>NC_066514.1:15082113-15182945 GCF_024679095.1 Eriocheir sinensis | reverse complement strand
AAAATTCCATGACTTTAACAAACCTTTCGTGCTCACTAATAATAAACTAAGACCTATTTCCTAATAATAAACTAAGACCTATTTCCTTTTTTATTAGGAAATTGAACACGGCAGAGCAGCGGTACAGTACAGCTGAACGAGAGGCTTTAGCTGTAATATATGGGTTGCAAGTGAACCGCCCATTAATACTGGGTTACCCTATTGAAATCCACACGGATCACAGACCTTTAGTCTGGTTGTTACAGGTAGCTAGTTCCAACGGCAGGATAGCTAGATGGCAGACTCTCATGAGTGAGTATGATTTCACAATCAATCATTTGCCTGGCAAGGAAAATATAGTTGCAGATTTTTTTTCGAGGATGAAGGCTCAACAGGACATTGAGATTGAGTTAGAAGATCCGCGCGATGGGGATGGGGAACAACAAAAATCGTGGAACACGTGGATAATGAGGGGCAAGGTATTGCACTAGTGCCGAAAAAGAAAAAGGCGCCAAATGATATGGAATCAAAATGTATTAAATGTATGGACATGAATTGTGAGTGTATTGGCCATACATTTGACTGAAGTATTCAGGAGATTAGTGAGCTGTAAGATATATATGTTGCCAGCATATAGAATGATAAAAAAGAAGGGTGCCACATGAATGAGATTGAGCAGAGACTCAGAGATAAAAGGCATAATGTGAAGATGCCCCTGTCAGAGTTGCAGGTGGAACACGATGTGTTATATCGTATTATAGTGAATCCGTACGGAGAAGGCACTAACGTGGTGGTTCTACCCCCCCAAATATTTCCAAAAAGCGATAACTCTGGCTCATTCGTCGCCAACTGCAGGGCACGGAGGAACCAAAGTTACGTTATCTCGGTGTAGAAAGTTAGCTTTCTGGCCTGGAATGAAACGAGATTTAGAAAATTATGTATGGAAGTGCGTCATGGTAGTCGTTTTAAAAGTGAGTTGGGAACTTGCACCCTACTCCTTCGCGGCATTATCCGGACGTCACGCTCCTTTTGAGAGAATACACATGGACCTTGTGGGTCCCATGGGTGTATCAGACGATGGGGTTCGATACGTAATGCCCATAGTTGATGTTTTTAAAAGGTATTTGATTACAGTACCCTTACCGAGTAAGGAAGCCCGCGAAATGACAAGGCCGTTGAACGTGGATGTTGTTTATGTACACGGTGTTCATCAGACAGTTGTTACAGATCAAGGTTCAGAGTTCGTTAATTCCGTGATGCAGGAAATAAATTTGAAGCTACCTATGCGACACGCGGAAATAACGGCTTACCATATAAGTGGAAATGGAATAATAAAGCGCGCAAATTATACCGTTGTAAACATTTTTAGGACAATGGTTCTAGGAAATGTGTCCGTTTGGGAGATAATGTTGCTTATTTGCAGTCACCCTGGCCTATATAATGGTTCGTATCATCGCACCATAAAGGAGTCCCCTTTTTATCGAGAGAGAGAGAGAGAGAGAGAGAGAGAGAGAGAGAGAGAGAGAGAGAGAGAGAGAGGTTTTTTTTTAAATCCTCGTATGCCCAACACTATGTTAGAAGAAAAAATCAGCAGCCCTGGTATGATTTTGACTCCTATAAAGAGGAAATGGCTGCAATTGCAAAGAAAGTTTATAATAGATGCCAGGTTTACATTGAAGATGATAAAGAAGAAATGGAAAAGTACTACAAACCTACGAAACTCAAAACTATCAGCGTTGGCGACAGTGTTTTCTTCAAACATACACAAAAAAAAAAAAAGTTGCAACCTATTTTTGATGGACCCTACAGGGTAATAGAGAAGATCAATGACGCATTGGTAAAAAATTAGGAACCTCCGGACTAGTCAGATTTCAACGGTCCACACAGATAGAGTAAAAGTCCTTCATGAAGACTGCATCGATGTGCAGCAACAATGACCAACGGTTAGGCGAGCATACCCTTTAAATCAGAAAACAGACACTGAAATATTTTCTGCATTACTCAACCCTGGTACTGAGACTAATTCTACCGAAAATGATAACTCGTAGCGGAGAAGTGACTGCTACTCATGACACATTAAATAATGTTCGTTCTACAACAGCAATAAACAGCTGATGCACAGGTCCTACCTTCTCAGGTTACTCCTCAAACTTACAGAGCCACTTCGGCATGATAAATCCTTCGCTCTTCGACGGTACAGGAGTTGCCTAATGTAGTGTCAAAGCCAATACGATATAAAACTGGAATAATCTATAAGGATGAAAGTGCAATAATTAAGCGCAAATATGACGAAGTAAACCACAGATTTATTTGGCTCTTTCGATGGACGACTCAATAACACAACAGGAGTCCTCAACACGTGCTGGCCTAAGTTTCACACCAACATACTATCTATCTATCTATCTATCTATATCTATATCTATCTATCTATCTATCTATCTATCTATCTATCTATCTATCTATCTATCTATATATATATATATATATATATATATATATATATATATATATATATATATATATATATATATATAGATAGATAGATAGATAGATAGATAGTTCTCACAGACAGAGAGTATAGTACCGTTTATCCTCACATAAGATGTTTAGCTGCATTATATAAAGCACGGAATTTAACTGCTTCTTTAGCTTGAAATGTTATTCAAATGTCACCTGAGTACCCAGCTGTAATAGGAATAAAAGACACTCTTTAATTTTGAAAATGAATTCTGTTCATTGTTGCATCATCTAATAAAAATTTTAGGCAATATGATGACTACTAATCAAAACAAGCTGCATGCTTCTATGAACTATAAAAAAAAAAAAAAACGAAAAATATTTTTTTTAAGGGTCATTGTCTAATAACCTATTTGGTACTGCGACCCAGGCTCAAGTTGACGCAATTCATGGAAAAAAATAGAGTACTAGAGTCATTAACTGAGAATGTTTTCATTTAGGTAAATGTTTATTATGAAAAACTCAACATCGTTAAGTAATATGCATGCCATGCAATCTGCCTTTAACAGGCTATATTCAGCTGTAGATGTATTGAACCAAGTTGTGCGCCAGTTTTCTATAGACTTTGGCATTAGGAATTGAAAAAAAGCTCCTACAAGCATTGTTGAATTTTGACTTAGCATTGAGACACATACGTCCAAGTATACAAGGTTTAAAGTTGAGTCTACAGGCTCCCATGCAAACATACATAACTCCAACCATTATGTGAGACAAACAATTGCCTTGCAGTTCTTGATTTTTTAGCTTTATATAGGGATGTAACAACTGTGTCCTCCAGGACAACGGCTTTGCACTATTCTCGTAATTTCTATGTCACCAAACCTTTACGAGGAGATCGCCTGACACCTTTGATGTCTTTCAAATCGACTCCCTTCCATTCTCTGTGCAGAATGGCACTTGCTTTCTTATGTATAGTGTTGATTCAAAATATATTGCCTGCAGTGAGAATAGGAAACTATATTTTCTGCTTTCTAGTATAGAACACTGTAACAAGAATAACCATATAACGCAGCCTCTTGTGAATCGGCTGCTTTCTTGAATCATGAGTCAGTCATCAACCTCTGCCACACAATAGTCTTGAAAATATTTCCCCCTATGTTTATAAAAGGTCCTGGCTACTGGACCTATTCACTTGCCTCCCCCATCACTCTGACACTCACATAACCTACCAATCCTGTAAACAAACATACTGTCAGCCTCACGGGTAGTGGGATATTGACGCATCGGCAAGGTTGCAGCGCCCACAGCCCATCCCTGACACTTCCTGGACAAGAAGCAGTTGTGGAGGAGCCCCCCATCAAGGTCTCTCTCGCTCCTCTCCCTCTCCACCTCCCTCCTCCCCTAAAGGTTCTTACAGGCCATCTTAACTGGTCTGTTTTGCCTGACTTTCCATCTCTTCGCAGAGCTGACTCCATCCCCCTACAGGAGCTAACAGCTGGCTTGCAGCCCCTATATTATGTGGTCGAGCCGGATCAGCCCTTTCAACCCGAAATCCATTGGTGGATTGTCTTCGCCATTGTCGTGATCCTGGTTCTTCTGATGGTGACGTCTGCCGTGGGGTATTTCTATGTCCTGCGCTACGCACGACGCCGCCTACTTACAGATTCGAGCCAACTGCAGACATTGAAAGGCGTATCTTCTCAACTAACACCTGTGAGATTTCACGGGCGAGATCTTCCGGAAGGGGAAGTATGTCGGGACCCAGAAAACGAGCAAACAGAGGAATGACCTTGACAGTATTGTTACAAACTTCTAGAAATATCCATGTTTGTATATATATATATATATATATATATATATATATATATATATATATATATATATATATATATATATATATATATATATATTCAAAGTGCTCGGAATGAGACCGAAAAATGTGTAATGGGTGTTTATCTGTTAAAGCTAATACATGAAAACTGACTTACCAGTTCCATTCCGATGATCTCAAAATTTCTACAGTTTTGTTTACACACTTTTCAACGGGAATACGTTTCAACGCATTTTCTCAAAACGAATTCTTATTATACTATGTCTAACATTCCCAAAAGTCATAGAATGAGGTCAAAATAATGTAAATCAAAGAAAATAATGTCAAGAATATATTTTATTCCATAAATTTAAAGTTAACAAATTGTGAGCGGTGCGCTCTAGCGGCTCACGGTGTTGTTGATTTACTGCGCTATGGCCGACGACTAGAAGAAGAAGAAGAAGAAGACTTCTGACGGTCATTATACTGACGGTCATAAATTCTGTTAGCTATGACGGTTAGTTATGGTCGACCATAAGCACTATGCAGAATACGGGCCTTGCAGGGCCCGTATTCTACATACCGTCATAACTTCTTCTGACGGTCATAGCAGAACAAAATGGCGCATTTCAGACATAACTCCGTCAGAAACTCTTATGGTCGACCATAAACTCTTATGGACGACCATAAAATTGCGCGGGACGCTGAGGTCGGGTTCACCCTGCCATAACTCTGCTTATGACCATCAGAAGCGTGTCAACATGGCAGCCCAACGTCAACACGCTCACCAGCCTTTCCGAAGAAGGGACGTACTGAACGAGCTCAGCGATGCTGAGCTTATCAGGAGATACAGACTTGACAAGGAAGGTATTTTGTACGTCACTAATCTTGTGAGGGAAGCCTTATCAAGTGAAACCAAGAGGAGATGCCCACTCACCCCGGAGATGAAGGTGATCATCACACTGCGGTATCTTGCCACGGGAAAAATGCCAATGTGCAGCAGCGACGACCTCGGCCCATCACAACCCAGCATCAGCAGAGCCATCACCCAGACCATTGACGCCCTTGCAAACGTCAATATTATCAAGCAGTTCATCAGTTTTCCCACCACCCAAGACGTTACTGAGGACAGCAAGGCAGACTTCCTCAACAGTGCAAATTTTCCCTGGGTTATTGGTGTCGTTGATGGGACACACGTAAGGATTGTGGCACCAAAGGAGGAGGAAGACGTGTTTGTCAACCGCAAGGGCTATCACAGTATTAATGTGCAGGTCTTACTCGATGCCAACTATTGAATACTGGATATCCTAGCGAAGTGGCCTGGCTCAGTGCATGATGCACGTATTTTGAATGGCTGTGGAGTGGCAGAACTGTTCCAGAGAGGGCATGTGCCACCAGGTAGTCACTTGTTGGGAGACAGTGGCTATCCCAGCAAGCCATGGCTCCTGACACCGTACCTGCGACCTCTGCCTAGACCTCAGTCACGCTATAATAGGTGAGTAGATAGTCTTTATTTTTCTTTTGGGTATCAGTATAGTTTCTTACAACAAACATGTTGAACGTGAGATCCGCAAAAAAAATTGTAGAGTTGACATGCCACGCACTACCAGGTGCAATTAGCAAACTGAGTCAATCACAACATTTACCTATTATATACAGAGTTCGGATAATAGGTTAGGCTAAGTTTAGACTGATCGAAAAAAACTAATTATTTGGGTTAATAATAAAAAAAAATGAAAATAGTAAATTAATTGGGTTAATTTTAGAATAATGAAAAAAAAATGAAAATAGTAAATTAATTGGGTTAATTTTAGAAAAAAAAAGAAAATAGCAAATACAACAGGAAAAAACTCAACCTAACCTAGATTAACTGGCAACAAAAAAATACACATATTAGATCAGCTTAAATAATAATTAATGACGTTAATAATAAGTACATCAGATTTAAAGAAAATAATACACCTTTTCACCTTCAAATTTAAGGAAAAAGATCTTTAAATAAAAAAAAAATGGCTGAAATTTAAAGAGTTGATTTTCCTAGTAAAAAAGTTGACCTTCAAATTTAAAAAAGTTAACTTTTAAATTAAAATACTTGACTTTCAAATTACAAAAGTTGACTCAAATAAAAAAAAATCAATTTAAAAAATGTAATTAACCCGGTAGCAGCGACGGGACAAATTTGTGGCTTTACTGTGTAGCAGCGACGGGTCAAATTTGTGCCATGATATAAACCCCTCAAAACAGATGATACCTTATCTGATCACAAATGCTTTGATATATATTATGAAATGGTTTGTGTGAGGGGTGATTTTTTCTTATTTTTTTCGCTTGGAGGGACCATTAACCTGTGGGCTTCGGCTATGGGAAAGCCGAGAAGTGGCCGAGAAATGACAAAATTACTCTGCATTTTGAGACTAGGAAAAGAGCATGGAATGTACACCAGAGTACTCCTCTTATAACCATAAAGCCATTAAAAATATTTACTTTTACTCAAACTCCATTCTTTTTGGGTGGTGTTTGTTACAAAATAGTCTCGTGACGCGTGGCATCTAGCCAAGAGTCGCTTGTTGTGTATTATAGAGAATTTGACAAGTGATTATTGTATGGATAGCTAATTCAGTATGCCATGACCTTACATCACCACCTATGACAAAAAAGCCTACCTCAAGATCACTCACCCACCACATTGACCTAGGCCATTCATGGTAGGTTGCGCTATTCACCACCGCCTACGATTAGCTCGAATTAGGCGTTTTATGGCGAGCCCTTTTTAGGGTCCACCGTACCACAGCCACGACTCGTCAAAGCCCTAAAAAGGGCCTGTCGACGTTCTCAGGTTAAGAAACATGATCCCCGCTGCTACCGGGTTAAACTGAAAAAAAATTGTCAAGAACAGTCAAATTTAGTCCAGCAAAGTCAAATTTAGTCATGCTAGGTATGGCAAGTAGTGAATTTACCCATAGTTAATGGAACATAAGTACTTAACATTGACTGCCATTATAATTTGTATTTTCTTTTAGGGCCCGCAAACGGACACGGAGTGTTATGGAACGGGGAATAGGACAGCTCAAGCGCCGCTTTCATGTCCTACACAGCGAGGTCCGAGTAACTCCCCCGGTGAAGGTGTGCAAGCTGATTCATGTATGCGGCATGCTCCACAACATCTGCAAGGACAGGAATATTCCCATTCCTCTCGATGCAGCTCAACCTACCCCTGAAGAAGCAGATCTTGCCGTGGCACAACCTGAAGGTGTGCAAGTTGTGCCGCCACTTCCAGCTGGTCAGCGGAATGAAGGTCGCCTGTATCGAGATGAATTCTGCAACTTGCATTTTCAGTAAGTTGGATATTTTATACATATATGTTTTTGGAATATAATCTGGGAAACACTCATTTCTTAAGAATCTGCATTATTCCGTATCATTATTATTATGAAACTACCTATTAATTAATTTGTTTTTCGTTCTAGCAATGAAGACTGAAACCTGTTCCTCAGCACGACTGGCCAAGTACATGCAAATGTACTGTTCCACTTGCATTAATAAAGTAATCAATCTATCAATCCATTATAACCCATATTCCTTTTGTAAACATTTGCAAATTAACATTCCCTTCTTTGTTGTCAATACTCTACAAACACTCATAGTACTCCTTCAATCTTCTTATACCTTCAACACTTACGATTACATCCCTATTCACACCTTTTACATTCATAGTTCATACACACCTCATTCTCTTCTCATGCTCCCTTCACTTCCTTCAAGAACATCTCCCTATTATTCTGAAAGTCATTTCTCACCTTCCTCCCTAGCTCTTCACACATTGCCTTTTTATTATCTATTAGTGTTTTTTTTTCTTTTTTACACATCCATTTTAATCTATTTTTCCTGTGCATTTGTACACTGTATCATTCCCGCATAAGCATAATTAAACTAGTACAACTAAGGTTTCACAATCATAGAACTACGTGCATCCTCTTCTACTTTTATTAGGTATATTATTTGTTTTTCCTTTCCCTTTCAATTTGGAACTTGAGCAAAATTTGTTTAAGCCGCATGGCTTCTGCTTTTTCTTTGGCAGCTGCCTCCTGTGCCCTTACAGCTGCCTCCTGCGCCCTCGCAGCTGCCTCCTGCACCCTTGCAGCTCCTGCGAAGGCCCGGGCACAAGCAGCCACCTCCTCTGCGGCTGCCTTCATGGCCCGTGCAGCCTCCTCCCCAGCCTGTGCAGCTGCTGCTGTAGCTCTTGAAGCTACAGCCTCCTCCTCAGCAGCTGCCACCTTTGCTTGAGCAGCTGCTGCATCCCCCTCAGCTGGCACCTTCCCCCGGGCACCCCCCTCCTCAGTCTGTGGCTGCAGGGTGGGCTCAGGCACAATTATTACTGTTGGTGCCTCAACACCTCCCTGACCTACGAAGAGCTGGCTCGCTGGCTCTGCTGCGTCTTCACTGCAAGTAATGTAAAAGTCATGGAATGGGTGTACAAATGAGCAGTTATAAACTAATGCAGATCTGCCATAGGGTATCTTTTTCCTTTCATATACTAGGGAGTAAATATGGCATAATGTTATGGAAATGGAATTCATACTTCATAATAAATTAACGACAATCAATAAGGTCTAGAAGAGTTGCATATCTTTGAGGGGATTGATATTAAGAGGAGAATTCAATGAGTTATCGGCCTAACAAAGAAGGAGTGGGGACAGGAGCCCGCCAATGCTGTAACATGTTGGTATAGGTTCCAACAAGTAATGCATGGGCTGGTATCCTTTCAACATTTTCTATTGAGTTACACGGTGACTTTTCACAAGTGATTCACCCACCATTCTTCAGGGACGGAATTTCATAATTGAAGACGAGATTGGAGAAGTGCATCACAGTCAAAGGCGGTTATGTTAAAACATAAAAAAAAGTAAGTGGAGTGAACCTTTACTCTATTTTTCCTCATTCTGAGGTAGGCCAAGAACTCATTGAATACACCTTAATTGAGAAGTACTATGAACCAAGGTAGGATTGCATCAATTGACAGAAGTTGCTGTAGCTTTGACATTACCTGCAGGTATAGTTAACTTGAACTAAAGCCTTTAATTAAACAATCTATTCCAACAGTAAAGATATATCTCTCATATGTTCTTTCCAAGTGATGAATTATGTTTCTAATGTTTTGTAACATACTGGTTGAAGCAAATGACAGGCTGTTATTACTTTTGCTAAGCAGAACTGAACATATTTAAAAATGAGAAGAAAAGAACTAAAGAGTGTACTTCACAAATTAAACAAATAGATACATACATGTCGACAGTCCTTTGATGTCCAAGGTCATCAATCTCCTCAAATCCCGTGATGACCTTGCTGGCTTGCCCCAAGACGTCCCCGACAAGTTCATCAATGGGGTCAAGGGGAGGGGGTGGAGGGCCGCCACCTGGGAAAAAATAAAATTTCATGTATTTTTTGCTTTTTTCCCCTACTACTAAAGCACTACATTAGTGTCTTCTCAGCATGTAATGCTGACCTGTAACTTGACCTCTCAACGAGAGTGTATCAAAACACCTCTTTACCCGGAATTGACCTCTCTTTTGGCTACTCTATAGTATCTTCTGTTGTGAGAGCGGCAATTAATGGGCTTTTTTTCAACACTTTTTGTTGCCCTTGAGCCGACTCTTTTGTTGTAAAACAAAATTATATAAAAAAAAAATATATATATATAACTACTGCACTCCCACCACTATTCAAGGTTCTGTGTGTTAGAAAGGAGCATTTCTTCCTCTTTCATACTTTATCTCACAGGCATCTCTGATGAAAGAAAGTATAAGTAATAAGGGTAGGAATGGACTCTACATAATATTCAATACAAACTTAAACTGATTTACCCATATATATATAAACTAAACTGGCAGATTTATGGCAAATAGCATCCTCTTTTTTTCAATACAAAACTATTTCAATGTGATTGATTTCCATCAAACAGTTGGCTGTTGATGGCAACAAGTATGGGTATTGCAACATACTTCTATAAATATCCATGTTTGTATATATATATATATATATATATATATATATATATTTTTTTATATATATATATATATATATATATATATATATATATATATATATATATATATATATACACACACACACACACAACACAAGACTCATTTTAGTACCGTGCCAGTATTTCATTACCTACCTTATGAAACATCACTAGTTCTTCATATATTTTTTCTACAAACGTTCAATAATCATGGAAACGCTTTCAAAATCCAATTCAAGGACTATTTATTGTTGAAAATAGGGGATGCTCTATTCACGAAAGCGTAGCCCATTTTGGCGGCAGCCGCGGCGACGGTGCAGCCGGTGTTGTGAGAAATATCTCCTCGCAGAAATAAGACATATATATGTGGGGGGGGTGGTCATGGGGTGGTGCAGCCCCCCCTGGTTAGAAGGGGGCGTCGAGGGGGGTGATGCCCCCCCGTTAGCAGGTCGTAAAGTTCGGTTGGAGAAGTTTAAATATGCTCCCCCACCCTAAACCCTCTTCGAAATATTTTGCGGCTGCACCGTCGCCCCGGCCGCCGCCAAAGGATGCTACTCTTTCGTGAATATTATCCCCTATTTTCAATAATAAATAGTCCTTGAATTGGATTTTGAAAGCGTTTACACACTTTTCAACGGGAATACGTTTCAGCGCATTTTCTCATAACGAAATTCTATTTTACTATTTCTAACTTCCCCAACAGTCGTAATATGAGGTCAAAATAATTTAAATCAAAGAAAATTATGTCAATAATATATTATATTCCATGAATTTAAAGTTAATAAATTTTGAGCCGTGCATTCTAGCGGCTCACGGTGTTGTTGATTTACTGTGCTATGGCCGACAGCAAGAAGAAGAAGAAGAAGACTTTTGACGGTCATTATACTGACGGTCATAAATTATGTTAGCTATGACGGTAAGTTATGGTCGACCATAAGCACTATGTAGAATACGGGCCCTGTATTCCACCGTGCGGTCCGCAGCGCAGGTGGGCGGCAATAGTACCCACGACAAAGATGGTGGAAGTCACGACCAGGGCTGTGCGTCCCTATTCGTATTCCCACATTAGAAACCGTAAGGAGACTGTCCTGGACCGCCTTAGGGTGGGCCGCACTCGATACACACATAGCTTCCTCATGTCCCCGGGGAATTCAGCCCTACTGTGATGACTGCCTGGTCCCCCTGACTGTTCGGCACTTGGTGGTCGAGTGCCCCAGTCTGGGGGACCTGCGAGAGCGGTACCTCCCCCGGTGCCGGGACGGAGATGGGAGCTTCTATCTGTGGTGCTGGGGGGAAGGCACTCCTCCCGCGACATGACGTTTATGGCTTCCTACAGGAGGCTGGCGTCCTCAACTTCCTGTAGTTTAATTGACCTTATATTGTTGTTTTTACCATGTATTTTACTTTAACTTGTTTTATATAGTTTTATTAGTGCTGTTTTTATCACGTTTTAATTTTATTATTTTTTTAATAATTTTACTAGTGTTGTTTTTTTTGTCATGTTTTCACTTTTGTTACCTGTTTTATATAGTTTATCAGTACGTTCGGCGCCATATGACCACGCAGTTGCGGCGCCAAGAAATGAACGCCCCAATAATCAATCTTGCTCCCCATTTTGTTCACGTCCTGAAAGCCTTGCTTCACCCCGCCGCACCACGACCCCCGCCTCGTCCCGGAGCTCGCACCGTCGTCAACACAATCTGCTCCACCCTGCAGCGACTTGATCTTGATATTCCGGTAGCTTAAGTTAATCACGGTCTACCGCCATGGCGGATTCCTCAGATTCAAGTCTCCTTAACTCCCACTTCTAAGGCAGATCAACCACTCCACCAGAAACAACTAGCCATGGAGCTGTTTCCTTCATTCCCACTTCAGAGGCAGATCCACCACTCCACCAGAAACAACTAGCCTTGGAGCAGTCTCCTTCACTCCCACTTCCAAGGCAGATCCATCACTCCACCAGAAACAACTAGCCTTGGAGCAGTCTCCTTCACTCTCACTTCCAAGGCAGATCCACCACTCCACCAGAAACAACTAGCCTTGGAGCATATCGCCATATCCGTCCCTGCCGCGCACCACCTATATGTCGACGATTCCGTGCATTCCGATGGGAGCGCGGGCTGCGCTCTCTACTCGCCAGATGTGGACCCGCCAGAGGGAGGCTGGTTTGGTCGCAGGTTACCCAACTCGTCCAGTTCTACGTACTGTGAGCAGCAGGCACTTTTGCTGGCTGTCAATCTCTGTCAGCGACGATTGAATGGGATGGTGGTGCCTACAGGCTATCTGGTCTTCACAACCCACGCACCGCTCCCTCATCCACAAGATCTTGCATCAGTTAGTCGCTGCTCAGGATACTTCCTCAGATTCCTGTGGATTCCTTCCCATGTTGGGATCACTGCAAACGATCTGGATCTGGATCTGGACAATAATGCGCAGGGCACCAAAGAAGGTGCATAACACGCATATTTGTTGGCTGTTGTGGGGACGGCGGAGCCGAGTGTGCAGGGGAGGGAAGTGAATCAAGTGTAATTGTTAGTGTTGATGTGTTGTGGTGACAAGTGAGTATGTATTTGTTTTATGAATGAGTCTATTGTACCGCAATCTAAAATCTGTTGAGGGAGGCTGTTCCAGTCACGTATGGTGCGTGGAAAGTATGAGTGCTTGTATGCGTCAGTGTTAGCGTAATATGTTTGGTATTTATGGATGTTTGTGTTACGAGTACGTTGACTGTTTACCTTGTGTAGGTATGTTTGTGGGTCACTGCCAATGTGAGTGTTTGTGATCTTGTACATAAGTGTAAGTCTGTGTGCTTGTCTGCGTATGTGAAGAGGGTCCATGTTAATCTGTTGTTTGATCCGTGTTGTGATTCCAGGCGTTCGAGTGTAATTGTTTGTAATGAACCTAGCCGCCTTGTTGTTGATTTGTTCTAACCTATCAATGTTTATGTGTGTGTAAGGATCCCACACCGTGGAGCAGTATTCCAGTGTTGGTCTCACATGTGAGTCATAAGCTATGTGTTTAATGTCAGGTGTGCAGTTATGTAAACTCCTCCTCAGGAACCCCAGTGTTCTGTTGGTTGTGGCGCTGATATGGTCTATGTGGGTGTTGAATTTCAAGTTAGTTGAGAGATGGATACCAAGGTACTTGTGTGTGTGAACTGATTCTAAATTTGAATTATGGAGAGTGTAAGTGTGATGGATGGGGTTGTGCGCTCTGGTGAATCTTAAGAGTTTGCATTTGTCTGGTCGGAAGTGCATCTGTCAGGTGCGCTCCCACCGCTCGACGGCGTCCAAGTCGTTTTGTAGTAGTCTGCAGTCGTCAGTAGTCTTCACTGCTCTAAACAGTAAACTATCGGCAGCAAATAGTCTAGTGGAAGAGCTAGGCGTTGACAGTGGAAGATCGTTAATGTACAGAAAGAAAAGAAGGGGGCCTAGAACGGTGCCTTGTGGGACACCTGAAGAAACAGGGACAGTGTCAGATGAAGATCCGTCAAGAAGAACACGTTGAGTCCTGTTAGTAAGAAATGCAGTGATCCAGTGAAGACTATGTCCTGAAATACCGTAGTATTTCAAATTTCAATTTCAATTTTAATTGGCTGGGTCAGTCCGGTCACCTGTCTTGAATAAAAGATTAATGTTTGCCAAAAGCCAGTCAGAGGGCAATGAGGTGGATGATAGTGATTGGGTGAATATGGCCTGAAGGATGGGGGCAATGATGGGGGCAAAGGATTTAAGGATGAAGACGGGAATGTTGTCGGGGCCAGTGGATTTAGTTGTGTCGAGTCCTTCCAGTAATTTCTGCATTCCGTTAGTCGTGATGTAAAGGGGGGCTATGGGGGGGAAGGGGCTGTGTGGCATGTTTGGTGTCAAGTTGTGTTCTTGTGTGTATACCGATTGGAGCTGTGTGTTGAGTATTTGTGTTTTGTGTTGTGGGCTGGTTACTAATGTGTTAGTGTTGTCTTTAAGTGATGTAACCGTGTTAGTGTCATGTTTGCGCGTCTTTAAAAATTTGAAAAAGCTTCTTTTGTTATTTCTTACGCTGTCTGCGAGGTAAGTTGCTATGTGTTTGCGTTCCGCTACTTTTATGTTTTTGGCAAATGTCTTTTGGTGATTTTTGTAGGCGGTCCAATTATCTGTTGTGTTGTATGTCTGCGCGCGTCTGTAGAGTCTTTGTTTCTTGCGATATTTTCTGCGTAGATCCCTGGAAACCAAGGGAAGTGTGTACCTACTAGAAAGTGGTTTTTTGTGGTATGTGTCTGTTCATTGAGGCGTGTATGGTGTGTTTCAGGTTGTTCCAGTTGGTGGAAGGAAGTCTTGTGTTTGGGTCAGTCGCAAAAAAGTCGGTGCTGAAGGCAGTTAGGTCTCGTTTGATCATGTCTAAGTCAGCCCTTGAAAAAAGGAAAATCTGTCTGGGTCTCTGTTTATGTCTAATCGGTCGGAGGTCAGCGTCAATGATGAGTATGTCATGGTCACTAAATCCTGGAACAACTTGAGTGTTTGATATGTTAAGAATGTTGTCGGTGAGAAAAAGGTCAAGGGTGTGTGCTGTGGTCAAAGGGCCACCGTGGACAGCAGGGCGTGTTACAGTATGTGTTCGTGTTGGCTGGAGTACTCTTTGTGAGAGTGAAAATGTATTTATGATGTCAACGAATGTGTCGAGTAGTTGGCGTCTGTTTGTTTGGGGAATAATTGGGTTGGGGGCGTCAGCATCGGGAGGGTCAAATGGGGATATTGCTGTCCAGTCAATGTCGGTGAGGTTGAAATCACCCGTGATTCAGATGTGAAAGAGAAATTTGAAGGTTGTGTAAATAGTCTGTATTAGTAGAAGGCGGTATGTAGAAATCAGCAATAAGAAGAGATTTACAGTTGAATGTTTGTAAATGGACCCAGGTGATTTCGCAGTCTGTGTCAAAGTCAGGCCTATGCTGAACACAAAGACCCGGCTTGGTGGCGATGATAACACCGCCACCTTTGCCGAGGTCTGTCGGGCGGTCATTACGAAAAACGGTCATACTAAAGGGGGGAGGGAACAGCTCACTGCTGTCAACGTCAGGAGTCAACCAAGTCTCTGTCCCTACTATAATGTCTGGGTTATGTGTGGTGATTAGGTGGTGTAATTAGGCTATTTTGTTTTTGATACTGCGGAAATTAATTGTTAAAAATCGGAGGGAAGTGTGGTTATGATGTGGTGGTAGAGGAAGTGAAAGCAGAGGTGAGGATGGTGAAGAAGTAGAGGAGGTGAAACAGGACGTGATGAACATGGGGAAGAAAAGGAAATAGGGACTGGGGAAAGTGAAAAGGTAGGATCGGGGGAGGGTGATAGGGCAGACCTGGGTGTGTTAGTAACTGTGGTGAGAGGTGAGTGATGGTCTGTGGGTGTTTATGGGACTAGGTGTGAAAAATGGAGCCGGGTTATGAGAGGTGAGAGGTGTTGAGTGTTTGGGGTTTAAGAGGAGAAGGTATTGTGAGCCAGGGTTGTCTGTTATGTTGATATAGCGTGTCGAAGGAATTGAGCAGTGGAATATGATCAGCTGAGAAGAATGAGGATGATAAATTAGGTACGCCGCATCTGAAGCAGATCCACGAGAAGCTATTGTCAACCAATCCAGCGTAAGTCGGCGTGACAGACCCGATACAGCTGACGTGGTACCAGCCAGCATGCTCAGATCTATCACGACACAAATCACACTGGATGGCCCTCTGCCCCCACCTCACCGCCTTGCTACAAAGTTGGCAAGGATACTTAGGGCAATAAGGGCCAGGGTTGACCATAGCGCCCGTGTCTCCACATAGAAGCAGCAAGAGACGGATGGTGTGTCGTCTGTGTGCTTTTGTATCGTTGTTTGTGTGCCGTTCGAAATACTGAACCACGGTGAACGAAGACGACTGTTGTGTGTGAGTGCTTGTTTGTGGTTGTCGTGGGTGTGTTGTTGTGTCCCCAAATGTGTTAATGCATGTAGTATAAGTGCTATGAGTGTAACTGTGGTGTTAAGGAAGGCACTGTGTGTGCTAGTATTACGTTTTTTTTGTTTTACCTTTCGTGAGCGTGTACGGTGTTGTTGTGTTGTCAGCCACCTAGTGTTAATGTGCCGCTTCTTGAGCTGGAACAGCCTCGTCCGGCATGTAACGGTGTAAGGCTTGGTTGCGAGGAGCGGTGGGCGTGAGGGAAACACTTGCTGCCTTAGGTGAAATGTATTCTTAACCTAAAAGTACAGCGAGCGTTGGAGAGAGAGCCGAGACAAAAGGTCTGTATCGGTCAAGCTCTCAGGAAGGAGTGCCGAATCTGAGGTTGGAAAATAATGAAGTTACAATTGGTCACGTACGTCAAGGTGACCTCTAAGCTTGATGAAATGCTTTGTATACATACTGAGAACGAACGGACGATAAACACTGACGGATGGCATTCCTACAAAGGTGGCGTGATCTCTCTCTGAAGTGGTTCTTTTCCACTATACTTGCATTCCTAACCCATGGTAATATATACTGATAATAATAATACACTGATATAATTACAACTACTATAACACTGCTCGGTCAACTACCACTGATCGCGACCTCGCGACATCCCCCCCAAAATATAATTAGTAGTTGACCCGACATAGTGTGAACATGTTGAGCAGACTGCTTATGGCACAAGTATATTAAAACAATGGCTAAGCAGGAATACTCGTGTAGTAATGACATAAATAATGAGAGGTAACACCAGCGGGTGCGACATAAATCATAGAAAAATATATCAATGGATAAACATAAAGACACAAGTATCTGTAGTTAACAAGTCGCATAGTTACATAACATGAAATGCTCATCCAGTTCCCCAAAACTAATAAGAATAACAAAAGGTGGGAAACATATTACAATGTTAAGGTACAGGAGCAGGAGAATGGCACATTTCTTGCGTTTTTCTTGCGTGAGAAAAAAAAAAAAACTACCTTGCCAGTGGCTTCCTTGCATCCTGTCGCCTCGTTTGAACAACCAAATAATCATGCAGGAGTTCCTCCTAATAAGGTAGCACACAACGACGAGACTGACGAACATCAGAAACATTGGCACATAAATTCCAGGGTACAAGTAGGTGAGGTGCAAGTATTCAGGCAGCGTTTCCTCCAGGGTTTCTGCAAACTCAGTTTCGTTTGCAAAAGACAATGAATTAAGGGAATTAGTCACATAAGAGAGGCTGGAGAAGTGAATGTTGTCGAGAGACCGCAGAGGAAACACTCGATGGGAAATATTTGCAGTGAAAACCAGACGGATCCGGGAGGGGTACGTTGTTATGTTATTGGAGCGGATATAGCATGCTTCCGCTATGGCATAGTGACCAATTACCTTTTGATAAGTGGTACCCTCCGGGCAGATTACTGAAACATAGAAGGACTGAAGGAAATAGAAATAATGTAGACAATGAAAGTTCTTATGGAAAACAGGTGTTGGGGGTAGTTGCTTGTAAGGGCACAGGGAAAGAGCGTCAGACGCGTTCACCCGGGTGAGGGCGATCTCGCACACTCCTCCCCGAACCGGTAGGAAGCCAAAAAGTGACGCAGAGCAATAGAATCGCCTGAAGACCGTCTCCTTGCAATATTGCAAGAGTGAGTAGCTACCCGTTGAATACAGAGCGAAATCCTTCGCGATTAAGACAAGAGACGGGGTCGTGTCCAGGGCTAACACACTGTCCTTAGCGGAGAAGGGAAATGGAACAATTTCATGGGCCTCAAACACGTCCGCCGTCTGAAACGGAACATTAATGTTCATGGCATCGGGCGTGAGGCTGGACTCAATGAAGGGGAAAAAATATTGACTCATGTCTGGGTTGAACAAAGGTTTGATACTTTAATTTTGATACCCGATATGGATAGTCGTTCTCAAATCGTGTAGAGGGAACAAGGCAGGTGTGACTCTACCGTGCGCCGCATCTACCATGTTGCTAATAACCTGCTGATTCGCCGTTGTGACAGAGTTAATGACGTTTTCCAGGACATGCAAGGTCTGATCAAGAAGGAGAAACTGATTCACCTGGTCGATCTGTTTGACAACTATGGTGATAACCTCTGCCATCTTATTCGTTTGCTCTAGCAGTTCCTCAATGTGAGTATGCAATCGCGCAAGTTTTCTACAATTGGCGTTGATCACCCTGCGATTTCGGGCAGCAAAGGAAAGTACACGATTGTAGTGGTCCCGCAAATCGCGCACGTCCTCGTCGGTTGCCGTACCGAATAGGAACTTTGAGGCGGACCCAACGATGTTGAGCAACCCCCTCTTTACCCGAGAGTGAACTGAGTGAAAGCTTTAGTCCTTGTCTACTTCATCAACCTTTCCCCGTAAGAACAGAATCCTATCCTCCAGTAGTTGAAAAAGCCCCAGAGTTAGTACTAGAAGGTGCCTTTGACTCCCTAGTTTTGGTTGCCCGTATAGCGTCTGCCATGCCGAGTAGTTTTTTTCTGAGACTATCCTGATTGTGTCTGTGGTGTTGTTCAAGGAAGTATATGGATATTTCACGAGGAGCACATCTTCTATGAGGAAGACCTCCCTATGTGTGCCGTGAGGGCGCCAGGCTTCAGGTGGATGGGTGTCGTTGCAAGTAGGGAGCCGAGGTACAACAAGATGAGCAGAAAACGCAACATCATGATCTGAAAGTGGTGATAATGAGGTATTTAAACTCGTGGTCTCAAGTTATAGCTATGGGTGTTGGTATTGCTGAACATTTGACTCTGAAGGGGAATTACCAATATCAAGGTCCAAGGGTGAGGAAATTACGTTCAGACGATCACTGTGAACTTCTAGACTGATTCCACTATTTGGCTCAAGAACCTCGAACCTATTTCCCCTGACATTCCGAACAACTCGGTAAGGACCCACAAATTTAGCCCCCAGTTTCGAACTCCTTTCAGCTTGCTTAATCATAACTGTGTCACCCTCTTTTATTTCCACCGGGACGGCCTTTTTGTGTAGTTTTGACATAATTTCAACCTTTGTAGCTTTTAACGAACTCCTAACCTCTGAGTGTATCTTGGAAAAAAATATGCATCTGCTGTTGCGCGTACTCATCAATGTTGTAGAAAGGTTGGTGTGGTTTTGTTAGGAGGTCGTACGGAAGACGTTTCTCCACCCCATATAAGATGTAGTAGGGAGACTTCCCCGTAGAGTCGTTTACCGACGTATTTATGGAGGCGGCTATATGCGATAGCCAATCCTCCCAGTTATCGTGGATATCGTTCACGATAGGCCTGAGGACCTGCAAGATTTTCCGATTACCCCTCTCCGCTAACCCATTAGCAGCTGGGTGGTAAGCTGTGATGAAGGATGGCGTGATGTTAAACTGAGCGCATATTTCGTCCAATACCGTGTTTCTAAACTCAGTGTCATTGTCACTCAAAAGAATTCGAGGAGACGAATGGGGACACAACACGTGAGTCACGAGGGCATGTGCCACGCGTGTGGCTGTCTTGTCCTTGAGAGGCGCTAGAACTAGGAACCTAGAGAACTGGTCGACGCACACTAATAAGTAGCGCGAACCATGTTGGATCTGGGGGAGCTGTAATAAGTCTATATTTACGACATCCCATGGCCCCTCTGGTATTGGGTATTGCAACATAGGTGCTGGCCCATTTACGAACCCCATGTGCTTAGCACAAGCGACGCATTGTGCGACATGTTTTACTACATCAACCCGTAATGTGGGCCAGTAGTATTTCTGTCTGGTGACAGAAAGTGTCTTGTCCCTTCCTGGGTGACCCGCAATGGGTGTGTCATGGACCAGCTTAAGCGTCACGGGGACGTATTTGTCTGGAATGACCAGTTGTTCTATAGGTACCTGTTTGGTTGGCCATGATATACAAAGGAGGTTGTCCTCTGATAGGAAAAATTGCGAAAAAGGAACTGGCAATTCTGGAAGGTTTGTTTCGTCTCCCGACTCTAGGGCGTAAATTAACCTCCTCCACACTGGGTGGTCCCGCTGAGTAGTGTGTAGCTCAGGTGAAGTGAAGTTGTGGATGACCTCTGGGGTGGTAGTCGCGCCTTTTGGAATATTTCGAGATAGGGCATCTGCGACCACATTTGTTTTCCCGGTGATATATTTTATCTCCGGATTGTATGCTTGGATCGTTAAGAACCATCTTGCCAGACGACCGTGTAGGTTTTTTCCCTTGAAAAGATCACTATGTCTCGAAAATGCTTCAAAGCCCATACAATTGCAAGCGCCTCTAGGTGGGTAACATAATAGTTCTTTTCCGGAGCTGTTAGTACTCGACTGGCGAACGCTATTACATGCTTTTTGCCGGACTTATCTGTTTGCATAATAGCGGCTCCTAGTCCACTGACCGAAGCGTCGGTACAAAGCAGAAAGGGGTCCTTGAAATCTGGAAAGACAAGGACCGGAGCCTGTGTAAGCGCTTTCTTTAAATCCTCAAAGCTCGTTTGTTGAGCTGGGAGCCACTGAAATGGTACGTCTTTCTTTAATAGATGGGTTAGGGGACTCGCGCGTGCTGTGAAGTCCTTTATGAAAGGCCTGTAGTATCCTGCGACTCCCAAGAAAGACCGTACCTTGTCTGTAGACATTGGTTGAGGGAACTCGGCAATGGCTTTTACTTTGTCGTCCACTGTGTGGATGCCGAATTCGTCCACGACATGCCCCAAGAACTTGATCCGAGGCTTTAAGAATTCACATTTGGTGAGTTTGAGCTTTAATCCTACCTCTTGACGGTAAGAACCGTCTTTCTTTGGAACCAGAAACAAGGGTGAATTCCACGGTGAGTTCGAGTCTTTGATGACACCTTGTTCTAACATATCAGATATAAGCTGCTGCACTACTCCCCTCTGACTGTGTGGGAGTGTGTATGCATTTATATATACAGGATTGATATTGGGTTTTAACTTAATGTGGTGTTCAGCACACTGCGTAACTCCAAGCGGCTCGCCTGGTAGAGCAAGCGCCCCCCTATATTGTTCCAGCATCTGGACAAAGGTAGGCTTAATTTCGGAATAGTGTGCAACTTTTAGGAACGCCTCTAAATTAGCTGTGTCTTGTTTGTGAAAATCCTGACACACCGAGGTTATGCCTGAGACTTGGGCTGAAGGGTATTCAGCTGGTTCCGGGGCTACACTTTTCCCATACACTAGACACTGGCATAATCTAAAACCGTGTTTTAAGGATACAGGGGATCCTGACGTGTTTAGTATCAATGCCTCTGCAATACCTCCCTCCTTGACTGTCGCGAGAGTTACCTCCACCGTCACCCGGTGTATGTGTAGTGCTCCGTTAATACACACATCACTGCCCGTTGGAGGGGCATTAGGTAACCAGATTTTAACAAGGTTTGCAGCACGATCCGGGACTATTTGAGATCCTTCTACGGCTGCCGCTACTGTCCGCCACAAGTCTGTAATGTTTTCGTGTGGTTTGACGGTAAGAGGTGACACTTGGGTGGTGGCAGATCCTGAGTCTGTGGTGGGTTGGTCATTTTCCCCCCCTGAGGGTGGGATTACTGGTGACATAGGCGATGGATTTACCATCCCTTGTATGCGTCGTCCTTGATACACGATCGCGTTGCTTTCATGGTGTATGGTTATGTGCAGGTCTTTCATGGCGTTTATTCCTAAGATCCCATCCACAGGTAAGGCAAACCTGCTAGATACATCAAAGAAATCTCGAAATGGACATACCGTTTCATGTAAGCTGACTGTTAGTGGTACTCGCCCTAGGATTCCCAAAGTGGTGCCTGTCACGCCTATCACATTCAGGTCGTTCTCTTGGAGCGGCCAATTTCCCCCTCTCGCCCGTCGTGTCAGGGACCTATAAGCGGAGTCTGAGATTACATTGACTGTCGCACCTGTGTCTACCACTAAGGTGAGTGAAATTTTGCCCACCTTGCAAGGGAGGGCAATTATGCTTGTCCGTCCCAAGGCGGCAATGACTGAGTCAAGTTGCTCCCAGTTTGTATCGTCCTTATGGGAAATTTGGATGTATGCCTTGGGGCTGTCACGGAGTTATGCCTTTTTGTTCTGAGAAGTGGAGGGATTTGGTTTACTGTCCGCCGAGGACTTGTTCTTCTGTTCCTCCTTGGCCTTTTGTATTGCATAACAACTGTCTGTACCATGAAAATGGACATGGCAAAAGGTAGTCTTCCGGTGATGGTTTGGCATAGGGTTCCTGTGTGATGAGTGACGGCTGCCTCTGTATCCCCCTGATCTCCTATCAGATCCCTGTGTAGAGTGTGTTGAGTCCCTACGTTTCGAGAAGCAAGTATTCTCGGAATGTCCTGACTGTTTGCAAAACCTACAGGTGAGAGATGCCTTACTTTGTGCCTGCAATGCTGCGGCTGCTGCTAGGGGTTGATTGTGAGTGTGTTCTTGAACCTTGACTTCTAACTCTGAGACGAAGTCAACCAACTTCCCGCCTGGTTTGAAGGTCAAGAGAAGGGCAGAACGGCGGTTCTTCTCTGAAATATGAAATAAATAAAAAAAAAAAAAACTCCAAGACGGTCTTCACCTGTTGTTTTTGCATACTGCCCCCAGGGAGCCATTGCGCGTCTTCTAGACTGTTGACACAGTCAACCGCCAGCTGATTTGCCTCAGTCATGGCGTCCCAAATCGGCTTTGTTGAGGAATTTTTGGAGAGGACTCGACTCGATGCTTGGTTTACTCCCGCCCCCGAAGATTTATATAAAGTTCTTTTTAAAGATCTCATAGTTTACTCCAGTGTCTCCCGAAGCGAACGCCGAGGACTGCATCAGATTTAGTGCCCGAGAGCCTGGAAGTAACCAGGACCGAATGAATGCAATTTTATCATGATCTTCCGTAATGGATGAATTTACGATGGCAGACTCACATAGATCTACGAACTGTCTCGCCGAATAATCAGACTCACTGCCGGAGAACTGTCGGATACTGGCGTGAGTTCGAATGACCCGAATCGGTGGAGGGTGGAAGTGGGATGTGCCCCCGGCAGGAGGGGGTGGAGGAGGGGGATCGGTAGGCATGTTCGAGTTTGGTTGAGTGGGTTGTAAGTATTCCGACGGACACGGAGATGAACGATCCCTGCCTTCTGGAATTGATGAGTAATGAGTGCCTGAACGTAATTTTACCTTATTAAGTTCATCGGTGTTTGTATCGTGCTCCACTTCCTCTTCACCTGAGGGACGTGTTAACTGTTTAAAGGTGTCGCCGAGTTTAGCGAGAGTGTCTTTGTTCATAATTTGGCTTAACTCAGCGACAATATATTATCATAGTTTAATGGCTGTACTTTTTTTTTACGCGTCTGAATATAATATTTGCGCAGCACCCCTAAAAAAAAGGAGATGGTTAGCAAGTAGTCCGTTAGACGTAATAGAATGTTATGGTTATAATGTTATGTTATAATGTTATGGTTATATGAAATAATGTAACCAATAACGTAACGGTTATATGGTTAGGAGGAATAAGTGAGTATGCCTTGAAAGTGCGGTTTTCTCCCGAATGGCGAGAAGAAAACGCGGTGTATGTTAGACTAAAGGAAATCGATCGCGTAAGAGAGACACCTGGAATTATATCGATAACGTACGCGTATGATTGTTAATTCGTACATTTATGTACGACAAACAGTGTTAGATACACATAAATAAAATAGTCGTGCCTCTTCTTGAATGAAATTGCAATTAGCTTATTCGGCACATTCAGACAAAACAGGATAATTAACAATACCAA
This sequence comes from Eriocheir sinensis, assembly GCF_024679095.1. NCBI lineage: Eukaryota > Metazoa > Arthropoda > Malacostraca > Decapoda > Varunidae > Eriocheir > Eriocheir sinensis. Next base: position 15,159,004 of record NC_066514.1, on the reverse strand, counting down.
GATTATTCAGCTGATTGAGGACTGGCGGCGAGGTATGTCGTCGCCTTGAAGGTGCCTGGAGCCTGGGGTCGCGTTGGAAGCACTTGGCTGGCGGCAGGAGTGCGTTGATTGTTGATTGATGGCGTGGAGGCGGACCTCGTGTAATGGCTGCCGGAGATACGCTGACTGAGCGAATTTCGGTGGCGGCTGCAGGAACTCCTTGCCAGACGTAGGACGGCTGCGGTGTTCGTTGTATTTTGTGTGGTATGGGGCAGCGCTGGCGCCCTGGGTATGTGACCTCTTGTGTAGGCGCCTGTAGTGGTAATTGCTTGTAGTCACCGGGAGATGTCCGAGCTTGCCCTTGGTTGAGTGATGCCGTAGGAGCTGTGGTCGACGGTCCTGGCAGCGGCAGTGTTGCCTTTTTTTTTCTTTTTTTTTCCAACAAAGGAGACAGCTCAAGGGCACACAAAAAAAGAAAACAATAATAAAAAAAAGCCCGCTACTCGCTGCTCCTAAAAAAGAAACAAAAGAGGTGGCCGAAAGCAAGATCAAGTACGGGAGGAGAGATGTCCTGATACCCTCCTCTTGAAAGAGTTCAAGTCGTTGGCAGGAGGAAATACAGATGAAGGAAGATTGTTCCAGAGTTTACCAACGTGAGGGATGAAAGAGTGAAGATGCTGGTTAACTCTTGCATAAGGGGTTTGGACAGTATAGGGATGAGCATGAGTAGAAAGTCGAGTGCAGCGGGGCCGCGGGAAGGGGGAGGCATGCAGTTAGCAAGTTCAGAAGAGCAGTCAGCGTGGAAATATCGATAGAAGATAGAAAGAGAGGCAACATTGCGGCGGAATTTAAGAGGTAGAAGACTATCAGTATGAGGAGGAGAGCTGATGAGACGAAGAGCCTTAGCCTCCACTCTGTCCAGAAGAGCTGTGTGAGTGGAGCCCCCCCACACATGAGATGCATACTCCATACGAGGGTGGACAAAGCCCCTGTATATGGACAGCAACTGTGCAGGGGAGAAGAACTGGCGGAGGCGGTACAGAACGCCCAGCCTCGAGGAAGCTGATTTAGTAAGAGATGAGATATGAAGTTTCCAGTTGAGATTTTGAGTTAAGGATAGACCGAGGATATTTAGTGTTGAGGAAGGTGATAGCTGGGTGTTGTCAAAGAATAGGGGATAGTTGTTTGGAAGATTGTGTCGAGTGGATAGGTGGAGAAACTGTGTTTTTGAGGCGTTGAAGGACACCAGGTTCTTCTTGCCCCAATCAGAAATAATAGTAAGGTCTGAGGCTAAGCGTTCTGCAGCCTCCAGCCTTGAGTCGTTAAGTTCCTGAAGGGTGGGTCTTCTATTAACCCGTAAGCTGCGGGACTGAGATTCTGAGTGCGTCGCCTAGTGCGGCTATATCAGCGAGAGATTGACCTTCAATAAATGATATCTAAGTTACATAAACGTGTCATAAATATTACAATACACATATCTGTAGCTCGAAATGTGTTGTATCCTGCATATTTCTTAGATTTTTCTATCACAAAAATGTTTTTCTGGCAGTATCTGAAGCCGCGGCGGGGAGCGGGTGGTGGGCGGGAGGTAGGGGAGGCGACAGGGGGGATACACACAGCCGACTCGTTGCCATGGCGACGACCACGGACAGTGTTGTCAACGCTGTAAGTACATCGAACTAATACAAAGAGATATAATGTCTCATAGGATGGCTAGGATACGTTTACAAAAAAGAGGGAGAGATTGTGAGGGGAACACCAGGCTGGGAAATGAGAGGAAGAAGAGGAAGATGTAGGCCAAATGAAACGTGGGTGCGTACAATGAAGCGAGAGGTTGGTGTGGAATGTTGGAGTGATTTAGAAGAACTAGCACAAGATAGATGGTGGTGGCGTGAATTCAGCGAAGCCTATGCATCCCCTGGGTGCGGCTGGTATATATATATATATATATATATATATATATATATATATATATATATATATATATATATATATATATATATATATATATATATATATATATATATATATATATAATGTTTCTGTGAAAGAAATAGCTCTTTCCATTATTCAGAAACTAGTATTTTTCGTTATATATATATATATATATATATATATATATATATATATATATATATATATATATATATATATATATATATATATATATATATATATTTACAAAATGTTTCCGTATAAGTAATAATTCTTTCCATTATTCAGAAACGAATATTTCCTATTACAAATAAAGTAAATGCCATCGAAATACATGGAATAAACTACAGAAAAAAAAAATCAGGTGAGTACTAAGTACTGGATAAACAGGCCAACTAATAATGGCGATGTAATGGTTATGCGTAACCTTGCTCTAGATCCGACATGGTTATAAACATATACTAAGGATTTCAGAGGCTGTGCGGCCTCGTTTTTTGGGAATAATATCGTAACGAACAATCGTATCGGTACGAGATTTTGCGACAGTGTATTTCACACACTGCCTTAATTTTGAAGGGTATCGCCAACCGCCACAAGTAGAGAATAAAGGCACTTGTCCCTATACCAAGAGGGTAAAGTCATCAGTGTCAGGCAAAGATACGAACACAACTACCAGAGGCTCCGCCCACCTTGTTCCTCTTCCTCCATCTCCCGCCTCTCCCTTCTCCCTCTCTCTCTCTCTCTCTCTCTCTCTCTCTCTCTGGAAGATACATACATACTCGAGAATGATTTTTTTTTTTCAATTAAGGCATGCTTGATGTGATACTGGGACTTTAATTTTGAGCATAGTGATACACATCTGGGCCGTGGACGTAATGACATGTGAGAGTAGGGTGAGGTGGTAAATGATGACTACCATGATTGATGGTAGAACGATTGCTCGCTTGTATTTGTTTCTCTCTCGTTTGTTTTTTGTTGTTTTCCTTTTTGCTACCTTTCTTCGTCACCTGACTTTGACTCGCGGCACCAGTCGTCAAGTGTACCAGAGAGAAGATAAAATGGTCACTAAGATACAGCACTGTCGCCATGGCTGCAGAAATGCGTTTGTCACGCGACTTGTTAACTTTTTTAACAAGGAGAAGGCCAGCAATAGCCTTAAGGCCGGCCCTAGACGTAACTGTTTATCTGAACGATATAACTGATCAGATAAATCGTTAAGATAAAACTGACGTGTAGGGGGAAATTTGCGCAGATTTTGATCGTTTCAGATGAACTGATCGAGCGGCATGAACAGTTGAATCATTCAAACTTTTTATCTGAACGATCTAATGATTGTTTTCCTTTCAGATGAAAATCTCACGTGTAGGGGGAAAACTGTACAGATTATCAGTCTATTTGTGACTTAAATAAAGTGTGCACGCCTTTTCCAGCTTTTCAGAAATACTTCATTATGAATCGCAAAACATTGGAGGAGTTTATTGACATTTACCAAACCGAAGAGTGTTTATGGAAAGTTAAGTGCAAAGAGTATCATAACCGTGACAAAAGAAACGCAGCATATGGAAAATTAATTGAAAAGTTAAGAGAAACAACACCTGATGCTGACCGTGATATGGTTGTCAAAAAATCAATAACTTACGCACCACATATAGAAAAGAGTTGAAGAAAGTGCAGGCTTCCAAGAAATCTGGAGCAGGAGCATATGATGTTTATGTTCCAAAACTGTGGTATTTTGAAAATCTTGCCTTTCTACACGATCAAGAAACACCACGAGAAGGTCTTACTAATATTGAGGAAAATGAAAGTGAGGTGAGTTATACATGTATTCTTTTTTAATGAAGTGCGACACGCCCATAGAATAAATGGTATTAACATTTGAAGTAAATGTGTTCAACACAATATTCTGAGCCATCTTGTGCATTTAATGAGACAAAGTGAGTTAAAGTTGCCTATATATAATAACGACGTTATTGAGATATGTAATATGGTATGAATTATTTGAGTTACCCAGTAAATTTGTTATGTTTCCGTCTCGTATGTCACACAAGTAGATAATTATGTATATTTTTCACTCTAAAATTTTATTTAACCTATCATTTAACAGCAAAACAAATAAAAATATCATTTATGCTCTACTATCCGGCCCGTTACATGAAACACTGGATCATATATTACATACATAACACCCAGAAAGCAATTTCAGTTACCTAAGAGGTTCTTTTATGTAGCATTGTCACACACATACTTGAGCACGAAGATGTAGCTACAACCTTAATTTCTCTTCACTCAATAAAGTTGTCTTGCCATGGCAGTTTACCTTCACTGATGAAATAATCTGCGAAATTTTCTCTGATAATTTTAGCGGCTTCCATCGGGTTTCCTTGGTTTCTTCGGGCGATATTCATCATATTTGATTCTTCAGCTCTTAAACCTTGCACAGTGGTACCGCAGTTTATATTTTCTACATCAAAGCAATCCGCAGAGGCATAGCTGAGCGAAGATTTCAGTAGATAATTGTGCAACACACAACAAGCCATAACTACGGCATCAATGTTGTCTAAACTCAAATTTATTCGTGTATGAAATATTCTAAATCTTGAGGCCATAATTCCGAAAGCACTTTCTATCACCCGACGTGCTCGTGAGAGACGATAGTTAAATATCTTTCTTTCGTTATGTCCAGTCAAGTCTCCCATTCTATAAGGTTTCATCATATCAGGCCGAAGTGCAAAAGCATCATCGCAAACAAAGACATATGGTAAAACTCTATGTGATTTATCTAATTGTCCTTCAGCTGGTATATTCAGAGATTTATTAGTTAATTTTCTGTAAAACAGAGTATTCTGTATCACTCCGCCATCCGAATTCCTGCCATTTGAGCCAAAATCACACATGATGAATTCGCATTTCGCATTAGCGATTGCCATTAGGACTAGACTATGGCGTCCTTTATAATTATAAAACAGGGAACCACTGTCAGCTGGAGGAATAATATCCACGTGCTTGCCGTCCAACGCCCCCAGACAGTGTGGAAACTGCCAATCTTGCTCAAATTGTCCTGCGACACTTTTCCATTCTTCTTCCGTTTGAGGGAACTGAAATGGAGAAGACTAAAATGAGATTAATGCACTGGAATGCGTCAAAATGATTGGTTTCATTTTCCTTATAATTAATGAAAGGTTATTTCTTCTTTCAGAATTCATGCCATGATGTTGAGCCTGTGCCTGTGTCCAGCCCTCATCTGATGTAAATGAACTAGAAGTTGCTACTGAAGGAAATTCTATGCTTGACATCAGCTACCCATTACATGTCAGCCGGTCGTCAACTCCTTTACCAACAAATAGTACAACAACTAATGTGGCACCGTCCAGACCTACCCCAAAGAAATGTAGAACGGCCATGAGTGATGAGGTGCTGATGACTATCAATGAACACTTTAAAAACCAAGGGAGCAAAAAATAGAAGATAAGCATGACGTATTTGGGAAGAATGTTGCACACAAGTTACGTGGATTGGACAATTTACAGAGGATAATGGCTGAAAAAATCATAAATGATGCTCTGTTCGAAGCAGAAATGGGAAATCTTACCCATCATCATAAACTTTTGCCTGTACCAGTAACAAACACTCAATTTCCAATTCAGCACAACGTATTTCCGCAACCCTCTGCCACACCCAGAACAGTACCTCACACCATGCCTCACACAAGCCTTCACTTGCCCTCACTTTCTTCGACAATGGACCCTTTAGCTCAGGCAATTAGTGTATTGAACGAAATCCCTTAGTTATTATATTAGTGATACATAATTATTGGAAACTGGCATACAAGTATTCTGTTTGATATTTGTTTTGGATAATTGTATTATGTATTTCTGGTACAAAAATACCGTACACGTACATAAAGGATAGAAAAATACTGGTTACGTTCTATTTTTGTTACCATTGTTGTGATTGTGTTATGTACCAACATATTTCTCATACTTATTAAATACTTACCTTCAAATACTGGTTTTGTAGAACCTTATAAATCGCTCGGCATGTTTCAGGAATAATAACCCGGAGAGCTTGAGCTGATATCAAGGTTGAAAACTTCAGGTCTTCATAGGAGCGTCCTGTGGCTAGAAATCTTAAGGTAGCTGTCAGTCTTTCATGAGGCGTTATTGCACATCTCATGACTGTGTCTTCTTTCTCTATGAAAGGTGTTACTAATGATAAAAGGTTCAAGTACGTTTCCTCGTTCATCCTTAAATAATTTTTCCAGTCCTTAGGCACCGCTCTCAACTCCACCAACAAGTTTGTATGAGTATAAGTTTTTCTTTTCAGTAGCCATTCTCTACTCCACTTGCGACCTCGCTTAGATCCAGATGCACTTTTTGCCCTTTTTACACATAATGCCACAGCTAAACCTGCTAGAGCCAGAGATTCCTCCTCCTCGGATGACATTACGGAAACTGTGGTGTGGAAGCGATGAAAATTGTAACGATATATCGGAATGGTGTAGGGGCAGCGACGTCAGATGGCTTGCAACGATTTTTATCTGATCAGTTATATCGTTCAGATAAACAGTTACGTCTAGGGCCGGCCTAAGATTGCTTTGAATAGGTAAGTTTTTATTGTTTTCTCTTGTTTAACATAGTAAATAAGTCCTTGTGCCCTCCGCTCATTAGAATCGCAGCCTTAGTCATGCCGAAACTTATTTCTAAACCATGACAATATTTGTTTTTTACGGAACTTTACATCAATCATTTATTTATTCATATTGTCCTTCCTCTACTCAGGCCTTACCACCGTGCTGCTGCGGCCTTAGGGATGCGAGTGAAGATGGTGCAGTCGATCGTGCAGCGCAGCACCAGGTCACGGCCTGACACACCACCAGCACCTCCAGCTCAGCCCGTCATCGACAGCTTCACGATCGGAGCCATTCGCCGCCACATACACGTACAGTTTGCTGTCAAGCAGGACTTCACTCTCGCTTCCCTGACAGACAACTTAAAGGCAGCTAGCATCATCCCTGATGAAACCTCTAAGATTTCCTTGTGGCGACTGCTCCATGAAATGGGATTCCGGTATAAGAAATGTCAGCGCAAATTTTATGTCAGGAAGGAGTCCATGGACGTCGTGTGCCGCAGGATACAAGCCCTACGAACGCTGAAAAGACACCGGGAAGAGAACAGGATGGTGGTATACGTGGACGAGACCTGGTTCACCACCAGGATGAACCACAACATGGAGTGGGTGGACAGCACGCAGCCTGTCACCAGTGTGACGTACAGCCGCCAGGTGCCTCCAGGAGAAGGGGAACGCTTCGTGGTAGTCGCAGCTGGCACAGAGGATGGTTTCATTGACAGCTCCTTTCTCTGTTTCCCTGCCAAGAATACCAGCGGCGACTACCATGGAGAAATGAACGGCAAGCTTTTCCTTCGTTGGCTTACGTCACAGCTCCTGCCGTTCCTGGAGCAGCCGGCAGTATTAGTGATGGACAATGCTCCATACCATAGCCAACTGACTGAGGAGAGTCGCTGCCCCACCACTGCCACAAGGAAATCGGACATCATTGAATGGTTGGAGCAGCGAGACATAGCCTTTCCACAGCAAGCTACACGGCCTGAGCTCCTCAGTATCTGCCGTGAAAACAGGCCAAATCCTCAATGCAAGGTGGATAACATCATCCGCGCATCGGGCCACGAGATTGTTCGTCTGCCACCTGCTCATCCTGAGCTCAATGCGATTGAGCAGGTGTGGGGAGTCATGAAGCGACACGTGCGCTCCTCACTGCAACGTTTCACACGAGCTGACCTGCAAGCCAGGATGGAGGAGGCCAGACTTTCTGTCACAGCCGAGGTGTGGGAAGGTGCGGTTCGGCGATCACGACGCTTTGAGGACGACTACTGGACAACGGATAATATCCATGAAAGTGTCGATCCTCTCGTTATTAACCTTGACTGTGACAGTGATGATGATGGGGATTTAGTGTTAAGTTGTGAAGAAGATTAAAGTCTTGAATATTCTTGTTTGTATCCTTAGTAAACCAAGAGTGTCCTTGCCATCACTATATTGTGTAAAGTTCCTTAATATAAGCCTCATAACCCAGTGTCCCTCATCCACACTCAGTGATTCACTTTTAGTACTACCTCAAACATTTTATACCTTCGCAATTCTTCCCGTTACCATACTTTCAGCTCTTCCCTGACAATAAAATTAATAGCACCACTATAAATTGGCGATAAGAGCACCATTACTTTTATCAGTAGGTACATGCTATACAATAGCCCTACGAAAACGTACACCATAAACCACCAAACTACTACGCTACCAATAGTTACGGAGGTAATTAGGCTATGTAAGTAACACGTTACCCTACTCTCAACTTTATTTAAAGGATGCCTATCAGTATTAGAAAGAGTATATAACGCCACTACAATTAATGCATGCCTTTCATTCATTATAGTTACGAAGCTACATGAGAGAGAGAGAGAGAGAGAGAGAGAGAGAGAGAGAGAGAGAGAGAGAGAGAGAGAGAGAGAGAGAGAGGAGAAGGAGGAGGCGGGAGATGGAGGGAAGAGGAACAAGGTGGGCGGAGCCTCTGGTAGTTGTGTTCGTATCTTTGCCTGACACTGATGACTTTACCCTCTTGGTATAGGGACAAGTGCCTTTATTCTCTACTTGTGGCGGTTGGCGACACCCTTCAAAATTAAGGCAGTGTGTGAAATACACTGTCGCAAAATCTCGTACCGATACGATTGTTCGTTACGATATTATTCCCAAAAAACGAGGCCGCACAGCCTCTGAAATCCTTAGTAGCCTCCTATTATTCACAAGCTCTCTCTCTCTCTCTCTCTCTCTCTCTCTCTCTCTCTCTCTCTCTCTCTCTTGTTGAAAAATATATAAGTAAAACGAAAATATTTTCATTTGCATGGTTCAAAATAAATAAAAGTAAAGAAAATTCTAGATCCGTATAAGCCACAATAATATACATACTGCGTACATATATATTATAAACATAGCCTTCTATTATTTATATGTTTTATTTTTCCTCTCTCTCTCTCTCTCTCTCTCTCTCTCTCTCTCTCTCTCTCTCTCTCTCTCTCTCGGTTGAAAATAAATAAGTAAAACAAAAATATTCTCGTTTGCTTGGTTCAGAATAAATAAAATAATGAATATTCTAGTTCCGTATAGGCAACATCAGTACATATATTATCTACATATCTCGTACATGTTTTCAGTAGTTTTTCATTGTGTGCCATGCTGCAAAACATTCTGTTGGACACAGTGGCACATCACATTCTCTGCACAATGTCGTGACCCTTGTGCGTTTCTTGTCACCCCTTGATGTGTTGGCACAGACATGACAGTTGAGTTGTTTTTTCTTGTTAGTCCTTTCATTCAGATCTGTGTATCGGAGATGGTGGCGAGTGATGTAAGCAGATGCAAGCAAACGATCTGGCCTGTCAGGAGCACGGTGCCCACGGTGACCCTGTCGACTGTTGGTGACAGTGCCGAACTCCTCAAGTAACTGATATGCAACATTGTAGACAAATTCTCTGAATTTTAGTTTTCTGACAGTGGGGTCTGTGGTTCTTACCAGCCAAATGTTATATGCATTGAGCATAGTGACATCTACCATGTGGAGAAAGAACTTATGGTACCACTTGAATGATTTTCTCAAACACTCTACTCCACTGAGCTGACTGTCACACTTATCGATGAGTCGCATATTCTCAGTGTAGTCCACCACAATGTCTGGTTTCAAGATCGTCTTCTTTGTTTTGTAGTGGACTTTGTTTGTGGCCAATTTCTCCTTTATGTACAGTAGAAAGCAGATGGACTGGTTTCCTGTCTGTCCACTTCATGGCTACGATTTTTCCCGACTTCTCTTTCTGATAACACTTTGGTTTGGACTTTGTTTTCTTTTTCTGATTACCTTCTTTGTTTGCATCGTCTTCATCATCACTCTCACTTGCATTTTCGTAATGTGAGACTGGGCCATCAAACTTTGGCATGAACTTTCTATTTACTTTTGCAGTACCACATGCTCCAGTAGCATGTTCATGTAGGAACTGCAATAGTGCTGGGCTCGTATATCAGTTATCTGTATACAATATGTGTCCTTTTCCTAGGTAGGGTGCCATCATTTTCTTTACTATTACCCCTGACTTGCCCAAAGGATCATTTCTACTAACATTAGGAATATCAACAACATTTGTCCCTGTGTACATTATCATATCAAGAATTATACCCGTTTCACAGTCGCATAGTACAAAAACTTTCATGCCAAAACGATGACGTTTTGAGGGAATGTACTGTTTGAAAGCCAGCCTACCTTTGAATAATATGAGACTCTCATCAATGACTACTTTTTGAAAGGGGTAGAAAAATTTACTGAAAGATCCCAGAATCATTTTGAATAAGTTTCTAATTTTCCAAATCATATCTTCTTTATCTGGGTGGTTGTTGTCAGCGAAATGCAGGAATCTAGTTAGCAAGTGAAATCTGTCCCGAGACATAAACTTAGGAAATATAGGTGTTGGGATTAGTGGATCATTCTTCCAGTAGTCTGCAATATTATGTTTGCTTATGAGAGGCATTAGCAACATCAGAGCAAGGAAAACATATAACTCTTGTGGAGTTGTATCTATCCATTTGTGCACCCTGGAATGATCTTTGAAAGGAAACATGTTGGTGACATATTGATAGTACTTATTTGTCTCAGTAACAATGAGGTCAATAGTGGCATCATTGAAGAATGCACGAAAATAATCACATTCTCGTGCATTGTCGTCACAAGGCCACTCATCAGTCACCCCAGAGAAAGTGCTACTAAAAGGATGACGGTGAGGGACAAAATCACTGCCATCTGACCACACGAATGAGTGAGCCGTGTCTTGCTGAGATGTATCTCCACCCTGCTCGATATTATCATTCGCCTCACTGTTATCGGGTGCAATTGTGGTCTCCATTTCATCCTCACTTCCGTCAGGGCTTCCCACTCCACCACTGGCAGAGTCTCTTTCCCAGTCATCATCATCATCACATTCACTGCTGCCTTCCTCCTCATCAAATAACATGGGAAGAAATTTGCTAGGTGATAGTTTTTGTGTGTTTTTGTGTGGCTTAGCAGTGATGCTGCAGGCTTGACCAGATGTACTCGGATTGGCCAAAGCCCGGGAACAACTAGCCTTGGGCTGAGCGCTGGAGCTTTTTTGCGCCTTGGTGATGATCGGTGGGGACTTAGAAGTACTTGAGGTACTATTCCCAACCTTCTCTTTCTTCTCATCCCATTTTCTTCCGTAAGGAAAAGAAGTTTCCTTTACTAGCAGGCCGTGGTGAGGTGCGTGCGGCATCCATGGCTGGCGGCATGCAGTGAGGGAGCGTCTGGCCACGCGCTCCCACCCCTGACTCCGTCTGACAGCGTTACCAACGTCTTGAAAAGTAGCACTTGTTCACATAATCTTCTTCGCTTATTCTCTTCTAATAATGTTCTATTATATGAAAACAACTTTTCTACTACTAAATTATAGCTTCCTCCTACCATAGATAAGACTCATATTCTAAAATTTATGAGAAGAGTGTAATCTCGACAATATGAAAGTAAATGATAGAGGCTCCATTGTTTATCTTTATAAATATGAAAACAATTACCAAATATATATTAGAGTTATATAAATTATTAAATCAAAGGTTATTTGAATACATAAAAATAATTTCAAAGTAATACAAATCACAGAAACTTTTTGGCGCCTGTTTGAAAAGCCCGCTTCCAGAAGGCTTACAGCAGCTTACCGCTCAGCCGCCCAGAAGGCGTACAGCAGTTTGCGGGTTAAAAGAAGTTGAGTAATGCAGAGTGGAATCATCGGCGTAGGAATGGATAGGACAGTTCGTATTGGAAAGAAGATCATCAATGAACAACAGAAAAAGAGTGGGAGATAGGACAGAACCCTGTGGGACACCACTGTTAATATATTTAGGGGGAGAACAGTGACCGTCTACCACGGCAGAAATAGAACGGTCAGAAAGGAAACTGGAGATAAAGGTACAGAGAGAAGGATAGAAACCGTAGGAGGGTAGTTTGGAAAGCAAAGATTTGTGCCAGACCCTATCAAAAGCTTTAGATATGTCCAGCGCAATAGCAAAGATTTCACCGAAACGGCTAAGAGAGGATGACCAAGAGTCAGTTAAGAAGGCTAGGAGATCACCAGTAGAACGCCCATTGCGGAACCCATACTCGCGATCAGATAAAAGGTCAGAAGTGGAAAGGTGCTTTTGAATCTTCCGGTTAAGGATTGATTCAAAAGCTTTAGATAGACTAGAAAGTAAAGCTATAGGGCGGTAGTTTGAGGGATTGGAGTCACCCTTCTTAGGCACAGGCTGTATGAAGGCATACTTCCAGCAAGAAGGAAAGGTAGATGTTGACAGGCAGAGGCGAAAGAGTTTGACCAGGCATGGTGACAGCACGGAGGCACAGTTTTTAAGGACAATAGGAGGCACTCCATCAGGTCCATAAGCATTCTGAGGCTTGAGGCTTGAGAGGGCATAGAAAACATCATTTTGAAGAATCTTTATAACAGGCATAAAGGAGTCAGAGGGGGGATGAGTAGGAGGAATATGCCCAGAATCGTCCAGAGTGGAGTTTTTAGAAAAAGTTTGAGATAAGAGTTCAGCCTTAGAGATAGATGAGACGGCAGTGTTGCCGTCAGGACTGAGGAGTGGAGGGAAAGATGAAGAAGTGAAGTTGGAGGAGATGTTTTTGGCTAGATGCCAGAAGTCACGGGAAGAGTTAGAGAAAGCAAGGTTTTGGCATTTTCTATTAATGAAATAATTTTTGGTTAGTCGGAGAATAGATCTGGCACGATTTCGGGCAGAAATGTAAAGTTCATAATTAGCATTAGTTTGAAGGCTCTGGTACCTTTTGTGAGCTACCTCTCTATCATTGACAGCACGATAACAAGCGTGATTAAACCAAGGCTTTTTAGCGTGAGGAGTAGAGAAAGAACAAGGAATGTATGCCTCCATTCCAGAGACAATCACCTCTGTGATGCGCTGAGCACACACAGAGGGGTCTCTGTCCTGGAAGCAATAATCATTCCACGGGAAATCGGAAAAGTACATCCTCAGGTCGTCCCACCGAGCTGAAGCAAAATGCCAGAAGCATCGCCTCTTCGGTGGGTCCAGAGGGTGTACAGGAGCGATAGGACAGGATGCAGAAATAAGATTGTGATCGGAGGAGCCCAACGGAGAGAACAGTTTCACAGAATAAGCAGAAGGGTTTGAGGTAAGGAAGAGGTCTAGAATGTTGGGCCGGTCTCCAAGACGGTCGGGAATACGTGTAGGGTGCTGGACCAACTGCTCTAGGTCGTTGAGGATAGCAAAGTTGTAGGCTTGTTCACCAGGATGGTCAGTGAAAGAGGATGAAAGCCAAAGCTGGTGGTGAACATTGAAATCTCCTAGGATGGAGATTTCAGCGAAGGGAGAGTGGGTCAAGATGTGCTCCACTTTAGAATTCATATAGTCAAAGAAATTTACATAGTTGGTAGAGTTAGGTAAGAGATAGTTGTGCCGCGGCCGTGTTGCTTGTAGCTTTTCGGGGCGGTTCGTGGGTGTGGCCTCCGTGGGCGGGGACCCGAGGGTGTGACTCCTTCTGCTGCGGAACTGGTGGCTTGCAGTGAGCTCGTAGCCCGATGAATGGAGTTGGCCTGTAGATAGCTTGTAGCTGTGTGTTGGTTTGTAGCGGGCGGGGCGGCCCGTAGCTGTGGCCCCCCGTCGTCGGCCGCGGTGGCCTGCTGCCGGCTTGCTCGTGACTCCTTCCTTCTACGCCTGTCCCCGGATTTTTCGGTGAGTTCTTGTGGCTTGTAGCTGTAGAACCGAAAAGGTAGCGATGGCTATGGCACGTTGGGACATTCGGCTGCCACCAATAATGTAACGGTGTAAGGCTTGGTTGCGAGGAGCGGTGGGCGTGAGGGAAACACTTGCTGCCTTAGGTGAAATGTATTCTTAACCTAAAAGTACAGCGCGCGTTGGAGAGAGAGCCGAGACAATAGGTCTGTATCGGTCAAGCTCTCAGGAAGGAGTGCCGAATTTGAGGTTGGAAAATAATGAAGTTACAATTGGTCACGTACGTCAAGGTGACCCCTAAGCTTGATGAAATGCTTTGTATACATACTGAGAACGAACGGACGATAAACACTGACGGATGACATTCCTACAAAGATGGCGTGATCTCTCTCTGAAGTGTTTTTTTTCCACTATACCTGCATTCCTAATCCATGGTAATATGTAATGATAATAATAATACACTGATATAATTACAACTACTATAACAGGCATTTTAAAGTAGGGGGGGGGGTAATTCTAATGTTTATATCTTTGCACATAATTATGTTATCTCTATACATTTAGGCAATGGGACACCATCGGTTTGTTTATAGCTTCCAAAAACCCATATGGACGGAGCGTTGAAAATTTAAAGTACCGCGCAGGTCGTAAAATTATCCAAAATTGCCATATCTCCATAACTATTAGTGCTACAGAATTGTAATTAGGCTCAAAACGTTCCTAGTGCCCATATTTATATTCACGCGCACAGTTACATTTTGTGAAACCTTGCCCGCCTGATGCTGATTCTGCTATGATGGCGGAACGCAAAGAAATTACTTTGTCAAGACAGATATCCTCAATGTTCAACAGTCTTTGAGGGCATAAATCAAACTGATTTCAGGAATAGCCCCCTCTTAGCACACCAGCTTTTACCCCAATAGTGTATGTGTCTGTGGAAATGTCCCTATTCAAAATAACACCTAGAATGTTCCTGGCATCACCTCTGCCACGGTTCACCAAGGGCACAGGAACTGCCACATTGTCTCCCATTTCACCACTTTTGAAATCGACTTTACTTCTTTTCACCATTCTCTCTGCTTGAGATAACTGGCCTGAACACACCGCTTTCCGAGGTCTTTTTATGCTCTCAACATGCACAGTCAGATCGTTGTCAGTTTCTGTCGCAGAAGGAGGAGCTGATTCAGATGAAGTAAAGGCGGTGTCAGTTGAAGAGGGACCAGTTTCAGCCGAAGAGGAGACAGTAGGGGCGGGTTCAGCCGAAGAGGAGGCAGTAGGGGCGGGTTCAGCCGAAGACGAGGCAGTAGGGGCGGGTTCAACTGAAGTGAGGCCAGTGTCAGTCGAAGGGGCAAGATATTTAGCTGATGCCAAATCAAGTCTGGCCAGATCGTGTTCAGATTCCAAGTTGTCCAGGATTTCTCGTGGCAGTGAGGATGTTGTAAGTCCCACTCGAGCCTCATTCCCAAAAAGGGCTGAGTATGGTGACCGTTTTATTCCAGCATGGTGGGATGAGTTTTTCTGGAACTGAACAAACTTGATTCCAGCGACCCAGTCTTGACTGTTGTTATCAGCGAGCCAGGTCACTAACATGTCCTTGATGTCCCCATTTGCTCGCTCGACGGACACTTGACTTTGGGGGTATCTTGGCTTGCCATGGACCATCCTTAGTGCTGGCCAAAACTCCTTCAGTTCACAAATTACATTTGCTGTGAACTCTGTTCCATTATCGCTTTGCAAAATGGCAGGAGCTCCAAACAAAAGAAAAATGTCCAAAAGCTGGCTAGCGACTTCTATTGGGCGTTTGCTTTTGATGGCACGCAACACACAAAATTTGGTAAGGTGATCCTGGTAGACCATGATCCACCTGTACCCATTGTAACTCAGCGACTGCATGTCGACTAAATCGACCTGACCACGACAGGCAAAGTCAGAATGGGGCGAACGACGACGCCTGTCGTTTTGGGCCTAACTCTCTTTTTCTGGCACTGAGTGCAAAGTGACTTGAATAGTTCAATGGTTTGTACACTGATGTTTGCATATTTCTTCTTTACTTCCTTCAGCATCCGGTCCCGACCTCCATGCCCGGTAGCGATGTGTGAACTTCTGACGATGTCAAACATTTCTTCGATTGGCACGTAGTACAGTGGGGGTTCTTCCACATGGTCTCTTTTCTTGATAAGCTTTTCGACTTGCCCTCAGAACTTCATACCTGAAACAACATGTAACAAAAGTGCACCTTTATTTTAATTGCACCATAAACACAGAGATAAAGAAATAGGTGGCATGCATTCCACACACACACACGCACACACATACACACACACATACACGTACGCACGCACATGCACACACACGAAAGAGAGAGAGAGAGAGAGAGAGAGAGAGAGAGAGAGAGAGAGAGAGAGAGAGAGAGAGAGAGACAGAGAGAGACACAGAGAGAGAGAGAGAGAGAGAGAGAGAGAGAGAGAGAGAGAGAGAGAGACAGGGAGAGAAAGAGAGACCAACAACAACCAAACAACCAACAACCAAACAACCATGAAAACTGAACAACCAGTACTATCCTCCACTACCACTACTATCCTCCACTACTGCCAACACTATCGCTATTGAGGTTGAGTTGTGAAAAGGCAACAACAAACAGTCCCTGGCTTGAGTCCTTGCCCACTCCCGTACCCACGCTTTCATATCTGTTAATGGTGAGCTGTATACTGTAACCTAATTCACCATATTGCTACGCTTATAATAACGTACTGACAATTTTGGGGTATCTTGGCTTGCCATGGACCATCCTTAGTGCTGGGAGAGAGAGAGAGAGAGAGAGAGAGCACTGGATCGATAATCAGACATTAAAAAAAATGTTATGTTACTTCCTCAGGATATGGTAATCATGTTGAGTTTTGGACGCTTGCGACACAGCTGCATTTTTCACTTCTTCAAGCAGTTTTGAGTATTCCTCCTTGTTAAAAAAGCTGTAGCATTTTCCTGCATTTTTGATCTTCAGAAGTTCCTCTTTGAAACGATCTTCAATACTGCTTGAGGTTGCCATCTCGACTCTATCAACAGCTTTGCTCTGCCTGACAGTTCCCAGATGTACTAAACTCTGTTGTTTTTTTCAGTTGGTGAAATCAGCTGCTTTGAAGCAGTTTGAAGCAGTTTACTGATTCATCGATTATGATTTGACAAATTTACCAATTATAGTTGATGCTCCAGTAAATTTGTAAATTTCCTAAATTTTTTAGTAACTTTGTAAATTTACTGATTGAAACAGTCACTTTTTAAATTTCCTGAAAATTCTAGGAAATTTACAAATTTATTGTTTTGAACATTTTACTGTAACATATAAGCCAGAGTACAATATTTTCAAGGTTATTGCAAAAAATGATTTTTTCCATCATCTTTATGACAGTATCCTGAAAATGATCATAACTGATGTGGCCACTATTTCATTCTTATTTCTTATATTTTCAGATTGCTGAAATTTGAAGTATAATGGCTGCCAAATACACCCGCACGAACACCCAGAAGACACTGTGTGGAACTGTTTATTCTGAGAGTTTCAACTTGCCACTTGGTGTGCTTCCTTCCAAGAAGAATGTTGTTGAGTGCATGGTGAACCTCATGCGAAAGGACCGAGCAGGGAAACAGCAACGGACAGTTCAAGATGGTGCTAACCTTCTTGCTTTCATCCTGGTACAACATTGGGAGTACTGCAATGTCTACACCATTACCCAATTGAATGTTGCTAAGCGTGTTGTCTAACTATACTCAGAGTTCAAGAGCAATACTCAACAGTGAAAAGCAAGGCAGACAGAATCATGGAAAGCCAGAATGAAAATATATAATGAAGATATGCTGAAACTGTTTGACATATTCTGTGAAAATGAAGTGGCCAGAGCAAAAACAATAAGAAATTCAAGGTGTTGCCATGAGTCAGATGGAGTGGGACTTCCTCAAGGACATGAGAACCACAAGAAAGATGTTCTGTGAAGACTTCGTTGATCGTCAATGGGAGAAGTCAAGACAACATCATTTGAAAGTAGAAGAACGTGTGATGCGCCAGCTGGCAGCCAAGCAGAAAGATGAGGAATCACAAAAAGATCTCCCCTGGGATGAAGTAAATCTTAGCATAGATGATGATACTGAAAATGATGTTGAAGAACCTGCCTATCAACTTCAGGTGGAGGAAATGGAACTCAGCCGGCGAGTGTCCATTGGCTTTGAAGAACCATCCACTTCATTTGCTGTGTCACACTCACCCTGCTCTGATGTTTAACAGGAAAATGGTGGACCT
This sequence comes from Eriocheir sinensis, assembly GCF_024679095.1. Taxonomy (NCBI): domain Eukaryota; kingdom Metazoa; phylum Arthropoda; class Malacostraca; order Decapoda; family Varunidae; genus Eriocheir; species Eriocheir sinensis. Next base: position 15,140,970 of record NC_066514.1, on the reverse strand, counting down.
ATTCAGCAAAATTGAGAAAGAAATTGGCCCTGATAAGATTTATTCAACTTGCCTTGTAAATGCCACCACATCTCATGATTCTGTCACAGAACAGTTCATTGACTGTGCCACTCGTCTTATATCACATGACTTTGATCACAAAGCATGGAACAAAGCCACTGAATTTGATGCCCATATTGAACCCCGAAAGAATCTTGCTGTCTCTCTAAAGAAGGAAAGGTTCAACAGATTTGTTTATTTGTGTGCAGTAACACTACACCATGAGGCAGACCTGCGAGAACTCCTGGAAAAGTATGACACAATCACCAACACTCTTGCATACATTGTAAGAGCTTTTCTGGATGTGGAGTTTATCAGTGTATTTCTAGTATGTGCAGCTGTGCTTGGTGTCCACCTGATCGAACCATATCTGTCCATCACATACTTTGATCCCGTAGACTATGAGCATTTGATTACGGCGATGCAACAACTTTATCAGGATCTCACTCAGAGCAATCCCACTGCATTGCTGGACTTGACAAAACCTGCTTTCAAATTTGTGGATAAGCGAAGATTTGATTCCTGTAAATGGGAAAACAACATTCTCTCATCATTGTCAAGTAGCATCACTGAATGCAACGAAAAAGCTCTGCAGATTTTGACTGTTATCCTTCCATCACTGGCTGCAGGCTTCTGTCAGCAAAGAGGCAATGTATTTGGTTTTGGGGATTTTGACCCAGAGAGTGGCACTCTTGTGACTCAGCATGACATGGCATTGCTGAACAAAGCCCCAATCAACAACATTGATGCTGAGAGATCAGTTGGCAGTATCAACTATGAGCTACAACGTCGGGGAGCCAAACAGCTGGCAGCAGATGGATCAGCTCATCTTAAGGCCAAATCAGTGGATCTGATTGAACTTAGACCTGTTGACTGCTTCAAAGACTATGGCAAAAAAGCTAAAAAGGCTAACAAACTTGTAATGGAATGAGCAGAGGCCCAAGCAAACTTGGAGAGGGTTGGCATGACAAGTAAGGAAGCAGCAAAGGTGTCCTGTGAGAAAAGAAAGCTTTCTGATCTTGACAAGTTAGTGTCCTCAGGTGGCCCATTCACCAGAGCAAAGCAGGTTGATGATTACTTGAAGAAAAAGAAGCCAAGTAACAAAGAAAAGCAGGACAGACTTTACACAGAGGTTAGGTATGCTCGGGATACAACACTGTCTCTCCCACGAACAAGTGAACTGTTCAGACTCAAAGAAAAGTCCCAGACACTTCCATTACAAAAGCTGGCAACAAACCTCAAATTGTATCTGAATAAAGTGTCAACCAATGCATGTGTGACTTGGCAGGATTTTGATACTGCTGTTGCTACAATAACAGCTGCTGCTGAGCAACTGTGAATGAAAACTCTGGCATATATCTGTATCTTCTGGACAATACTGACATTATTATTGTTCCACTAGTTGTTTCTCTGATCACTTCGAATGCACAAGAACATGTATAAAGTGTATATGTGCTTTTGACATATAATTTAGAAACCTACTCTGTTGCTTATAACTAGTTCATTATAACCACGTCATTCTTTACATGTGATGATTATACCTCAAATGATGTTCCTGAGATAAAAAAAAAAAATAAAAAATAAAAAAACAGATTTTCTTTGTTTGAATTGTTCGTATGTACTGAAATTAGTTTTTTTTGTCAATTACTCTTAAAAACGCCTGATAGGCTTATTGTTACTATAGAAGATGAATATAAACTTGGAGTCTAAGAACATTTTGAGCCAAATTTCAAGTCTCTAGGTGCAATGGTTCTCAAGACATGACATTTTCATTGACATTTTTGGTGATTTTCGAACCCGATAGCTTCATCGGCTCCGTCCATATGGGTTTTGGGGACCAAATGACCCAAAAATTGGCCTGTTGTCCCTGCGAACTGCCATTGCCTGACGATGCCACACCTTCCCTCCTCTACCTCAAGCAGACCATACACCGCATGGATGCTGAACGCGGTCAGAGTGTATCCATTCAACATTATGCCCACTAACGTTTACTTCACCCGAGGTATCGCCGACACGGACTCATGGTCCACAGACATAATATTGTGACTGCCCGGGTTCGACTGGGATACAGACCGCTGTGGCAGGTCTCCAAGGCGGGGGACGTTCCCCACCACTCCAACTGTAAGCTGTGTGACCGTCCCAACGCCAACAGCTTCCACCACTACTGCCTTGAGTGTCCTTCAGTGAAAGCCTTGTTGCCCCGGGACCAAGACTTGATACATGTCCGTCAGTTCCTCTTAGCTGACAATAATTTAGACACTGTCTAAGTGCAACACCCACACTTTGGTGGGTGCTGAAATTTACCTTAGAATGCTCATGTACATTCCAATCTTTAAGTACAGCTTCACTGTTCGTGAGCGTGTCCTGCGTGTCACGAGTACCATGAATATATATATATATATATATATATATATATATATATATATATATATATATATATATATATATATATATATATATATATATATATATATATATATATATATATATATATATATATATATAATACCTGTACTAAGTTTGTCGCTTTATAAGCGTAATAAATTGATAAAAAACAAAAACAAAATTTTTTCTCAGATCTGTTAAATTTTTTTTCGTTTCTTTGCTTTCGTCAATCGTTTTTTTTTTTTTTTTTTACTTCGTTCCTCATTTTTTTTTTCCTTTATTTTTCTACTTACATGTATCGTGGTTTCCACCCCTCCATCTTCTCTTTATTCTTTTTCTTTATTTTCATTATCATTTGTCTTCTTTGTTTGTTCGTTTGTTTTCTGCGTCAGTTATCTTATTTTTCTGTTAGTGAAGCTTCTACTTAATTTTCTGTTCTCTTTTTCTCTTTTATTTTTCATTGTCTTTCCTTTCCTCTCCTGTTTCGTGTTTCCTGTTTTATCTTTCCTTTCTCTTTGTTTTATTCTTTCTCTTTGCTTTCCCCTCTGTTTTTTTCTCTCTTTCTCTTTTCTTTCCCCTCTTTCTCTCTTGTTCTTTCGCTTTCTATCTCTTTTTTTCCTCTCCTTCTGACTTGTATTTCTCTCTTTTTCTCTTTCCTCTCTTCTATTTCATTCTCGTGTATATCTTTATCTCCTTTTCTCTTTTTTTTCTCTTTGTAGTGTTTTCTTTACCCTCTTCTCTCTCCTTTCCTCTCTCCCTGTTTCTTGTTTCTTTCTCTCTATTTTTCTCTCCTTCCCTTCTTCTCCATCCGTCTTATGTTTCTCCTCCCCTTTTCTCTCTTTCCCCTCCTCTTTATGCATTATGTTTCTCTTTCTCCTCTTCCCTCTTTTTCCAGTGTTTCTCTTACTTTTATTTATTCCCTTCCGACTGACTTATTCTTGTTCGTATTTTATGTTTCTTTGTCTTTATCTACCATTCTTCTCTTTATTCTTTATATATTTATCTGTTTGTTTGTCACCCTCTATGTCTATCTGTTATCGTCTTTACTTCATATATTTTTTCAGATTATATCCATTTTTTCTTTGTATTTTATGTCTTTTCTGAAGTTTATTCTCTTTTCCATTTCCTGTTTTGTCCTCGATATTGTATTATTTCCATGTTTTTCTATTTTTTCCATCACAACGATTTCTTCAGCATTTATTTTCCTTTTTTTTGTTTCTTTTTGTTTTCCGTTATTTATTTTACTTTGCTATCCTATCCATTTACATTTTTTTTTTCTTTCCATTTCTATTTTAGTTATTTTTTTTTATGCCAGTGATTCCTATAGTATATATTTTCCCTTTCTTGTGCCGAGGAGGATTTACATGGGGAAGTGGGCGTGAGAGGGGAAGTGGGCGTGAGAGGGGAAGAGGGGAGAGAAGGAAGGGGTGAAAAGGGGAGGGGAGGAAAGAAGGGTGGAAGATTTGCGTGGGAGGCAGGGTGGGAAGAGGAGGGAGGGAGAGGTTATAATGAGGGGTGAAGATTGAGAAAGAAGGAAGATATGGGAAGGGAAGGGGAGGGAAGGGAAAGGGAAGATAATGAGTCAAGAAAGGGTGGGAGAGAGATAGAAGACGAGAAGAAGTAATGAAGGTTACGAAATAGAGAAGAGAAGTAAAGGGAAGTGGAGGAGGGGGGGGAGGGGAAAGAAGGGGAGGAGAAAGAGTCAGGAAATTATGGGAGGGAAAGAGATGGAGAGATGAAAGAATGAAGGTTAAGAAATAGAAAGAAGAGAAGGAAAGGGAAGGGAAGTTTATGGGAGGGGAGCGGACTGAAACAAGGAAGGAAGGAAGAGATACAGAGATAAGGAAAGTTGCTGATTTTTCGTCGCACAAACTTGTCTTGGGTCGACCTTTTAAGGGGTGGGGACTTCCCAGAAGCACCACCAGGACCCGTGAAGGGCTCCAAGGTGGCAATGAGAAGGGCCGTGTGGGAGTTTCCGGAGACAGGCGGACGTCAGGGAGAGAGGCAGGCCGAGGCAGGGATAGCTTACCCATACACAGGGGGTTCGTTTCACTCCCCACACCCACACCCACCACGGAGCCCAACAAGAGGAGGCTGGATGTTGGGGCCAGACCGCACCCAACAGCCCCAGGGGTAATGGAGAAGTATACGAAGCCATTGATAGGCGTTTAACGGCGGCCGCGGTAACGTTGCGACCGCCCACCCGGTAGTGACCGGTTGATCCTAGCCATCGCCTGGCCGTAGCCAGCGCATGCCCAGCCGATTGATTCAGTGGGGCCACACTTAACCTCACGTCTTACCCCAACCCTCCCACCAAAAGACATAAATGGGCGCGGTACTGAAAAATCAGTAGTGCGGTTGCGGTAGTGCGGTACTTCTTCCGGAGTGAGGCGGTTGCGGTAATATAAATAAAAAAAATTCAGTGCCTATCCTGGCTATCCATTGAGTAACGAATACCTTGTGAGATACAAAAAAATAAAAATAAAGGAGGACTGGGGAGGGAGAGAGGGAGGTAAGGGAGGAGGAAGGGGGTGGACAGGGGAGTAGAGGACGGGAAGGGAAGGAGGGGGAGGGAAGATAATGCAACTCTCCGAGGGAGGAGGGAGGGGACAGGGAAGGGGAAGGAGGAGATCAGCGTCATGTGAAAGAGGAGGAAGTGGGAAGGAAGGAAGGAAGGGTGGTGCGACAGCTGCAGTGGCACTAGCCAGGGAGGAATGGTAGGGAGGATATGGGGGAGTGAAGGGGAAGGGGAGGAATTCTCCGGCGTTTGAGCGAAAACGAAAGATTACTAATATAGGAAAGTCATGACGAGAACAATGAAACATTATACAAACTGTCCAACATATTAAGACAAAACACATCAACTGCAACTGGTAATAGCGAGACCGTGGGAAAGCTCTAAGCCCTGGCGTCTCAGGCATCAGCAAGGAAACCACGTGGAAATTTCAACGATGAGATAATTATAATAATAATAATAATAATAATTACTATTATTATTATTATTATTATTATTATTATTATTATTATTATTATTATTATTATTATTATTATTATAATAATAATAATAATAATAATAATAATAATAATTATTATTATTATTATTATTATTATTATTATAATAAATTATGATAAATCATTATTATTATTATTATTATTATTATTATTATTATTATTATTATTATTATTATTATTATTACTGTTTTTATTATAATCAAACATTGAAAAGACAGACAGAGAGAGAGAGAGAGAGAGAGAGAGAGAGAGAGAGAGAGAGAGAGAGAGAGAGCATGATAAAATAGAGAAGTTACAGTGTAGTTAAAAAAAAAAAACAGATATAGTGTGTACCATGGTCTATGTTATGCATTAAAGACAAAAAAATGTACAGGACATGAGACTGAGCGGCGATCATGTTAGTGCTTGCTTGTACGGTTGTACACTGCCATGTGCAGTCATCGTCTGAGGCTTCGAAGACATCTTGAAGGGGTAAACTGGGATAATTTAGGGATTCATGAGGGCCAGAACTGCGGATTGGAGAGCCAGGAGAACCAGGTTGAAATGTCTTACAATAATTTAGTTAGAGTAATAGTAGAGGGGCAAGAACAGCATATACCACAGCGAACACTTAGAAAAGAAAACAATGATCCTAAGTGGATGACTCGTGGACTAAAACACGAGATTGGGTTAAAGAAGGGAATTTATCAGAAAATAAAGAATGGGGAAACACATCTCAGGGGCCGGTACGTCGAACTATCTAGATTAGTTAAGAAAAACACCAGGATAGCAAAAAAGAACTATGAGATCAAAGTAGCAAATGAGGCGAAAAGTAATCCTAAGGGCTTCTTTCAGATGTATAGAACAAAAACACGGGAGAAAATTGGACCGCTGAAAACAAACACAGGGGAGCTAGTAGAAAATTACGAAAATATGAGCACATTGTTGAACGACTACTTCCTTTCAGTATTCACACAGGAGGATCGAACGACTATACCGGAAAGAGTTCAGGTGTACGAGGGCGGGGATGGCGATAAATTGAGGGATATAATCAATACCAGGCAAGTAGTTCAGGATGAGATAGATAAGCTTAAGAAGAACAAGTCGCCAGGTCCTGACGGGATATTTCCGAGGGTATTAAAGGAGTTAGGTGATATAATCAGTGACCACTAACCGACATCTTTAAGATGTCGGTAAATACTGGCTATGTGCCGAGCCTATGGAAAGTAGCTAATGTGACGCCGATTTTTCAAAAGGGGGACAGGTCAGTTGCTTCAAACTATCGCCCAATTAGCTTAACATCGGTTATAGGGAAGATGCTGGAGTCCATAATAGCCAGGAACATTCGGGAGCATTTAGAGAAACATAGCTTAATTCACGACTCGCAGCATGGGTTCACAAAAGGTAGGTCATGCCTCACCAATCTCTTGTCCTTCTACAATAAAGTATTTGAGGCGGTTGACAGAGATGAAAATTATGATGTAATCTATCTTGATTTTAGTAAAGCGTTTGACAAAGTTCCTCACCAACGACTGTTGCTTAAATTACAGGCTCACGGAATAGAGGGTAAAGTTTTGAACTGGGTCAAGGCGTGGCTTAGCAATAGGAAGCAAAGAGTGCAAATCAATGGTAAAAGATCTGACTGGGGATGTGTTACGAGTGGGGTCCCACTAGGTTCGGTATTAGGTCCACTTTTGTTTATTATTTATATCAATGACTTAGACACAGGAATTAGTAGTGATGTTAGTAAATTTGCAGATGATACCAAGATCGGTAGAGTAATTGCGTCGGATCAGGACGCTAGTATTCTCCAAGGTGAACTCAACAGATTATATGACTGGGCGGATAAATGGCAGATGGAGTTCAATGTAGGGAAGTGCAGTATTCTGAGTGTAGGTAGGAACAACCCCTCACATAACTATTGCTTAAATGACACTCTCATAAGTAGGTCTGGGTGCGAGAGGGATTTAGGGGTCTTAGTGAGCTCTGATCTCCGTCCAAGGGCACAATGCATTCAAGCTAGAAATCGAGCTAATAGGGTACTGGGATTTATTTCAAGGAGCGTAAGCAACAGAAGCCCCGAAGTCTTCCTCAAACTATATTTAGCATTAGTTAGACCTCATCTTGACTATGCGGTTCAGTTCTGGTCACCCTACTATAGAATGGATATCAAAATGTTAGAATCGGTGCAGAGGAGGATGACTAAGATGATTCAGGGGTTGAGAAACTTGCCATACGAGGAAAGACTCAAACAGTTAAACTTGCATTCTCTAGAAAGGCGAAGGGTGCGTGGAGACATGATCGAGGTTTATAAATGGATGAAGGGCTTTAATAAGGGAGACATTCATAAGGTTTTGTTGGTAAGAGAGCCGGGTAGGACACGAAGTAACGGGTTTAAACTGGATAAATTCAGATTCAACAGGGACATAGGCAAAAATTGGTTTACTAACAGGGTGGTGGATGAGTGGAATAGGCTTAGCAGTCATGTGGTGAGTGCCAATACAATTGTCACATTCAAAAATAGACTAGATAAATTCATGGACAGCGATATTAGGTGGGGTTAGATACACGGGAGCTTAGGGTCAAAGGAGCTGCCTCGTACAGGCCTACCGGCCTCTTGCAGACTCCTGCGTTCTTATGTTCTTATGTTCTTATGTTAATCATGGCGCGCCGCCTTGGGTTGAGTGACGAACAAATTTACTCGGAGTTATTCATTTAGTATATAATTTTGAACAATAACTGAGAAGTCAGAATGACTGAATCACTGATTCTGATGACTGAAACCGATTGACTGATTGAGTCCGATTCACAGCCAAAAAAAAAAAAAAAAAAAAAATGTGAGCATGCCGCGCTGCAAATGTCTTCGATAGTTTTCTCATTGCCGCAAAATGTACCGCAGGATTGTTTAGTGCGGTCCGTGGTAGTGCGGTATTTTAAGAAAGTTTGCGGTAGTACCGCACTAAGTACCGCACTTGCCCACCTCCCGCACTAAGTACCGCACTTGCCCACCTCTGCCAAAAGAGCGTGTTGCCCACCGAGGGGAACTTCACCCTGCCCCGCGGTCGACTCAACTCACAGATGAGATGGCACGGGGAGTATACAGGGCGCCACGCACGGCAAACACGTGGGGAGGCAATAGCCATGTCCTAGGTGGTAAAAGGGCTGGCGCAGGCAACATCACCAGTAGGCCTCCTTTACCGGTGATGAGGGGGGAGCACTTGGTCCACGAGGCCAGAGGACATCGAGCCCTATCGAGATAGGCAAGCCACCACGACAAGGTGATTCCCCTTCGACGGGGGGAGAGAGAGAGAGAGAGAGAGAGAGAGAGAGAGAGAGAGAGAGAGAGTTGAGGAAGCAATAAACAGAAGCCTCCTTGTGGATATCCTGCGACGTCCTACACGATGTAGGACATGAAGGAAGCCCATTCTTTCCCTCCTCCTCTACACACGATCCTCCTCCTCCTCCTCCTTCTCCTACTCCTCCTCCTCCACCACTTCTTTGAGCGCTCAGACTTGTTTTGGAACGATGGACTACACCTGAATGAGGTTGGTTCGGCGCGTTTCGGGAAGCTTCTGGACGAGGCAGTGAAAAGCTTTTCGAAAAGCCTTTTCAAAAAACGGCGGGCGAGGACGGGGCAAAGGCAGCCCTTGATCAACCAACCCGTAGCGTCGATGCGACTCACAAGAAACTGTGGAACTAACAACGACTCCGACAAGCGAACTGGTACAACTCGTCACGGCAAAAACAAGGGTCACATTTCTATCACGTACACAAATGCATGTAGTTTAATACCCAAAAAGGACGAAATTAGGGCGTATATTGCAACAGAGAAACCAGATGTGGTAGCCATGACAGAGACTTGGGCCAACTCTACACATCTATAATCCGAACTGTCATTCCCTGGGTACGAAAGCTTCCACAAAAGTCGAAAGCACAAGAAAGGGGGAGGAGTAGTTTCCTACTTAAAAAGTACACTCCCTGCCATAAAAATAGACAAACAGGACGCAGAGAAATACGATTCTGTCTATGTCGAAATAACCACAAATAACAAGAAACTAACACTTGAAACCGTATACAGACCTCCAAAACAACAGGCAGCCGATGGCACTGCCTTCTACGAAGATATTCACTCTCTAACACACAGCAAGGAAGCTATGATAATTGGGGACTTTAATTGCCCTAACATTGACTGGGGACTGTTGCCTGGAGATCAGGAGGGTAACAGGCTTATATAAATGGCGGAGGATTCGTTCCTCACTCAAGTTGTAACTCAACCAACAAGAGAAAACAATATGCTGGATCTGGTTGTAGTAAGCGACCCCGACCTCATTCGCGACTGTACAGTTGGTGAGAAACTTAATGGTTGCGATCACCACTCAATCCGTTTTAATGTCAACATATGTCACAAACTCGTAGATAATCTGTCAGTGATACCAGATTACAAAAAAGGAAATTTCAAGTTAGCCCGTGCGCTGCTTCCCCCTACGACCTGGGACCAACTTGACATCACCGCCAATACAATCGACAACGCGTGGAACGTCTTCAAAGATAAGCTGTTGCAGGTAGAAAAGGCTACAGTGCCTACGAAATCCAGGCGAGTAAATGGGGCCGTAGATCCACCGTGGATGACCAGAGAAATTAAAAGGGCAGTAAACCTAAAAAAAAAAAAAAAGGAATTATAATTTGATGAAAGAGAATGCTACGGCCGAAGCCCGCATACAGTACCACAACAGCCTCAGAGCTTGTCGCAGCCTTATTCGGAGTAGCAAACGCAACTATGAAAAGCAAATAGCGCGCGAAATCAAAACTAACTCCAATAAATTCTTCACGTACATAAGATCGAAAAAGAAAGTAAAATCCAGTATTGGTCCCCTGACAGACGAGACTGAATCTGTAACTTAGGACAGTAAACAGATGGCCAGAATCCTCAACAGTAACCTCGCATCCGTATTCACAGTCGAGGACATCGAAACCATTCCCGAGGGTCCTGACCCGCCGAGTGAAATCACGCCGCTGGAAATTGACTCAATATGCGACCAAGAAGTAAAAATGTACTTGGACAAACTCGACACGAACAAGTCAACGGGACCCGACAGTTTGTCCCCGCGGTTATTAAAAGAGCTTAAACAACAAATACTTCAACCACTCACTAACATATTCAACCGGTCAGTTCAACTGAACAAGATCCCAGAAGAATGGAAGATGGCGAACATAAAACCGATTTACAAAAAGGGACACAAAAGCGTTGCATTAAGCTACAGGCCCATAAGTTTGACATCAGTGGCAGGAAAAATACTCGAAAAGATTATTAGAGATAAACTTGTTAAGTTTCTAGAAGACAATAATATAATCTCCGACACCCAGCATGGCTTCAGAAACAGGCGGTCCTGCATAACGAATTTATTAGACTTCTTCCAAGGTATATATAAGAACTGGGATGCCCACATCCCCAGTGATGTTATATACCTGGACTTTCAGAAAGCCTTCGACAAGGTACCGCACGAGCGACTCCTTAAGAAACTGCACTCGGCGGGCATTGGAGCCAATCTGATCGCGTGGATAAGAGATTGGAGCCAATCTGATCGCGTGGATAAGAGATTGGAGCCAATCTGATCGCGTGGATAAGAGATTGGCTCACAGACAGAAAAAAAACGAGTGCTACTCAACGGACAGCCTTCCGATTGGCTTCCAGTCACTAGTGGAGTGCCTCAAGGGTCAGTGCTGGGACCCATTTTCTTTATCATATATATTAATGACCTAGAATCACTACTGAAATCCACAATATCGAAATTTGCTGACGACATCAAGGTGGGTGGAAAGGCCCTCACAAAGACCGACTGCGAAATCATTCAGAAAGACCTCAATCACATTATCGAACGATCGGAAAAAAGGCAAATGTCTTTTAATGTTGACAAATGCAAAGTCATGCACATTGGGTTCCAAAATAGTAACCACACATACATCATGAATGGGAAACCTCTGCAGGCGATGCAGGAGGAAAAGGATCTTGGAGTCACTATCAGCAGTGACCTGAAACACGCGAATCACTGTAAAAAAGCATACAAAAAAGCCAACACTATGCTCGGGTTCATAGCGAGGAACTTCGAGCGTAAAACACCAGACATGATGTTATCCTTGTATAATTCCATGGTAAAACCGCACCTCGAGTATGCAGTACAGTTCTGGTCTCTTAATTACATAAGGGACATTGATTTACTGGAAAGGATTCAACGACGCGCCACAAAGATGATTCCAACCTTAAGGGCTCAACCGTACGAGGAACGACTCAAGCGACTCAATCTCTTTACATTGGAGAAAAGACGCCTACGAGGGGATATGATTCAATTCATCAAGTACCTGAAAAGGTTCAATAACGTCGAATACTCCGAATTCTTTGAACTGCAAACCAACTCAAGGACCAGAAATAACGGTTTACCCATTCAGTCGAGTCGATGTAACACAAACATTGGAAGTAGTTTATTTTCAAACCGAGTCATCCGCCACTGGAATAACCTTCCCTCAAAAGTAGTAAATGCGAATACCATCAACTCCTTCATATATAGAATCTACCGTTATTTCGCTGCATCGGGAGTAAACTGAATAACGAGGTGCTTTCATCTGCTCCTCAATATCGAGGTGCTTTCATCTGCTCATCAAGCCCCAAGTGGCGGTCGAGCAGATTAAATCACCCAAGCGAGCGACCTCGTAATGAGCCAATAGGCTTTCTGTTGCCTGCATTTCCATGTTTTCATGTTTCCTCCTCCTCCTCCCCCTCCTCCTCTCCACCCTCTCCTTCGTTCCTTCATTCCTCCCTCCCTCTATTTGTTGTTTCGCTAAGCTTTTGAAGGTTATAATATAAGATGATTTGTTTTTTGGCTCTCAAATTCCATGCTTTTGTTTGTATACGTAGCTTTTCTTTGCGCATGTATTTGCTATTTTGTGAAGTACTGTTTTTTTATGGTAAGGATTTTTTTTTTGTTTTGTTTTGGTCCTGTTTTATTTCTTTATTTTTTTGCTTTATTGATATTCTTTTCCATTTTTGTCATGTTTATTTGGGGTATTTTTTTTATTTCTTATTTTCTTTTCTTCTATTTTCATAATTTTATATTTTCCCTCATTTTCGTATTTTACTATTTTCTTATTTTCTCTATTTTCATTTCTTCTCCTTCTTCTTCCTCAAGGTATACATAACTCCCGACATTCATATCGTCACCGCCTTCCTTTGAATATCTCGACTACCAAAAAACTTCTCCTCCTCCTCCTCCTGCCAACTGGTGAGGTTGCCTTCGCCCGCCCTGCCCTTTTACCACCCAGGGCAGGGCTACTGTCTCACCACGTGTTTGCCGTGCGGGGCGTCCCGTATACTCCCCGTGCCCTTTCATCTGGGGGTTGAGTCCACCGCGGGGCAGGGTGTAGTTCCCCTCGGTGGGCAACACGCTCCTTTGGTGGGAGGGTTGGGGTAAGACGGGCGGTTCAGTGTGACCCCACTGAATCAATCGGCTGGTCATGCGATGGCCAGGGTCAAGTGGTCACTGCCGGGTGGGCGGTCGCAACGGTCCCGCGGCCGCCGTTAAACACCTGGCAGTGGATGCATATACTTCCCCATTACCCCTGGGGCTGTTGGGTGCGGTGTGGCCCCAACATTCAGCCTCCCCTTGTTGGACTCCGTGGTCGGTGGGGGTGTGGGGGAGTGAAACACCTCCCCTGTGTATGGGTAAGTTTCCCTTGCCTCGGCCTGCCTCTCTCCCTGACGTCCGCCTGTCCCCGATTACCCCTACACGGTCCTCTCTCGTCGCCACCTTGGAGCCTTTCACGGCTCCTGGTGGTGCCGCTGGAAAGTCCCTACATCCTAGAGGGGCTGACCAAGACAAGTCCGTGCGACACAAAAGTCCACGTGTGTCTGACAAGGCTGCCTCCCATTCCGGGGGTAACTCTGATCTGCGCCCTTCCTCCAAGCTGGACGCACTTCAGATGGTGAATATCGATCCATCGTTTCCCTACCGTGCCTTGCACTCCTTATTCAAGCCATTTGGCACAGTCCTTCGTACCCGTCTCATTTATGATGGAGACCAAGTCAAATAGATGCTATGTGACCTTTGCCTCCAGCGCTGAAGCCCAGTCGGCGTGTGATGCTGTTGCGACTCTGCCTATCGCAGGTGCTGGATTTCAAGCGAAACTTCTTCGCTCTTCCAATATTTCGGACAGTGACATGGACTATGTCCCGAATCTCCTTGAAGACGCTTTGTTAGAGCCAACTCCCAGGGAAAGCCAGGTCCCTCCCCCTCGTTGGTTTGATGCATACTATAAGAATGGACGTGGCAACTTCATTTATGCTGCTAGGTACCTCGCCAAAGAAATTGGTACGATCCCTGAGGGGAATCTGAAAAAGTATGGGAAGGGAGTGTTAGTCAGGGCTAAAGATATTAATCAAGCTAAAATGCTGCAACATCTACCATGCCCTGCTGACAACATGTTTGAAACGGTCAAAGCACACCATACCTTCAATTATAGTAAAGGCAGTATATATAATCATGACCTCTATGAGTTCTCTGAGGAGGAAATACTTGGGATGTGCCCTAGTTCTGTTCATAAGGTGTCCAAGATGAAGGGTTCAGCTAACATGATACTTCTCACCTGTTTTGGTTCTACCCTCCCTGACCGTGTCAGTATTGGCCCCCTCCATCTTCGGGTAAAGCCTTTTGTTGACCGCCCTCTACAGTGTTTTTCATGTTACGGGTATGGTCATGGTAAGAAATACTGCACTGAGCCTTCTCGGTGTGGTAATTGTTCTGCATTAACCGCACACTCCACGGTGGAATGTGAGTCAGATGCTTATTGCTTCTATTGCCAGGATGCTCACCGGTTGTCTTCCAGACAGTGCCCACGATATCGCCTGGAACAGGATATTTTGCAACTTGCAAACAGTCAGTTTATCAGCCTTGGTAGTGCGCGCCGTGAACTCCTCTACCGCCAGAAGGCAGGTACTGGAGCAAAGACGTACACCTCATCGCTAGGCACTCGCTCTTCTGCCCAGCCCGCTGTTCAGGTGTCCTCTACGGTTTCCTCCCGGTCCTTTGAAGCTACTGTTATTACGTCCCATAATAGATTTTCCCTTTTGTCCTGTGACTCTGTCGAGTCACCTCCAGGTTCTGATGGGGCTTCTCCGGCCTCGTCCCAGGTGATGCATGTTGATGTACATGCATCTCACATTGCTTCGCCGAAGTCCGCCAGAGGTATGAACAAGCGACATCGCGGTTCTACAGATTCAGTTGAATCTGTTCCGCCAACTAAGATTACTGTAGGTATACATGATTCTGGGGTCTCTTAGGATAGGCCTATGGAAGAAGATGCGGAGGCTCATATTGAGCCTGCTGAGACCCCCTCTGTTCCAGTTCCTTTTGCTTCTAGTGGTTTTCCTGATCGGGATATGGAAACTGAGGAATCCCTTGGAGATAGTGTTGGGAATCCTCCCCGCGAGCATATAGCTTCGGGGAGTGGTGTGCGGTCTGGCTCTAGTAATGCGGTGTCCGGAGGGGGCACAGGTTCCTTCGTTGGGAGAAAGCTCGAGGTCCATCAACCCGGCTCCTCTCGGGTCCCAGTCTCCTCTTCTCGTCGTATTACCGTACCGAATCAGGTGGGTAAAAGGCAGTCTCTTTCAGGGGCTCGCCTGGAGCGCACTTGAAAATAGACATCTTCCTACTCCCCCAGTGGAATTGTAGAGGCCTACGAGCCTCGTGGGAGGAACTCCGAGCACTGATATCTCGGTTTTCTCCTGCTTGCCTTTGTTTACAGGAGACAATGCTCGGAGACTACACTCACTCTAGCCCTCCTGGGTATCGTGCCGTTTACAGTACCCCTAATCCTGGACAGGGCCACCATGGTGCCACCGCCATATTCGTTCGCTGTGATATCCCTTCTGTCCCATTACAGCTTCACTCAACGTTGCAGTATGTTGCTGTTAAGGTTTATTTGGGCAAATTGTATACATTATGCAGCCTTTATCTCCCTCCTGGTGTTTCCGTTGACAGACACGATCTTGACGACCTGGTGCATGAACTTTCCTCGCCTTTACTTTTATTAGGGAATTTTAACGGTCGCCATCCGTTGTGGGATGATGGTGCTACCAACCCACGCGGACTTTTAATTGCTTCTTTTATTGAGGATCAGGGATTAGAAAATTTAAACTCTGGGGAGGTTACACATTTTTATAGCCAGACTGGTACTTTTACCTCAATAACTCTTTCACTTTGCACTTCTAATTCTCTTCCTGATTTTCGTTGGCGGGTCTTACCAAACTTGTATGGCAGTGACCACTTTCCAATTTTATTGGAACACATTGATTCTGTACCACATTCACGCCTTTCTCGCTGGCGTCTTGATAAAGCAGACTGGCAGCGATTTACGGAACTTACCTCCTCTCTTCGTCCGTTGGCTGACTTTGGAACTTCTGACGAGGCTGCATCCTATTTCACTGATGCCCTACATTCTGCAGCCCTTCAATCCGTCCCCAGGACGTCTGGCCAGTTCCCTAAACGTCCTGTTCCCTGGTGGGATGCCGCTTGCACTACTGCTGTGCAAGAGAAGCCGGAGGGGAATCTTATAATATCCCATTTTCTCTCCCCGAGTTGAAGACGGCTTTATCCCAGTGTCATGATTCCTCGCCAGGTCCAGACGATATCCCTTATGCTTTCTTACGCCACATGTCTGACTGTGGTTTTACATTTTTATTGGATCTTTACAATTCCATTTGGCGTACCGGTGATTTTCCATCTCTGTGGAGTGTGGCTGTAATTCTCCCCATTCTGAAGCCTGGGAAAGATCATCTCCAAGCAACTAACTATCTTCCTATTTCTTTAACATCCTGCATTTGTAAAGTGATGGAGAAGATGGTAAATGTCAGGCTTATGTGGTACTTGGAGAGCCGGAATTTATTGACCCCGGTGCAATATGGTTTCCCGAAAGGTGCGGTCCACTTCGGATGCTCTTTTATCCTTGAAGTCCTCAGTTTGTGAGGCGTTTGCCAATAATCACCACCAGGTGACCATGTTTTTTGATCTGGAGAAGACCTATGACACCGCTTGGTGTCATGGAATTTTACTTAACCTGTTTGAGTTTGGTCTTCGTGGCCGTCTCCCTGTTTTTATTCAGGAGTTTTTATTTCATCGTCTTTTACGGGTAAGAGTGGGGAGTACTCTTTCCGAGGTTTGTCCACATGAGGATGGTGTACCACAGGGAAGTATTATCAATGTTACGCTATTTGCTGTGGTTATTAATGGAGTCGTTGGTGTCCTGCCTGATGGAGTTCATAGCTCCTTATATGTAGACGATTTATCCATTTCGTTTTCTGCGGCAAAGATGTCGTTGATTGAACGAAAACTGCAATTGACTATTAATAGAGTCGCCAATTGGGCAAATACGCGCGGCTTTCGATTTTCGTCCTCAAAGACAGTAGCTATGCATTTCTGTCGTCTTCGAGGCGTTCATCCGGACCCTGACTTATATCTTGGTAATAGGCGACTGTCATGTGTAGAGACGACTCGTTACCTCGGTCTTTTATTAGATAGCCGCCTAACCTGGGTGCCTCATTTACGTTACGTTAAGGCGGCTTGTCAGAAAGCCCTGTCTCTCCTTCGTGTTTTAGCTCATACCTCTTGGGGTGCAGACAGGGACACGCTACTCCTCCTCCACAGAACACTCATCCTTTCCAAGTTGGAATATGGCTGCGAGGTTTACTCCTCCGCCAAGGAGGCTCACCTACGCGTGTTGGACTCAGTACATCATGCCGAGGTCCGCTTGGCTACCGGTGCATTCCGGTCTTCACCGATACCTAGCCTCCTCGTGGATGCTGGCGTCCTGCCTCTGGATTTGAGACGCCAGTCCTCTCTATTCCGTTGCTGGTTCCGCGTCCAACGCCTTCCAGAATCTGTTCCTTGTGTGTCAATTTTGCGGGATTCCCATTCGCCTGCATATGATGAGCGACCTAGTCTCCCTAAACCTTTTGGGTGTCGGGTAGCGTCTGCCATGAGACCGTTGTCTTTCCCTCCCATTCCTGTCTGCCCTTATCGAGTAGCTAGGGTTGGATATTGGCAGTTTCCCGGTGTATCAGTGTGTTCTCTCACTATAGATAGTAAGAGGGAGTTACCGCCATATGCGTCCCGAGCCTTATTTTTAGAGCATTTCACTGAACACTCGGACTCCATCCTTGTCTTTACTGATGGCTCTAAATTGGATGCTGGAGTTGGCTTTGGTGTTGTGTTCCCCTCCTTCTGTCGGGGAGGTAGTCTTTCTTCTGTTGCTTCTGTATTTACTGCAGAGCTGTCTGCAATAGTCCCCTCTTTACAGATTATTTTTACGCTTCCTGTGGACTCTTTTATGATTTTTAGTGATTCTCGTAGCGCTCTTTCTGCGCTGGGCTCCTTTACTCCCTCTGTTAATCCCCTAGTTTTATCTGCTCTCGAGTGGCTGTATTTGCTCAGCAACAGGGGATATCGCGTTAGGTTTTGTTGGGTTCCAGGACACATTGGCGTACACGGGAACGAACGAGCTGATGGACTTGCAAGGGAGGCAGCAGCTAGAGCTGCCTCTCCAAGTGCGGTCCCATGTACAGATATGTTTCCAGAGATTCGCAAGGCAATTCTTGCCAGTTGGCAGGAGACGTGGAATGCTCAGGTGCGACTTCCAAAATGGGAGAGATTACCAGGACTGTGTCTCGTTCTTGGTCATACGAAAGTGTCCGTGACCGTCGCTCGCAGACAGCCTTGACCCGTCTTCGGACGGGTCATAAGCGTCTAACACATGGTTACCTCATGTCCCGGGAGTAGTAACAAATGTACGGAAGTGGGAGTAACCTCAGCGGGGGGGACTGGAAGTGGGGGTTGGGGGGGGTCAGCGGGGGGGGGCTACGGAAGAGGGGGTATCTGGACCCCTACCCCCAACAACACATGCCCTACCCCCACCCCCCCCACCCCCCCTAAAAAAAACTCACTTTTCACCTACCCTACCCCACCCTCCCTCTCGGGCTAGCGTACGGAAGCGGGGGGTGACGGGAAGGGGTAGGTCGGCCAGCGGGGAGGTGACGGAAGAAAGGGTGGTCAGCAGGGGGTGACGGAGTGGGGTAAGACGGTCAGAGGGCGGTCAGCGGGGGTGACGGAAGTGGGGGGCATGCACGAGGCGAGGGTAGTTGCTATTGTTGTTGTTGTTGTTGTTCTTGTTGTATATATATACACACACACACACACACACACACACACACACACATATTCTGTGCTATATAAGCATTAGACTTTAATAATTACCATCATTAATAGAGTTTCCGCTATGGGTGAGACATATTCAGAGAACCTTCTCGATATTTTCCAATATCCTGCGCGCATAATAGTTGCAGGATATAGCAACTCTGGAAAATCGGAACTTGTACAGCTGCTTATTCTGAAGTATCATGAAAAGTTCAAAAAAATTGTCATATGTGGCTTAACGTCTCATCCTCTTCAAAGAAATAAAGAAATAGGACCTAAAGTTATAGTGTCGTCTGAAATAATTGATCCAATTGCCAACGAGGATACGTTTGATCAGAGAGGGACATTGTATGTACTTGACGATATTTTTATTGATGCTGTTAGGAACAAAATTGTGGTTGATGCTTTTACTCGCGGACAGCACAACAATATTTCATGCATATTTATCACTCAAAATTTATATATGGGTGGAAAGCATGCAAGGAATATTAGCCTGAACTGTTCTCATTTCCTCTTGTTAAGACAGCGCGATTTATCTCAAATTCACACTCTGGGTAGACAAATATTCGGGAAAGAGAAGGCAAACCAGTTTGTAGATATATATATAAATATGCTGTATATTCACGTCCTTATGGATATCTTCTTGTTGATTTGGGTATAAATACTCCTGAGTCCCTACAGTTTCGCTCAAACATTGTCGGATAACCCCCTGGTGAACGCGTATTCCAATGGTGAACTCCAGGAAGAAGGAACTCTTACACGCTCTTTACTCCCAACATAACGAACCCTATGGTTTAAGCTATCAGGCGAAATTATGGGAGAAACAAAAAAGTATAAATCCGGCAATAACACGTGATGACGTATTCAACTTTTTGAGAAGCAATAAAACATATACACTGCATAAGCTACAGACTAAAAAATTACCCCGGCAAAAGATAATATCCTCAAAACCCAAAGTAATCATGGCTGCCGATTTAGCAGACGTGAGACATATAAGAAAGGAAAATAATAACATAGGCTACTTGTTAGCATGCATAGACGTGTTTTCTAGATATATGCAAGGTGTCCCGTGTCGGAATAAAGACGCAAATACTATGCTCGTGGCCTTTAAACAAGTGGTGGAAAATAAAGATTCTGAAGGCTTACGAAGATTAAACACCGAATTGGGCACATAATTCTGGAATCGAAAAGTAAGAAACTATTTATGTTCCCGGGGCATTTAAGCTGTACAGTGTGTACTAAAGTGAGATCAAAGCATCCTTGGCAGAGCGGACCATTCGTACACTTAAAGCACGCATCTACAAGTTCATAACGTCTCAAAATCCTTCAAGATATATTGATCAGCTGCAAAACATGGTCAATGCCTACAACCGCTCGCCCCATTCTAGACTGAAGAACAAACAAACTCCCATTGATATTCATAACCTAAAAGACCCATCTGCAATCAAACGGCAATTCCACGCAATGTATAAAAACCCGAAGCAACCAGCGTCTTCCATCAGTCCTCGACTGGCAGTTGGGGAAATAGTTCGCCTTGTTGGAAGTGATCGTTCCTCTGTATTCCATAAAGGATACACGCAGCAAAATACTCACGAGCTCTTTCGCATAAAATCAATTAAACACAAGCATCGCCCAAGAACTTATCTCTTAGAAGATTTGTCTGGAGAACCAATACAGGGGATATTCTACGCTCCAGAGCTCGTCTTAAGCGCTCTGCCTGAGACATACGATATTAGAATACTGCGTTCACGAAAAAATAAAGGAAAAAAACAGTATTTTGTATCGTGGTTGGGATACCCTCCTTCATTCAACAGCTGGATTGACGCTAATGCTATTGTAGAAAATGCGTAAAAAGACACTACTCCTTAGTGCACACAAAAACTTTGTCTTACTTTTGAAGAAATTACAAGTAAAAGATAGAAACCGTGCTATTAAGCAAGCAGCTCGAGAACAATTGAACTGTACATCTGAAATATTTTCCAATTTGTTAAAGAAGCACCTCACCCTCAATAACAAAGTTATCAAGAAATTACGTAACTATCGGGAAGACATACGTGCCATAGCTAGAAAGAAAACTCCTCTCCATAAGAAAAGGTTTATATTGACATCGAGACGGGGTGGTAATATATTAGCTGCTATATTACCTATTGCCGCTTCCTTGATCGGAAAATTATTTGGATAATGCGCACGTATTATCTTGTTCCCGAGTCTACCGCTGAGCGTGTTTTAACGGGTATTAAGCCTAAATGCGCCAACTCCACGAGTCCGGGGGTCAACGGTCAATCGTGTTTCAACCCGCAGTCGACCCATCCCGATCACATGCCGGTCTCTGAACATGTGTCAGCAAGCAGCAGCGGTCCTGTCGTGTCGTCCCATGGTGCTAGACCAAGCACTTCTACAAGACTGAACCCGTCATCTCGCTCTGTAAGAAAGAAAACTTACAAAAAAAAAGAAAAGATCGCGATCTGGTGTATACAAAACCACAAAACTACCACCCGTGCAACTTAGAGTCACAGGGATTAGGGAGAACAAGATTTCCTCCAATCCTGAAATAAGTAATTTAATACCTCTGTATGTTAAAAGTATCGACGTGCCATACGTCAATATGATGCTAGAACGAATAAAAGACAATCCCATCGTATAATGGGATAGCCGAGGCAACCTATTGTCTTCTGTTCGATCCTCCAATATCCTGTACATGTTGAATTTACTGTCTAATGCAAGTCAAAAACCAACGATTGCTGACATTGCTGATATAAAACACATCATTGACGCCACGGGCGTATTACCTAGCGAAATAAAAAATACGCGCGTGCGGCAAAAGATTCAGGGATCTGGTTTCACCAAACAACCATTGTTGGCAACTTACAGATGGGTTCCATATTAAATCCGCTTTTCCAATGTGCTAGTGCAGTCCTACATTGTGATTCAAGAAAGAAACATAATCATGGACGTTGTAGATACTGAACCGCGTTGGACGCGCGACTTATACAGAGGGAGCGGCGACGTCATGGAGAGAGAAATGCCGGAGGCGAGGACGAACACGCTCGGACACGGTGGTGCCCCGAGCGGGCTTATAAGAGAGAGCAGATGGGACGATGGTTCTCAGTGGACCGCCAGCACTCCTCGGGCGAGCAGCCGGGTGGCCCTTCTGCAGAGGCGAGGGTGACCCCTCTGCGGTTATAGTCGACTGCTGGGCTGCTCGCTCCTGCACCGCTACGGGCTGCTCCCTGGGCGCCTGCCCGGAGGGCCCGTGCCTCCGTCGCTGCTCGCCGGCTGTTACCCGTGGCTGTGGCGGCGGCGGAGGCGTCCCTAGACCCGCAACGAGCTTGCATTGCTAGCCCACCCCTTACAGGGCCGCCATTTGGCCAAGGCCCTGTCCCCCTTTTAAGGGGGTTAATCTTAAATTGAATTGACGATGGTTCAGTGGACCGCCAGCACTCCTCGGGCGAGCAGCCGGGTGGCCCTTCTGCAGAGGTGAGGGTGACCCCTCTGCGGTTATAGTCGACTGCTGGGCTGCTCGCTCGTGCACCGCTACGGGCTGCTCCCTGTGCGCCTGCCCGGAGGGCCCGTGCCAACGCCGCTGCTCGCCGGCTGTTACCCGTGGCTGTGGCGGCGGCGGAGGTGTCCCTAGACCCGCAACGAGCTTGCATTGCTCGCCCACCCCTTACAGGGCCGCCATTTGGCCAAGGCCCTGTCCCCCTTTTATGGGGGTTAATCTTAAAGGAAGGAAGGAAGGACGATGGTTCGCTACTCGTCCCTCGCCATCAGCTGAAGCGGTACTATTCATCTCTCACCAGTATACCAGAGGACACCATGTCGGACGCCTACGTGTTCAACTACAAAGACGGTTCTCCTGGCGATGACATCTACCGCAACAACAAGACCATCATCGTTTCTTCCCTCAACTGCAGTTCCTGCTACGAAAAGAGGGGGTTTACTGGACGCCTACATGGATTATACCCGCACAGTAATCTCTACCGCGAAAGAAGCCCGATCTATCAACTGAACAGGTGTCGCTGGGAAGATCGTGGTATTCCCGGTAGTCTGCATATTCGCTATCCTCCGAGTGAAAATCTTCCTTATGTGGCGTGTATCCTAACCCAATATGCTCCTGGCCGCGAACTGGAAAACAACCCTATAAACCAAGGATATCTTCAGACGTCAAGAGATCAAAATTTCATTCGTGGGGTAAAGGAAGACAGTTATGATAACCGTCTCCGCTGGTTTAAAGAGTCCATCACAAAACTGGTAGAATGGGTGATTAAAAGCAACATTACAAGTGTCGTCTTCCCCTACAATATTGCAAGCGCTGGAATTCTTTACGTGTTGTGGAAAGCTGACTACCAACCGCATCTCCAAGAGGCTGCGGCTGAACTCCAACTGCATAATATATCGTGCGTCATCCTGGACAGATGGTGGACCTGCGATGAGCCTGAAACAAAATTAACTCTATCTGTGTCTCCCGAGCGAAACAGGAAGAGGAAACTGGTGGATACAGAGGACGATGCTGTGGCTGACGAATGGAAAAGAAAACGGGACGGTGCTGTAGTCGACGTGGGTCCTGAATAACTATAGCTCCAGACAATTTCCCAATAATTATGTACATCACTAAATGTAAAATATGTCAATAAATAACAATGTAATGATGTTTAGTATGATTTACCTTCAATATGTAATTGGCATCTCGTCATGTCTACCTCTATATAATGAAATAATTATAATATTTTTGCTAGTGTCTTGCTTGCTCTAAATGGAGTCACATCATATATATGTTACCAGCATTGCGGATGGGGAAATTTACCCCAATTCCAGCACTAGCTTTACTAATAATATACAAACTCTAACATTAGACAAGGACGTGGAATATGAAGTCGGTCTACTGAACGTGTTGCTTCCCTGTCGGTATTACATTGTTAAACCGGGTGAACCAGAGTGTAGTATACACCTTGAATGTGGTATAAGACCAACGCCAGATTCAGAAGCTATTGAAAGACGCACACTGTCAGAGGCTATTAATGCTAATATCTTGTATAATGACACTGGGTATTTGCTGATGTGTGTTAACGGTATAATAACGACATTGATAAAGGAGATGGTCGATGGATACAACTACCATTTACTAGCGTATTCTAGAGAGGTTCTTGCATTTAGCTCAACAAATGATCATTTAACTTTGTTCTGCTACAATGGTTATCATCCACAAGTTGTATGTATTAAGGTTTCCTTTAATACGCGACTGGCCCAGGTTCTCGGTTTTGTCCCCAACTTAGGTTATGCTGTGTTTTCTTCCTTGGGTACACATGAAGAACAACAAAACCCCGTTCTTGTTCCGCTACATGGTCATGCCCCTCTGTTGAGAAATGGTGACGTACAGTGTGTTCTCATTTACACTGACCTTGTCAATCCCTCTAGGTATGCAGGGAAAAATGTAAATATTCTTGATGCCTTTTTGCGCTCCGGAGGTCTAACAAAAGGCGTGCATCCAACTATATATAAGTCCCTTAAATCCAAAGTAATTGATTCGATTTCTATTAAACTCACAGATCAAAAAGGTCGTCCTATGCATTTCGAAGAAGGATACCCTGTTACATGTTTACTTCATATCCGATCGCGTTGAATCTTTGAGTACATTTTGCTGTATTAATAGGAATGTTGTCCATTTGAAAAGACAGTCTCCTCGCCGCCACCATGCGGGTTACATTCATCCCTCCTTCCGTAGCAGAATATCATACCCTGTTTTCGAATGGCAAACAGATATCATCCCGAGGGAGTGGTATTGATGATATAGTCACACTTTCTTATGAACCAAGCTATCACAGAGGCGGGGGTTTATTCTCGGTTTTAGCAGGACTCGCTAAAAGAGCTTTCCCATTCCTAGTGAAAAATGTCATTGTGCCTTCAGCTCGAACATTTGGGAACAATGTACTAGATGATATTTCACACGGAAGCAACTTGAGAAGCTCTATAAAAAAGCTTGGAATTAATTCCTTAAAGCAAGCTGCAATGAAATTGACTAGAGGAAGCGGGAAAAAGAAAGTCAAGCGAGTCGGGAGGAAAAGGTGTTATAAAAAGGACATATTTACCGAGTTGTAATCATTGTTGAACTAAGAGCAGTATGGCGAGCATCACCAGCGCGGTTGGTGTCGGGAACCCGCGTTCTCCCCTGGGGCAATATGCCGCCGGTGTCAGTGAATTGTTTCCCCGCCCCAACAAAATGAGATTATTGGAAACAACGATTGCCTCCCGTTATGATGCTGATGTTTTACCTACTAACCTCGGATTCAATATGAAATTATCCGATAGATATAGAATTTCTCATTCCTGGAACACTTGGCAGTTTTATTGATTTGGGGAAATTGGTGTTGCACACCTCTTTACGCTTAACTAAGCCAGACAATACTACTCCTCTCGAAGATGCTCAACATGTTGAATTTGCAAATAATACCGCGCACAGCCTTTTCAAATCAGTGCAATGTTTTTGGGAGATGTAGCTGTTGACAATAATGTATTTTATGGGTACACGTCATACGTTAAAATGCTGAATACTTTGTCGCCCAACAAATTGAATACAATTGGAGCCAATGCTAATATTACCATCCCAGAGAACAGTTTTATTTCCAAAGTAACAGCAGAATACTTTGACAATGCCAGCGCGCAACACAAGACCATGATGAAGCGGGTTAAGACTCACGGTATACAACTCTGTACCCCGCTTCTTCTGGATATAAGTTCTTTAGACATTTACTTGCTCGATGGTATTTCGGTTAGACTCCGAATGGAACTATCTAGTAATGCATGGCTGCTAAATTCTCCAACTGGCGATAACATTCGTCTGCATATAGAGTCAGCCAAGCTGCTTTATACGCGACTATTTCCTTATCCTAATGCACTTCATGCTTTGAACGCGTCTCTCGCCACAGGGAATCTTTTAAAATCGACATTAACCAAAACCCTCTTGAAAACCTATGTGCTAGCCAAAGACCAAACCTCAGGAACGTATGATCAACCGTGGGGTAATGTTATTCCGGAAAAACTCTCACTTATTATAACGAGCATGGAAGCTCATTCTGGCGACTATACGCTAAATCCATTGTATATGGGCCATGGCGATATAAGTCAAATACGCTTCAGTGTTAATGGTAGAACCATGTATAATATTCCTAGTAAATTCCCTCATGACTATGGTGAGCTCTACCATCGTACTTTGGATGCACTTGGTTTTCACAAAGACCATTTAATTGGAAAGGATATTTTCGGCAAGGGGGCAATGATTTGCACATTTGATTTGCGTGCTGAAAACTTAAATGATAATTTGCCCGTTGAAATGAATGGGGGGCTTAGACTTAGCTTGAATCTAAGCAAGGGAGAAAACGAGAACCGTCTGTTGATACTGTTTGGCGAAACAGCGGGTATAATAACAGTTAATTTTGAAAGACGGCTGCAGTGTGATGTGCGCGCTTGAAGCGGCTGCGCGATGAACAACATGGAGATTGAAAGAGGATTGAGGGGGCACATAGGAAAGCAGGCCTTGTTTATAGGCGTGTTATTGGCAGACGAGGTAAACTCTATACCTCGATATAGAAAACCTATAGTGTGCATCGTCAATACGCTACCAAGTTATTCTAAAAGAGAAATGGGACACTGGATTTGTCTCTACTATGAACCGGGCATGGCAGTGTTCCTAGATAGTTATGCTCTCGATCCAAAATTATACTCTGATCATTTCAAATATATTGATTACCCCGGGCTCAGTATGTATAAAAATGCATTTCGACTTCAAAGCACGCGAAGCGATGTGTGCGGGGCTTATGCCATGTACTTTGCCTACAATGTTTCACACTTGGGTGTAAGAGAAACTCTTGAAAATATATGTATGGAGTTTTCCAAGACCGAATATTCGAGGAATGATGAACACGTGATGAGATTCGCTTACAGCAAGTTTATAATGCCCGTATGTCATCAAACATTTAACACGTGTTCATAAAAAGTAAGTATTGACATTGATTTTTTCATATTGAAGTGTATTACATTCCATGAAGCTATTCTAAGCATAAATAATTTTCTAGTTCCTTTATCGGGGGTTGGTGTGGTTGTATACCATGCTTAAATCAGAGGTCTGGCTCCACTCACAGGTCCTCACTCGTCACCGCCACTACCCCGTGCTGCCCCCGCCCCGCCCCGCCCCACCCCGCCCCGGGCCCCGGGCCCCGAGCAATCTTGTCGCATCCTCTACCGCCGCCGCCGTCGCCGCCCGCCTGATTTGGCGGGCAGTCTTTTATGCATGAGCCGGATCGAAACATAAAAGCGTTTTATTCATATGTTTCCACAAATCGAATAAATTTTAAGACAATTATTTTTTTTTTTTCATCCGTTTTTTTTTTTTTTTTTTTTGATAAAGGACATTTAAACAAGTCAAACAAATTCAATGTTTATTGGAATTTGGTCAAATTATGATTCCAGATTCATCATGTGCAATTTTATAATATCATAGGTTCCAACATTAGTCCTATATACAGAATATATTTACATATATTTTATATTTAACATAAAAATAGCAGGCAAATTCTTACACTATAAACAGTATATACAACATTCACACCAGTCCCTTTCTTATAAACAACTACAATTTATTCTGAAAAGTCTGTATCTACTAGCATATATTCAAGGGGGGATGATGAGAGCATTTGATTTATTTCTTCTTGTTCCGCGGCTTGCATTAACATGTCATCATCCGCCTCTACCCGTTTTATCAAGGGAAAATATTGCTCGGCCAGCACATCCTGTTCTCCCCACAATTCATAGGTTTCTTCTTCTAGTTCTCCCATTACACCGATCTCTTGCCCACCCATTACCTCGGCTAGTCTCGCTTCTGTTATGCCTCTTTCATCGCCTTCCTCCAAATTTTCTTCGTTTGACAGTGTCATGATCTGGGCTACCTCCTCCTCCTGCTCTTCCTCCTCTATCCCCATAGAATTATCGGGATGACCGTAAGATCGTGACTCCAAGGTGCTAATGTAGTATCTTTTGTCCTCAACTACAGATATCCCTCTCTTGGGATATTTTACTGTACTCATTCGTCCATTGCGCACTGTGAATCCCTTATAGTCAAAGGTAAATGTTTGCATCTGGAATAGGGCGTCTTTGTATCGCTGATGAGCAATTTTCTTCTTTATGAACTTTGGAACGCCCTTAGCTGAACTCAACCGGTCACCGTCTGCCAAGAGGATGGAGTAGCACTTTGGTTTTACCCACTTCAGACTTGAGAAATCCAAGCTTTCCTTTGTTGTCTGTGCTGTACAAGGAATGTGAAGGGCTAAAGTTACTTGTGTCTATATAGCTTTTGAAGGGCTCCTGCGAGTACTCTGTTAATAGATCAGGAGTTTCAATTTCTGATATTAAGGAATCAGTGTCACAACTCACTAGTTTCGCCCGATCTCCGTTATGAGCCTTCAGCACATTGTAATAGAAATCATATAGTCACAGCTTGGACAGCTCTAGGATGTAGTAGCCAATGTAGTTTGGATGATTCACCCGTAAATATTTCCTATGGCGAGTTACAACTACATGACCATCATTGAGAGGTACAACGCGTTTAAAGTAAGGACTTCGGGCCAGCTTCAAAAACTTTTCGCGGTTGGTGACAATATCTATGTCTTCACTATATTTGGCCACGTTCATCAGGAATCGACCAAAAATGCTGTTTGAAATACACTTGATTGCATTTTTCTTGATAGGGCAAGTAGCACTTTTGCGGGCTTCTATGTTATCCTGAATGAAGTCCGCAAGAAAGTGCTTTTGCTTAAACGTATAAATAGCATGCACTTTTTTTAACAACCAGGCCTAGTTGAATAAGTATTTTAAGGAGGGGCAGAGCAAACAGCATTTTCTCCTGAGCAGCATGTGTTCCAATCAGTTTTATGTTCTTACACGGTACTGGACGGTTTTCTTCTTCATACCATTCGCGTGTGACTGACGATATATCTCTGTTGGTGATATCGTGTCTTCTGATGATCAGTGGAGGTCATCCGTTTTCTCAACGACTTCACGTGAGACAGCCTCAGTATCGCACAGAATGAGATATCCAAATCGCCATCGGTTGCTTGATTGACCAAGCCCCCGCTCAAAAACGACTGCATTTCTGTCTCATCTAGTTTTCTCATATCCCCACATGGCAACTTCTCTTGCATTACAGTGGGAAAAAGACTGTTGAAGTCAAGATATGAAAGGAAAGTGCTTCTATCATGTTTTGGATTAAACTGAGGGTTCGTGTAGATGTTATTGGCGCGTACAAAACAACGCACAACACTTGTGTAGCCCCACGCACATTTGTTTGAATGCAATGATATATGTCTGGGCTACTAAGCACCTCTAATTCCTGCTGTGTTTTTAGCAGAAAAGAGTCATAGGCAAATCCTGGCAGGCTAACATAATTTACAATATCCAACCTCCACTGGGTTTTCAAAATACCTCGCCACTCTAGGAAGACATCACATAGAAGGCCAACATCCACTTTTACATAAAGCAACAAATAGTCCTTCAGGCTCTGACACCCAGCTACTTTCCAAACATTCTGAGCATGTTTATAATCACTTTCGGAAAGTTCTGCTTCTTGAAGCGAATTGAAAAAATCTTCGCGGGATGGAAGACGTGTCTCAGAAAG
Source organism: Eriocheir sinensis (assembly GCF_024679095.1). Lineage (NCBI taxonomy): Eukaryota > Metazoa > Arthropoda > Malacostraca > Decapoda > Varunidae > Eriocheir > Eriocheir sinensis. The sequence goes on along the minus strand of NC_066514.1, from coordinate 15,111,657 downwards.
TCGCTCCATCGAATCCATATAGTCATAACAAAACACCTGCTTTCCCTTGATCAATAATGGCAACGCAGGTGCTGGCACATCTTTCAACATCTGTTCTGTGCATATGGGCTCGTTCCCATTACTGATGAATTGGTTCGCTAAAGCCGCGAGTGAACCAGACATAAAGGCATACGAGTCAATAAATCTCAAGTCATTTATGATGACTTCATGGTATTTGTGAACTGAACGTTTTGGTCTAAGTTTGATTTTCAAGTCAGGTATCGTTAATTCACGCAGGATTAACGACATGTCGTAATTAGCATTATGTGCAATGAGAGCGAGCTGCAATTTGTGATTTTCATTTGGAGGTTGCATCTATTACAATAAGCTCCAATGTAATTGTTTCCTGATTTTTCATTGTCATGATATTTTACTCCTTTACCTTTTAAAAAACCCTGTTTATAGAGAAGACAGTGAGTTTGCTCATTGTGACGTGCCGTATCTTCATCGGTCATGTTGATTTTATTGTAGCCTTTAGAAAATTTCAACTTTTTCCAGGCACACTGCATTGTATGAATAAAATGGTTTACAGCCTTACCTCCACAATAGGATCCGCTTTGTACTGTTTCTCCGTTTCTGTTCACTATAATGTAAGCATACGCTATGGCAAAGTGATGTCTCTTTACACATCCAGACACATTCGAAGAAGGCTCTACGAGAATACTCTCAAAGTCATAGAATGCTAAATAAGATGGCTCATATGCCTTAGCATGATTAATAAATTTCACAGTAGAGCCCGCGGGTGGGAATCTTAGTCTTGTGATCATCGTTGGGCAAATTAGCACATGTTCAGCAAGCGTTGTCTTGTTCTCACAGGCGCACAGGCAGATATCGCAAAACATTTTTTTCCAGCGACGTTGGCAGGTAAACAGGTTCATGTATGCGTCAAAGTCTTGGATAAGAGCTAGGTGTCTGTTCCCCAACAACAGACAATGAACAACTTCTTGATCTTTGAGCCCCTTTCTGACTAGAGTTAGTTCGCCTTTTTTGTCCTCAACGTTGTCTAGACAGTAAACACGAATACTTATGTTGTTTAATCTTTCAAGCCGACCGAGGTCTTCCCAGGATACCGGGGTTGGAATGTTACCCGTATTAATAGAGCCCAAGCAAGCATTTTCCCATTGTCTGCCCGATGGAACTACATTTCTTGACTTTAGATAACGATAAGCTGTTAGAACTTGGAAAACACAGTCCGTGGGTCCCGAAGGGTTGAGAACTTGTGTTTTCCCTGGAACACCCTTAGAATAGGGTACATACTCTCCAATACTATTGTGCAGCATTATAAGAGAAGGAAAATTTTACGCTAACTATTTCATCTAACGTAAATCCACTGCCCTCTTCGTCTGACATGTCATGTTCAAACCGACTAACAAAATATTCGGATAGTTCACGTACATATGAATCTATATCATCATAGCTAATTACCTGCATATGACTTCTCATATACATATCTCTATATTGAACTCCATCGTCGGAGTCTTCTCTGACTAAACGCAGATGCATGTCAACGTACACTTTAAAAGAAGGAAGTCTAACCTGCTGGCAGCCTTGGAATACAGACTCTACTGCCTCGCGAAGACGGTCAGTGTTGTTGTTGAAATATGATGCAATGTCGCCGTTGTCTGCTGATGGGACGGACACGTCGATCGTTGTTAAGGCCCCGTTGAACAGGAAGAGGAAGTACAGCCTTAATGTACAAGTTGTGGCAGACTCAAAGATGAGGGTCATCAGCTTCTGTGCAAGCTATCCTGGGAGCGTTCATGACTCCTACAAATGGCGTCAAAGTGTTTTGCGGCAGCAGTTTGTGGAGGGCCTGTATGGAGACTCACTACTTCTTAGTAATTACCCTAACCTTTTTTGTATATTGTAAAATTTAGCAGCTGTAAGAAAAACAGCATAAGTTAATGTGCCATCATGGTGCTGTGGTTAGCACATTTTCATAAATGTGTGCCTGAGTTCGAATCCTGTCCTGGGTAGTCGGCACACAACCCACACAACTGTTCATCCATCTTTTCTGGATGATTGGTAAATTGTTACCTGGGGAAGGTAAACTGGGGTAACCTGGATGCTGCACTGGGCCTGTGTCCCGAGTTAATGGATTGTTACCCATCACAGGCTGCTGGCCAATGGTATGGAGATGAGTATCGCGACCATTCGAAGCTAATAGCGTATGCTCCCACCTTTAGCGTATGCTCCCACCTTTACCTGTATGTTAATGTTTGGCTTTGGTATCTTCTTGATTTGTCAGATGCATTATCCTGGCTATCTTTTCGAGGGATTAAGATGGATGAGTAGTTACAAATAGGTTATGGAAATGTTGTCCACTCACAGTCACATCATGTATTCTGACCCTTTTAGAATAATTTTGCTATCTACCAACTGGTCTCCAACTTCCACGCTCATGCTTGTCCAGGATCTAATAACCCTCCTCAATGTTAAGCCCTCTTAAACTTTGTTTTTTGTAATGCTTACAAAATTTATTCATATACATAAGTGCTTCTGAAGTGGATTTACTAGCAAATACAATTTTTTATGCAGTAAATAGGACAACCTAATTAATTAGGGAAAAATAAGGGGAAAACAACAAGGAATGGACTGGGTGTCATAAGAATAAAAGACAGGGTAGTTTATGTTCTATTTTTATAAAATGGCCACTCGTATTTTTTTGTGGAATGGAAATGTAGTATATGTTATATTTTGTTAATATCCACTCATATTTTCTAAGGAATGGAAACAGACAAAGAGTAAACATTATGAGATGTATACTTCATAATAGGAAAAGACAAGGCCCCTGTATATGGATAGCATTTGGGAGGATAAAAGTAACTGGCAGAGACGATACAGAAGCCCAACCTCAAGGAAACTGATTTAGTAAGAGAGGAGATGTGAAGTTTCCAGTTGAGATTTTAAGTTAAGGATAGACTGAGGATGTTTATTGTAGAAGGTGACAGCTGATTGCTATCATAAAACAGGGGATAAGTGTTTGGAAAATTGCGTCGAGTTGACGGGTTAAGAAACTGAGTTTCTGAGGCGTTGAAGAACAAAGTTCTTCTTGCCTTAATGGAACGTATTGGATATTCGGCGGCGACTCGTAGACAAGTACTGTTTTGACTTAGCTCGGTTTCTCTTTTCTATTTCGGGTAAAAAGTTAATACTGGCTGTCGTTTGGAGCCAAATGTCCAGACGTGGTACCTGCTGATAGAAAACAATGTATTTACCTTTGCTGGTAAGGTTTTAAGGTTTGCGTCTGTGTGTGACCACTGAGGGGCAAATGTGCCGCAGTCTCCTGAGCGGCCCTAACAGCCAAAACACAGCTTGGGAGGTTTGTATTTTTTTGCCCAGGGCTTTATTTTGCTCTCCAGCAGCTTAAAAATGATTTAACTTGCTGTTAAATAATTGTTAGTAGCTATCTTGGCTTCTGCTCTTAAGATAAGTGATTTACAGACGCCCTCTTGCTGGAGAGGGCGTCTGTAAATCACTTATCTTAAGACCAGAAGTCAAAATAGCTACAGGTACTTAAACTAATAATTATTTAACAGCAAGTTAAGTCATTCTTAAGCTGGTGAAGAGCAAAATAAAGCTCTGGTCGAAAAAATACGAAACCTTCCAAGCTGTGTTGTGGCTGTTTGGGCCGCTCAGGAGACTGCGGCCCGCGGCACATTGGCCCCTCAGTGGTCACACACACCACACACAGACGCAAACCTTAAAACCTTAGCAGCAAAGGGTAAATACATTTTTTTTTCTACCAGTAGGTACCACGTTTGGACATTTGGCTCCAAACGACAGCCAGTATTGATTTTTCCCGAGATAGAAAAGAGGAACAGAGTTAAGTCAAAACATTACTTGTCTCCGAGTCGCCGCCGGATAACCAATACGGTCCATTGGAAGTGACAGCAAGGTATGAAGTTGAGTGTTCTGTAGCCTCCATCCTGGAATCGTGTAGTTTCTGTTGGGGGGTCTTTTGTAGTCTGTAGGATTGGAACTGTCACCCCTCTTAGGCACAGGCTGCACGTTGGCAGTGGAACGCCAGCACTCGTCGAGCGAGCAAATCTCCCGGCTTCTGGGCCACTTATAGACTGTTGAGTTGCTCGCTCTGCTCTGATACGGGCTGCATCGTGCACCCGTTTCCCCGCCAGGCACGCCAGCTGGCCGGGGCCCCGCCGGCTGGCGTGCCGGCCATCTCAGCGACGGGCCGTCGCATTAGAGAAGGCCCGTTCCCCCTCTGAGGGGTAAATCTTCGACATGACATGCATGTTGGCATACTTCCAATAAGAAGTAAAAGGTAGATGTTAAGAGACTGTGGTGCTGGGCGAAGTGGTTGGCCATGTTGGTGGTGGTGGGCGTGGTGGTCTGCTGGATGGTCCTAAGGGAGGGGCTGATGAGGCGTCTGTGGAGGGATCCTTTAGGGTGCAGTGGCTGTTCATCCTCGCTTTTGGGCTGGACGATAAATGGGTACCCGTGGGCTTCGGCTATGGAAAAGCCAAGAAGTGGCCGTGAAACGACAAAATTACACTGCATTTTGAGATTAAGAAAAAAGCATGGAAGATACATCGGAGTACCACTCTCATAACCATAAAGCCGTTAAAAATATTTACTTTTACTCAAACTGCATTCTTTTTGGGTGGTGTTTGTTACAAAATAGACAGTATCGTGACGCGTGGCATCTAGCCGAGAGTCGCTTGATGTCTACTATAGAGAATTTGACAAGTGATTACTGTATGGATAGCTAATTCCATATGCCATGACCTTACAGCACCACCTATGACAAAAAAGTCCACCTAAAGATCACTCACCCACCATAAATGACCTAGGGCATTCGTGGTGGGTTGCGCTATGCCACCACCGCCTACAATTAGCTCGAATTAGGTGTTTTATGACGAGCCATTTTTAGGGTCCACCGTACCACAGCCACGACTTGTGTAAGCCCTAAAAAGGGTCTGCCGACGTTCTCGGGCTAACAATTACAACCATTGCAAAGATGATGTTTGATGAAAAAATAGTTTATATTCTGATCCTTGCAGGTGATTCTGGTTTTCCTCTGGAGCCCTTCCTAATGACACCAGTGAGCCAGCCAACAACTGATGCTCATCGCGCCGAAAACCGCAGCCACTCGAGGACACGTGTTGCGGTGGAACAGACTTTTGGGGTACTAAAATCTCGGTTCCGTTCCAGATTCAGTCAAGTGTGCAAAAATTGCAATTGCATGTATGCTATTGCATAATATTTGTATCAGTCGAAAAATTCAGTTAGATGAACCCTTAGTACAAGAGACTGAAAACATGGAAAATGATGCCTACAGAGGAAATGAAGACACATACCAGGCTCGACGAAGGGGTCTGATTGACAATGTCTTTTCATAGACAGTGTTGTTGGTTGGAATGTGTATGTATGCTATTGCATAATATTTTTGTCAGTAGAAGAATTCAATTAAATGAACCTTTACTAGAGATTGAAAACATGGAATTTGATGCCAACAGAGGAAATGAAGACACAGGGCAGGTTCGACGAACCAACCAACAACACTGTCTATGAAAAGACATTGTCACTCAGATCCCTTCGTCGAGCCTGCCCTGTGTCTTCTTTTCCTCTGTAAGCATCATTTTCCATGTTTTCAGTCTCTAGTAAAGGTTTATTTAATTGAATTATTTTACTGACAAAAATATTATGCAATAGCATAAATGCAAAAAAAAAAAAGACTTTCAATCAGTAAATTCCTGGCTCCTAAAACTAGTAAATTTGTAAATTTCATATTTTTTTTTAGTAATTTTGTGAATTTACTGATTGAAAGTCACTTTTTAAATTTCCTGAAAATTCAAGGAAATTTACAAATTTATTGTTTTGAAGATTTTACTGTAACATATACATCTTAGCGAAAAGTGTGAGTCGCCACAAAGCCCTAGCACTTGAAACAGAAGCCCTGCCATCTCAGACACCCGGACGGCTGGAAATATTGATAAAAGATGAGAATATATATAAATTAAATGTTGTTCTCTGACTTCAACTCACCATAATTATTAACAATTCAGGATAGGAAATTGTGTTCATAGTTGTTGAATCACTGCTTATTCCAATGTTATCAACAAAATAAACTTATCTATATCAGATGAGCTAAGTAAAGAAATACTAATATTTCTTAATTATAGGATAGTGTTTTAGTGCCAAAATTGCCAGATACCCTCCCTTGCAACAGCCAGTCAGCAGTGTCTTAATACACTAAGGCAGGGCGGATCCAGAAAATCAATTTTGGGGGCCCGATGGTAAAATTTCATAAGATAGCAGCAGCCTTAAAACAGTGAAGACCAATGGATAGTGATGGCGGTTCTTTGCTTAAAATCCGCAGCTCCGAGCAATCAACGTCTATGTGACAAATGAATTTTCTTGTATATATATATATATATATATATATATATATATATATATATATATATATATATATATATATATATATATATATATATATATAAAAGCCTTGGTTTAATCACGCTTGTTCTCGTGCTGTCAATGATAGAGAGGTAGCTCACAAAAGATACCAGAGCCTTCAAACTAATGCTAATTATGAACTTTACATTTCTGCCCGAAATCGTGCCAAATCTATTCTCCGACTAAAAAAAAATTCTTTCATTAATAGAAAATGTCAAAACCTTGCTTTCTCTAACTCCTCCCGTGACTTCTGGCAGCTAGCCAAAACATCTCCTCCAACTTCACTTCTTCATCTTTCCTCCACTCCTCAGTCCTGACGGCAACACTGCCGTCTCATCTATCTCTAAGGCTGAACTCTTCTCTCAAACTTTTCTAAAACTCCACTCTGGACGATTCTGGGCATATTCCTCCTACTCATCCCCCTCTGACTCCTTTATGCCTGTTATAAAGATTCTTCAAAATGATGTTTTCTATGCCCTCTCTGGCCTCAATCCTCAGAAGGCTTATGGACCTGATGGAGTGCCTCCTATTGTCCTTAAAAACTGTGCCTCCGTGCTGTCACCCTGCCTGGTCAAACTCTTTCGCCTCTGCCTGTCAACATCTACCTTTCCTTCTTGCTGGAAGTATGCCTTCACACAGCCTGTACCTAAGAAGGGTGACCGCTCCAATCCCTCAAACTACCGTCCTATTGCTTTACTTTCTTGTCTATCTAAAGCTTTTGAATCAATCCTTAACCGTAAGATTCAAAAGCACCTTTCCACTTCTGACCTTCTATCTGATCACCAGTATGGGTTCCGCAAGGGGCGTTCTACTGGTGATCTCCTAGCCTTCTTAACTGACTCTTGGTCATCCTCTCTTAGCCGTTTCGGTGAAACTTTTGCTATTGCGCTGGACATATCAAAAGCTTTTGATAGGGTCTGGCACAAATCTTTGCTTTCTAAACTACCCTCCTACGGTTTCTATCCTTCTCTCTGTACCTTTATCTCCAGTTTCCTTTCTGACCGTTCTATTTCTGCCGTGGTAGACGGTCACTGTTCTTCCCCTAAATCTATTAACAGTGGTGTCCCACAGGGTTCTGTCCTATCTCCCACTCTCTTTCTGTTGTTCATTGATGATCTTCTTTCCAAACCGAACTGTCCTATCCCTTCCTACGCCGAGGATGCCACACTGCATTATTCAACTTCTATTAACAGAAGACCCAACCTACAGGAACTTAACGACTCTAGGCTGGAGGCTGCATAACGATTAGACTCAGACCTTACTATTATGTCCGATTGGGGCAAGAAGAACCTGGTGTCCTTCAATGCCTCAAAAACACAGTTTCTCCACCTATCCACTCGACACAATCTTCCAAACAACTATCCCCTATTCTTTGACAACACCCAGCTATCACCTTCCTCAACACTAAACATCCTCGGTCTATCCTTAACTCAAAATCTCAACTGGAAACTTCATATCTCATCTCTTACTAAATCAGCTTCCTCGAGGCTGGGCGTTCTGTACCGTCTCCGCCAGTTCTTCTCCCCTGCACAGTTGCTGTCCATATACAGGGCCTTGTCCGCCCTCGTATGGAGTATGCATCTCATGTGTGGGGGCTCCTCACACAGCTCTTCTGGACAGAGTGGAGGCAAAGGCTCTTCGTCTCATCAGCTCTCCTCCTCATACTGATAGTCTTCTACCTCTTAAATTCCGCCGCAATGTTGCCTCTCTTTCTATCTTCTATCGATATTTCCACGCTGACTGCTCTTCTGAACTTGCTAACTGCATGCCTCCCCCCCTCCCGCGGCCCCGCTGCACTCGACTTTCTACTCATGCTCATCCCTATACTGTCCAAACCCCTTATGCAAGAGTTAACCAGCATCTTCACTCTTTCATCCCTCACGCTGGTAAACTCTGGAACAATCTTCCTTCATCTGTATTTCCTCCTGCCTACGACTTGAACTCTTTCAAGAGGAGGGTATCAGGACACCTCTCCTCCCGAAACTGACTTATCTTTCGGCCACCTCTTTGGATTCTTTTTAGGAGCAGCGAGTAGCGGGCTTTTTTTTTATTAATGTTTACTTTTTTGTGCCCTTGAGCTGTCTCCTTTGCTGTAAAAAAAAAAATATATATATATATATATATATATATATATATATATATATATATATATATATATATATATATATATATATATATATATATATATATAAACAATTCAAATTGTACATTAGAGAACAATTCGAAATCATCACCATACGAGCATTCGAAGAAAACTAAACGTTTATTTCGATATGTAAGCAGCAAGGGTGATAATAATACAGGTCATATATAAATTACAAACCTAGCCTTTACAAAAAAGAGTTAATATGTAAAATTAGACACAGCTGAAAATAAAAAGGAGTTCTTATAGGGCTTCTTTTACATGGGATTGAGGTAACACATTTGCAAAGATTGGCTGATCTAAAGAAATATATTTATAAATTCCCAAGTAGTTCAACAAGTGCCTCACTAAGCAAAGAGTAGTCGGCGTTTTTTTTTCGCCGAATTTGCTTAACACTCTCTCGACTGAAATGGGGATATCATAGTGGACACAGAGGAGGGCAAGTCCGTTCAGGCGCTCTTGGCCGACGGCACTCCTCAGATAGGTTTTCAACCTTTTCAATGCTGAGGAAGACCTCTCGGCTTCAGCGTTGGAGACTGGAAGCGTGAACAGAGTTTTCAAGAGAATGGCGAGATTGGGGAACATGCTGGTGCTGGCGAGTGCCTGGGCTTCTTTGATAGTTTGGAAGACCGGAACAGATAATGCCCAGCGCTCCGCTTCCGCCTTCACGAGTGTCAGGGATTCCATGTCGAGCTCGTAGAGCTTCGCCGCTTGAAGCACAGCCGCAACATCCGTTTCGGGGCCTTTGAGGAGTTGCTCGAGCTGAAGTGCGACAGGCACTGACGTGGTCCACGAACGGAATGTACACCGCCCGGCGGTAGTAGGTATTCCTCAGCATTCTCGCACGGAACATTTGATCGCTGGGTCTGTCGTCCACAGAGTCGTGCCACAGGGATGGTGTCATGCGATGACCCCACCTCCACCAATAGCTCTTCCGCTTTCGTGAACACGTCGTGGAAATGATTCTCCGTATCTGCTCTGAACTTGGCAAAAATGGTATCGATGCTACAAATCGTGGCCTAGGCTGACACCAGGTCGCCATTTTTTCTCTGAAGAGTTCGGCATGGCTCGAGAGTATGCGCCAATATACACTCCACTACAAACAGTCCAACGAGAAAGCGGGGATCACGTATGGCGATGAGAAAGAGCCCAGTGGTGGCGTCAAGTTCTTCCTCGAGAAAAACAGCGATGACAGGCAGAAATTCAACGAAAACCAACACTGCGTCATGCCTCTCAATCCACCTGGTGGGGCACAGGGGAACAAGCTTTTCGCGCTTGGCCGAGGTAAGCTTGATAACCTCTGTGAAGAGGAGAGAGCGCATATTCAAAGAATGAACGAAGTTGTACACCCCGGTCAGTGTTTGAAGAGCGATCTTCACTCCTTGACGTAACACGCCTTCGTCAGTACTAAATTCTGCCGGTGGTTAAAGCAGTGGATTGACTTGGCCAGGGTACACTTCCTCATGAGTACTGCGGCACACCCTTTGAATTTTCCCATCATGGCACTTGCTCCATCGAAACCAAGTCCCCTGCAGTTGGCCATGCCCAGTCCGAGGTCTTCAACGGTGCGAAAAAGGAGCCAGGCTAAACCTTTACCGATGAGGCCAGGTGTGCACAAAGGCAAGGAAGTCTTCGCTCATTTCCTCTTCGAAGTGCAGAATGATGATAATAGCCTGCACTAAAATTCACGTTCTGCTTGCATGTGAGGAATGAGGTCATAAAGATTTTTTCATAGGCCTTTAAATCTTGCTCTATAATATTCAATATACGATTCCGTATCTTAACTAAATACTAAAAATAAATAAAGAAAATCCTGAGTTTTCCGGAAATACAACAGAAAGGTACCAGTTTTCGTTTTGACCCTCAGAAAGTAGACATTTTTGCAGACGAGGGGAGAGGGGATCGTCCGACACCCACGCCCCCCCCCCCCCTTTGGGTACGGCGTACTACGGTCCTGTACGATTATATAGACTGTTAGATGAGTGCGGGGCCCAAAGGAGCGCGTACCCCTGGGCACGTGACGTTGTGCCCTGGCCGTGCAGGAGAGTGAACAATTACATCAGTGATAAGATCCTAAGTGGATGACTCGTGGACTAAAACACGAGATTGGGTTAAAGAAGGGAATTTATCAGAAAATAAAGAATGGGGAAACACATCTCAGGGTCCGGTACGTCGAACTATCTAGATTAGTTAAGAAAAACACCAGGATAGCAAAAAAGAATTATGAGATCAAAGTAGCAAATGAGGCGAAAAGTAATCCTAAGGGCTTCTTTCAGATGTATAGAACAAAAACACGGGAGAAAATTGGACCGCTGAAAACAAACACAGGGGAGCTAGTAGAAAATTACGAAAATATGAGCACATTGTTGAACGACTACTTCCTTTCAGTATTCACACAGGAGGATCGAACGACTATACCGGAAAGAGTTCAGGTGTACGAGGGCGGGGATGGCGATAAATTGAGGGATATAATCAATACCAGGCAAGTAGTTCAGGATGAGATAGATAAGCTTAAGAAGAACAAGTCGCCAGGTCCTGACGGGATATTTCCGAGGGTATTAAAGGAGTTAGGTGATATAATCAGTGACCCACTAACCGACATCTTTAAGATGTCGGTAAATACTATTATGTGCCGAGCCTATGGAAAGTAGCTAATGTGACGCCGATTTTTAAAAAGGGGGACAGGTCAGTTGCTTCAAACTATCGCCCAATTAGCTTAACATCGGTTATAGGGAAGATGCTGGAGTACATAATAGCCAGGAACATTCGGGAGCATTTAGAGAAACATAGCTTAATTCACGACTCGCAGCATGGGTTCACAAAAGGTAGGTCATGCCTCACCAATCTCTTGTCCTTCTACAATAAAGTATTTGAGGCGGTTGACAGAGATGAAAGTTATGATGTAATCTATCTTGATTTTAGTAAAGCGTTTGACAAAGTTCCTCACCAACGACTGTTGCTTAAATTACAGGCTCACGGAGTAGAGGGTAAAGTTTTGAACTGGGTCAAGGCGTGGCTTAGCAATAGGAAGCAAAGAGTGCAAATCAATGGTAAAAGATCTGACTGGGGATGTGTTACGAGTGGGGTCCCACAAGGTTCGGTATTAGGTCCACTTTTGTTTATTATTTATATCAATGACTTAGACACAGGAATTAGTAGTGATGTTAGTAAATTTGCAGATGATACCAAGATCGGTAGAGTAATTGAGTCGGATAAGGACGCTAGTATTCTCCAAGGTGAACTCAACAGATTATATGACTGGGCGGATAAATGGCAGATGGAGTTCATTGTAGGGAAGTGCAGTATTCTGAGTGTAGGTAGGAACAACCCCTCACATAACTATTGCTTAAATGACACTCTCATAAGTAGGTCTGGGTGCGAGAGGGATTTAAGGGTCTTAGTGAGCTCTGATCTCCGTCCAAGGGCACAATGCATTCAAGCTAGAAATCGAGCTAATAGGGTACTGGGATTTATTTCAAGGAGCGTAAGCAACAGAAGCCCCGAAGTCTTTCTCAAACTATATTTAGCATTAGTTAGACCTCATCTTGACTATGCGGTTCAGTTCTGGTCACCCTACTATAGAATGGATATCAAAATGTTAGAATCGGTGCAGAGGAGGATGACTAAGATGATTCAGGGGTTGAGAAACTTGCCATACGAGGAAAGACTCAAACAGTTAAACTTGCATTCTCTAGAAAGGCGAAGGGTGCGTGGAGACAGTCATGATCGAGGTTTATAAATGGATGAAGGGCTTTAATAAGGGAGACATTCATAAGGTTTTGTTGGTAAGAGAACCGGGTAGGACACGAAGTAACGGGTTTAAACTGGATAAATTCAGATTCAACAGGGACATTGGCAAAAACTGGTTTACTAGCAGGGTGGTGGATGAGTGGAATAGGCTTAGCAGTCATGTGGTGAGTGCCAATACAATTGTCACATTCAAAAATAGACTAGATAAATTCATGGACAGTGATATTAGGTGGGGTTAGATACACGGTAGCTTAGGGTCAAAGGAGCTGCCTAGTACAGGCCTACCGGCCTCTTGCAGACTCCTGCGTTCTTATGTTCTTATGTTCTTATCAGACCCCGGAAAAAATAAAACTTGCCTGAGCATCCCGTCCACCTCCGCATAGTAAAGCCCAATTGGAACCTATAGAGGAGGAATTTTTCAAAGTTTGGAGGACAGCGTCCAGATCCATCTAGCGGCGGCCGACTGCGCTCCCATGCTTTCTAGCCTTTTAGGGGTATCTTAAATATATTTTATGTTTTGTCAATTCATTTTTTTTTTTTTAGAGCTAAGGAGACAGTTCAAGGGCATAAATAAAAATATATAAAAAAAGCCCGCTACTCACTGCTCCTGGATAGAGATCAAAGGAGTGTCCAAAAAAGAGAGGTCAATTTCGGGAGGAGAGGTATCCTGATACCCTCCTCTTGAAAGAGTTCAAGTCGTAGCCAGGAGGAAATACAGATGAGGGAAGATTGTTCCAGAGTTTACCAGTGTGAGGGATGAAAGAGTGAAGATGCTGGTTGACTCTAGCATAAGGGGTTTGGACAGTATAGGGATGAGCATGAGTAGAAAGACGTGTGCAGCGGGGCCGCGGGAGGGGGGGAGGCATGCAGTTAGCAAGTTCAGAAGAGCAGTCAGCATGAAAATATCGATAGAAGATAGAAAGAGAGGCAACATGGCGGCGGAATTTGAGAGGTAGAAGGCTATCAGTATTAGGAGGAGAGTTGATGAGACGAAGAGCCTTTGACTCCACTCTGTCAAGGAGAGCTGTGTGAGTGGAGCCCCCCACACATGAGATGCATACTCCATACGAGGGCGGACAAGGCTTCTTTAAGTGGATAGCAATTGTGCGGGGGAGAAGAACTGGCGGAGACGGTACAGAACGCCCAGCCTAGAGGAAGCTGATTCTGTAAGATATGAGATATGAAGTTTCCAGTTGAGATTTTGAGTTAAGGATAGACCGAGAATGTCTAGTGTTGAAGAAGGTGATACCTGAATGATGTCGAAGAGTAGGGGATAGTTGTTTGGAAGATTGTGTTGAGTGGGTAAGTGGAGAAACTGTGTTTTTGAGGCGTAGAAGGACACCAGGTTCCTCTTGCCCCAGTTGGGAAGAATAGTAAAGTCTGAGGTTAAGCGTTCTGTTGCCTCCAGCCTTGAATCGTTAAGTTCCTGTGGAGTAGGTCTTCTATTAAAAGAAGTTGAGTAATGCAGAGTGGAGTCATCGGCGTAAGAATGGATAGGACAGTTCGTTTTGGAAAGAAGATCATCAGTGAACAACAGAAAGAGAGTGAGAGATAGGACAGAACCCTGTGGGACACCACTGTTAATAGGTTTAGGGGAAGAGCAGTGACCGTGCACCACAGCAGAAATAGAACGGTCAGAAAGGAAACTGGAGATAAAGGTACAGAGAGAAGGATAGAAACCGTAGGAGGGTAGTTTGGAAAGCAAAGATTTGTGCCAGACCCGATCAAAAGCTTTTGATATGTCCAGCGCAATAGCAAAGGTTTCACCGAAACGGCTAAGGGAGGATGACCAAGAGTCGGTTAGGAAGGCAAGGAGATCACCAGTAGAACGCCCCTTGCAGAACCCATACTGGCGATCAGATAAAAGGTTAGAAGTGGAAAGGTGCTTTTGAATCTTCCGGTTAAGGATTGATTCAAAAGCTTTAGATAGACAGGAAAGTAAAGCTATAGGGCGGTAGTTTGAGGGATTGGAACGGTCACCCTTCTTAGACACAGGCCGTACAAAGGCATACTTCCAGCAGGAAGGAAAGGTAGATGTTGATAGGCAGAGACGAAAAAGTTTGACCAGGTAGGGTGTCAGCACGGAAGCACAGTTTTTAAGAACAATAGGAAGCACCCCATCAGGTCCATAAGCCTTCTGAGAGTTGAGGTCAGAGAGGGCATAGAAAACATCATTTGGAAGAATTTTAATAATAGGCATAAAGGAGTCAGAGGGGAGATGAGTAGGAGGAATATGCCCAGAATCGTCCAGGGTAGAGTTCTTACAGAAAGTTTGAGCGAAGAGTTCAGCCTTAGAGACAGATGAGACGGCAGTGCTGTCGTCAGGATTAAGGAGAGGAGGGAAAGAGGAAGAAGTGAAATTGGAGGAGATATTTTTTGGCTAGATGCCAGAAGTCACGGGAAGAATTAGAAGAAGCAAGATGTTGACATTTTATCTCGATAAAAGAAGTTTTGGTAAGTCGGAGAATAGATTTGGTACGATTCCGGACTGAAATGTAAAGATCAAAGTTAGCGGGGGTTCGAAGGCTCTGGAACCCTGCGATTTCGGGCAGCAAAAGAAAGTACACGATTGTAGCGGTTCCGCGAATCGCGCACGTCCTCGTCGGTTGCCGTACCGAAAAGGAACTTTGAGGCGGACCCAACGATGTGAACGAGTGAACCGAGTGAAAACTATAATCCATGTCTACTTCATCAACCTTTCCCCGTAAGAACAGAATCCTATCCTCCAGTAGTTGAAAAAGACCCAGAGAGTCAATACTAGAAGGTGCCTTTGACTCCCTAGTCTTGGTTGCCCATATGGCGTCTGCCATGCCGAGTAGTTTTTTTTCTGAGACTATCCTGATTGTGTCTGGTGTTGGTCAAGGAAGTATATGGATATATCACGAGGAGCACATCTTCTATGAGGAAGACCTCTCCTATGTGTGCCGTGAGGGCGCCAGGCTTCAGGTGGATGGGTGTCGTTGCAAGTAGGGAGCCGTGGTACAACAAGATGAGCAGAAAACGCAACATCATGATCTGAAAGTGGTGGGAATGAAGTATTTAAACTCGTGGTCTCAAGTTATAGCTATGGGTGTTGGGATTATCTTGTTGAACATTTGATTCTGAAGGGGCATTACCAATATGAGGGAATTACTTTCAGACGATCACTGTGAACTTCTTGACTGACTCCACTATTGGGCTCAAGAACCTCGAACCTATTTCCCCTGACATTCCGAACAACTCGGTAAGGACCCGCAAATTTAGTCCCCAGTTTCGAACTCCTTTCCGCTTGCTTAATTAATCATGACTGTACCACCATCTTTTATTTCCACCGGGACGGCCTTTTTTTGTTGTTTTGACATCATTTCAACCTTTTGTAGCTTTTGACGTACTCCTAACCTCTGAGTGTATCTTTGAAAACATATGCATCTGCTGTTGCGCGTACTTATCAATGTTGTAGAAAGGTTGGTGTGGTTTTGTTAGGAGGTCGTACGGGAGACGTTTCTCCACCCCGTATAAGATGTAGTACGGAAACTTCCCCGTAGAGTCGTTTACCGACGTATTTATGGAAGCGGCTATATGCGATAGCCAATCCTCCCAGTTATCGTGGAGTTCGTTCACGATAGGCCTGAGGACCTGTAAGATTTTCCGATTAGCCCTCTCCGCCAACCCATTAGCAGCTGGGTGGTAAGTTGTGATGAAGGATTGCGTGATGTTAAACTGAGCGCATGTTTCGTCCAAGACCGTTTTCCTAAGCTTGGCGCCATTGTCACTCAAAAGAATTCGAGGAGATGAATGGGGACACAACACGTGAGTCATGAGGGCATGGGCCACGCTAGAAACCTAGTGAACTGGTCGACGCACACTAATAAGTAGCGCGAACCATGTTGGCTCTGGGGGAGCTGTAATAAGTCTATATTTACAACATCCCATGGCGCCTCTGGTATTGGGTATTGCAACATAAATGCTGGCCCTTTTACGGACCCCTTGTGCTTAGCACAAACGACGCATTGTGCGACATGTTTTTCTACATCAACCCGTAATGTGGGCCAGTAGAATTTGTCTGGTGACAGATAGTGTCTTGTCCCTTCCTGGGTGACCCACAATGGGTGTGTCATGGACCAGCTTAAGCGTCACGGGGACGTATTTGTCTGGGATTACCAGTTGTTCTATAGGTACCTGTTTGGTTGGCCATGACCTACAAAGGAGGTTGTCCTCTGATAGGAAAAAAGGTGAAAAGGGAACTGGCACTTCAGGAAGGTTTGTTTCGGCTCCCGACTCTAGGGCGTAAATTAACCTCTTCCACACTGGGTGGTCTCACTGAGCAGTGTGTAGCTCAGGTGAAGTGAAGTTGTGGATGACCTCTGGGGTGGTAATCGCGCCTATTGGAATATTTCGAGATAAGGCATCTGCGACCACATTTGTTTTCCCGGTGATATATTTTATCTCCGGATTGTATGCTTGGATCGTTAAGAACCATCTTGCCAGACGACCGTGTAGGTTTTTTTTCCCTTGAAAAGATCAGTGATGGCCACGTGGTCCGTGTACACCACAATTTTGTATCCCATCACTATGTCTCGAAAATGCTTCAAAGCCCATACAATTGCAAGCGCCTCTAGGTGGTTAACAGAATAGTTCTTTTCCGGAGCTGTTAGTATTCGACTGGCGAACGCTATTACATGCTTTTTGCCGGACTTATCTGTTTGCATAAGAGCGGCTCCTAGTCCACTGGCCGAAGCGTCGGTACAGAGATGAAAGGGGTCCTTGAAATCTGGAAAGACAAGGACCGGAGCCTGTATAAGCGCTTTCTTTAAATCATCAAAGCTCGTTTGTTGAGCTTGGAGCCACTAAATTGGTACGTTTTTCTTTAATAGATGGGTTAGGGGACTCGCGCGTGCTGCGAAGTCCTTTGTGAAAGGCCTGTAGTAACCTGCGACTCCCAAGAAAGACCGTACCTTGTCTGTAGACGTTGGTTGAGGGAACTCGGCAATGGCTTTTACTTTGTCGTCCACTGTGTGGATGCCGAATTCGTATACGACATGCCCCAAGAACTTGATCCGAGGCTTTAAGAATTCATATTTGGTGAGTATGAGCTTTAATCCTACCTCTTGAAGTCTGTGTAGGACTGCTTTTAGTGTTTCCATGTGTGCATGTACGTCTTTACTTGCTATGATGATGTCGTCTAAATACACATAGACAGAGTTGCCCAGCAAGTCCCCAAAAATACTGTTCATTGTCCTTTGGAAGTTCAAGGGAGCTACTTTGCACCCGAACGGCTTCCTCGTCCACTCGTAAGACCTTTTCTATTTACAAGAATCCGTTTTAGATCACTGATCTGGCCGGAGAACCCGTGTTCTATTTACCACCGAGATCTGGATTTTCGTGATCTGGTGGATCCGGATCCTGATCTGCCTGATCCAGACCCAGAGGTGGGTTGTAGCCAAGACCAAGACCAACGGGACTCTCCATCGGGTCACTAGTAGAGCAAGAGCAAGAGCCCACAGTCCAGCTTCCACACGTGTACGCGCATCATCTCCTCCGACCTTATTTCCAGTGTACTACCCAAGAGCGCCTCCCATAATGAATAGGCAGCATATAATAAGGTAAGATGATGTTGCAGAAATGGTTTTGTAGGCAGAAAAGATGTAAAAAGTATTAAACAACAGAATTGTGGAGATATACAGGCCACACCAAGCCTCCCTGTTATGACTTGGGTTTAGTGACATTACTATTACAACATTACTACTTATTGCGTCTTTTAATCTTCCATAGGCACGCATGTGGAGAGTGCAGCCTGGTTTTTGACCATTTTGACCAGTTGCTGGAGCATCAGAACGCAGGTCATGCTGCAGCTCCAGAACAAGCTCAGGTATATTATTTATTTATTTTTGGTTTATAGATTTTTATCAAAGTCAAGCATATGATTTTAGAGGATAGAATTTTTAGCTGGTCTATTCTGATCGGTTTTGAATGAATCTGACAATTGTTTTTTTTTTAAATATATTTTCCCCTACCCCCATCCACTGAAATGTAGTAATTTTTAAGGATAAGTTATTCCAAAGTGATGTAAAACAAATCGACATCAATCATTTAAAAATGTTATCCTTGCAAATAACAAAGTGAATCAACAGAATTATTCAGGGTATGGAGATTGCAAGGGGACCCTAAGCTAAGGTACCGTAACCAAGCCTGATCTTCATAGTGACGCGCTTTAATATGTTATTGCCAGCGGGGCACATTTAGGGTAGGTTCGGTTTCCTACGGGATGAAGTGTTAGTTTTGTTTGGTTACTTTAGCTGAGCTTTAAAGAAATACACCAAAAATTAAATAAATTTCCAATTCATTATATGTAGTGCAGCGACTTGACTGATGGGCTAGCCTCCCACAGCGAGTCACCCGAGGAGTTAGCACCATGATAGTAGACGTCCTGATTAGTTTCGTATTATGTCTGAAATGAGTACTTTTTCCCTGGGCGAGGGGGTGTAAAATACTGGTGGCCAAGAAACCAAATATCAGACTCAGTTAACTTGTACAAATTTACCAAGAAAAAGCGGAGTCAAAATCTTTAGTAATTAGAATATCAAATCTCTATTACAAGTAACATATCATTGTTGATACTGCCATGGTTTTCAATGCTACTTCTGAGGGAGAAATTTTCCTGCGAGTTATTAATGTAACCTGCATTCTTTCTTAACGGTATGTCTTTCATAGTTGTAATTCGAAAGCTTTCCTCTCCCAGTGCTAGGCTTAAACAGGACCTGGAATGCAGACCTGAACAATCCTGCCAGTACCAACCCGGGGAAAGATGGAGTGTGGTTGCCCGCTGTGGATGACCTTTTCCTTCAATTAGTTAATGCTAATTTTAAGAAATTGCAGGACAAAATACCCCCCCCCAAAAAAAACCATATGGAAAGCGATTGCATTAGAGTTAAATAGTAAGGTATAGTATCAGACCACTGCTTTACTGTGGAATCAATTTATGTATGGTGTTTGACATATATTTAGTAGAGATATAATTTTAATTATTATATATTTTTTTCTTATGTTGATCTAGTTGTGTGACTAAAGTAACAATCTTTTGAAATTGGCAATGTGAAGGCTATTGGAGCTAAGTTTTAAGAAGTATAGGTCGGTAGAGTAGTCCAAAAATTATAGTCAGTGCTCTCTAAGTTTCTTATTTAGGACTATTTAGTTACAGTTTTCAGTAACTTATCACTTCACCGAGAAATATGAGACCCCACAGCTCCGCAGCAACATTTCATGTGCGTAACTTAGATATACAGTTTCAGATGAACTTCACCCCAGACCAGTGCAACTCCAAGTGGAAGAATCTACTGAGGGCCTACAAAAAAAATGTTGATAATAGTAAAACAACTGGTGCCGCAGCTCTGCCAATACCTCCCTACTATAATGAAATTCATGGATTGGTTCGTGACAGCCATTCTGTGAATACGTCAAATACTCTGATCTTGGACAGTGGTGCACCTGAGGTATTGTAACATTTATTGCCACTCACTTATTACCTGCTACAATCCCCTTGTACTACTACTCTAATGCTGACACCCACTCTCCTTGATCATTAGCTTCTACAAGTGATATGTCCAGTGATGTTTTGCTCTTTCTTCATGATTGTCCAAGATACTTCCTTTGTTGTTTGGCTAATTAGCTTCACCTTCTACAAAGCGATCAATTTTTACCCCTAACAATCCGACTGCTCAGAGGCTCAGCTCAGAGGCAACTGGTGGTATGCCGGCGCTACCTGAGGGGGTTCCTGGGCCCTCCAGCCGTGTCCCAGAAGGTGAGGCAGCCGCAACCAGACCGTCTGGGTGCCAAGTAGATGGCACTGAAGAAACGGCAGCAGGAAGAAGCAGGCAGCGGCAGGATGTACAAGTCAGGCTAACACCAGCCTCACACAATGCCCAGACAAGAGCATTAATGCTGCGCCATGCTGAGGCACTCAAAGGGGTGCTGAAGTTAATGACGGAACAGGAAGAAAATCGGAAAGAATTCAGAAAAAGACAGCTTGAAAATGATCAAGCATTGATGAAAGAGCTGCAACGATTTAACAACATTATGGATGTCAAAAGGTCGTCAAAGAGGCGTAGAGACAGTGATTCTGAATAAAGGCATAATGTTGTAATAATTGTTTTTTTCATTCCTTTCATATATTTTTAAGTCATGTACTAGTATCTAATTAATTCTGGTTAGATGTTAAAGGAGACCAACAGTGAATGAAACAATTATTCTATTTATAATGTATTCACAAGTAAAAAAAAGTAACTATTTGGACACCAACTCCTTCCTCGCATGTAAGCCAGGAATAAAAGAAAATATCAATTTTAAACTATCAACTAAACCTCTGGAAGTATGTATATAAAAGTCAGCATATACCCTTGTAAGACAATCCAGGCTTCTCTTTGTTTAATGAGCAAAGGCTAGTGATCATCTCCTGTGTATGGAATTATGAGAGCATGGAGCATAAAGCTCTTTGTTTTGCAGCAGCATTTGGATTGATATTGGAGTCAACTTGTACAGAGTCTGATGGAGATGCATTAGGTGAGTCCACGGTGCTTGCTTCTTGAAGGTAATCAGGAAATTTTAAAGATACATTGTGTAAGATGCAGCACGCAGCAATGATAGGTGCAGCTTTCTCAAGGTTGACCTCTAATTTTGCAAGACACCTGAATCTGTTTTTCAAGAACCCAAATGTGTTTTCAATAACAAATCTAGTCTTTGAATGTTTATGGTTATAAATTACTTGTGCCTGGGTTAAATTTCCATGGTCCTTATATGGTACCATCAATCCAGCCTGCAAAGTGAAAGCTGAATCACCAACTATATGCAAACTATTTTGGGGGAAATACTGATTTGGTAAGGATGCCACTTTATCTGCCATTGAGCTTAAAGATAAACACCTTTGGTCATGAATGCTACCAGCAAAACCTGTTGCAATCCAAGTGAACTTCTTCCTAGCATCACAAACAGCTAGTAACGTGACTGTATGTTGCATTGTCCTGTCAAAATACTAATTATGTCTGTTGGCCGGAGGACATGTTTTAATGTGTGTGCCATCAATACTTCCCAAAACCCCAGGAAATCCAGCTATAGCCCTAAATTCTTGCTCTGTCATGTCAAAGTTGGTTGGCCACTCTATAAAGTGTGTTAACAAGGCACAATTTTTTTTTATCATACTGAGCACAATTTTGTGTGTGACACTGATAGATAGGTTGAACTGAATTGAAGTCTCTCTGAATGTTGTCTTATTGGCCAAAAACCAAAGGGTAACTTGAAGCGACTCGTTCAGTGTGGTGTTCTTCTTCCCTCTCTTGTGAACGACAACCTCTTGCTGTGGAAGGAGACTGCGCAGGTAGTTGAAGGCTGTTTTGGACAGTCTCAGCTGTTGAAAAAAGGCGAGATCGTCCATCTCTTCGAGCGTGGCAGAGAACGTGGAGTCGTGTCTTCCATGAAGTCTAAAAAGAGGAACAGAAAAGTGTCTTAGCATATTGTGGCTGGCAGGGTCGATAACATAATTTTCCGACAAGAGTGAGGATGACGATTTGTGGGATATTGCAACTAATGCAGGGGTGGGGGCCATTAAAATAAACACTTTTATTAACATGCCATTATCTCATTTCCTACTTAACCAACTGTTCTTCTGTTACCATATTATAGTTTCTACAACTAATTATGCAGCAATAGGTTACCAAATTTAGCCTCCAAACCTAAACTAACAAACCTAACAAAACCCTGTCCCCTTCCTGCTTTGGCCATGCTTAACTAAAATTTTAAAAAGTTTCCTTAAATTTTTTTACCATCTCACTACTAATTTTTTTTTACCAACTCAGTAAACACTGGTGTCTACTTAAATTTTTTTACCAACTCACTGAGAATTTTTGACCAACTCAGAACATACATTGGGGGCCCCCACCCCCCACCACCTGCTCGGGCCATCCCAGGTGGTAGCTATACTTATTTCCTATTTTCAACAATAAAAGAAATGGTCCTTGAATTTGCTTTAAAAAGCGTTTCAATGATTGTTGAACATTTGTAGAAACGTTAAAAGAGCTAGTGATGTTTCATCAGGTCGATAATGAAATACTGGCAAGTTAATAAAACGAATCTTAACTCTTATATGAAAACAGAGGTGTATTTCGTGAGGTAGGAATTGAGCTACGGGGCCGTTAATATATCCAGTTTCCATATCCATCTAAGAAATCATTTGAGAGCATCACACACACTTCTGATGATAAGTTTCTTACCTCCTTGTATCTGCCAGGACTTGCTGCATGCAGTTGACCAAGCCAAGGATTGCCGGTAGAACGTCCATGTCACTATCTTGGCTTCTTCTATCTTTCCTCCGGTCAAAGAAAGCTTGGAGCAGTCGCGGTATGCACGGATCCTGCCCTGCCATTGTGTGTGTGTGTGTGTGTGTGTGCGCGCACGCTTTGTTTTGATCTGTAGCTCTTCCAGAGGCGTTTACTTACCCAGAGCGAATCCAGATCAGATTCAGATCCGGGCCAGTGATCCAGAGCTGATCAGTGTTCTAAATAGAAGAGGTCTATAGTGGACATGAGGCGTGCTGAAAGCCTTTATTTCACGGGACTCGGGGGCCATAGGCAGTTGCCAGTAGCAACTGACCAGATATAGACTCGTAAAGACTTTATTTCCTCTACCGAGACACATCAGAAGATCTCTAAGAACGGGAAGCGGAAAATGATCATCCACGGTCGCGTTGTTCACACGCCGGAAATCAATCACAGGACGGTAAGAACCGTCTTTCTTTG
This sequence comes from Eriocheir sinensis, assembly GCF_024679095.1. Lineage (NCBI taxonomy): Eukaryota > Metazoa > Arthropoda > Malacostraca > Decapoda > Varunidae > Eriocheir > Eriocheir sinensis. The sequence continues at coordinate 15,088,542 of NC_066514.1, read as the reverse complement.
GAACCAGAAACGAGGGTGAATTCCACGGTGAGTTCGATCATTTGATGACACCTTGTTCTGACATATCAGATATAAGCTGTTGCACTACTTCCCTCTGACTGTGGGGGTGTTTGTATGCCTTTATATATACAGGATTGGAATTGGGTTTTAAATTAATGTGGTGTTCAGCACACTGCGTAATTCCAAGTGGCTCGCCTGGTAGAGCAAGCGCCCCCCTATATTGTTCCAGCAGCTGGACTAAGGTAGGCTGAATTTCGGAATAGTGTGCAACTTTTAGGAACGCCTCTAAATTAGCTGTGTCTTGTTTGTGAGAATCCTGACACGCCGAGGTTACGCCTGAGACTTGGGCTGAAGGGTATTCAGCTGGTTCCGGGGCTACACTTTTTCCATACACTAGACACTGGCATAATCTAACACCGTGTTTTAAGGATACAGGGGATCCTGACGTGTTTATTACCAATGCCTCTGCGATACCTCCCTCCTTGACTGTCGCGAGAGTTACTTTCACCGTCACCCGGTGTATGTGTGGTGCTCCGGCGATACACATATCACTGCCCGTTGGAGGGGCGTTAGGTAACCGGATTTTAACAAGTTTTGCAGCACGATCCGGAACTATTTGCGAACCTTCTACTACTGCCGTTACTGTCCGCCACAAGTCTGTAATGTTTTCGTGTGGTTTGACCGTAAGAGGTGACACTTGGGCGGTGGCAGACCCTGAGTCTGTGGTGGGTTGGTCATTTTCCCCCTCTGAGGGCGGGATTACTGGTGACATAGGCGATGGATTTACCATCCCCTGTATGCGTCGTCCTTGATACACGATCGCGATGCTTTCAGGGCTTATGGTTATGTGCAGGTCTTTCATGGCGTTTATTCCTAAGATCCCATCTACAGGTAAAGCAAACCTGCTAGATACATAAAAGAAATCTCGAAAGGGACATACCTTTTCATGTAAGCTGACTGTTAGTGGTACTCGCCCTAGGATTCCTAAAGTGGTGCCTGTCACGACTATCACATTCAGGTCGTTCTCTTGGAGCGGCCAATTTCCCCCTCTCGCCTGTCGAGTCAGGGACCTGTAAGCGGAGTCTGAGATTACATTGACTGTCGCACCTGTGTCTACCGCTAAGGTGAGTGAAATTTTGCTCACCTTGCAAGGGAGGGCAATTGTGCTTGTCCGTCCCAAGGCGGCAATGACTGAGTCAAGTTGCTCCCAACTAGTATCTTCCTTATGGGATACTTGGATGTATGCCTTGGGGCTGTCAAGGAGTCATGCCTTTTTATTCTGAGAAGTGGAGGGGTTTGGTTTACTGTCCGCCGAGGACTTGTTCTTCTGTTCCCCCTTGGCCTTTTGTATTGCATAACAACTGTGTATCATGAAACAATTCCCGTGGACATGGCAAAAGGCAGTCTTCCGCTGATGGTTTGGCCTAGGGTTCCTGTGTGATGAATGATGGCCGCCTCTGTATCCCTCTGATCGCCAATCGGATCCCTGTCTTGAGTGTGTTGAGTCCCTACGTTTCGAGAAGCAAGAATTCTCGGAATGTCCTGACTGTTTGCAAAAACTATAGGTGAGATATGCCCTACTTTGTGCCTGCAATGCTGCGGTTGTTGCGAGGGGTTGATTGTGACTGTGTTCTTGAACCTTGACTTCTAACTCTGAGACGAAGTCAACCAACTTCCCGCCTGGTTTGAAGGTCAAGGGAAGGGCAGAACGGCGGTTCTCTGAAATATGAAGTAAAAAAAAAAAAAAAAAAAAAAAAAATCCAAGACGGTCTTCACTTGTTGTTTTTGCATACTGCCCCCAGGGAGCCATTGCGCGTCTTCTAGACTTTTGACACTGTCAACCGCCAGCTGATTTTCCTCAGTCATGGCGTCCCAAATCGGCTTTGTTGAGGATTTTTTTTGGAGGGACTCCACCGTGTGGGCCATCTGTCTAACGATACTTAGTTTGCTCCCGCCTCCGAAGATTTTTATGAAGTTTTTTTTAGAATCTCATAGTTTACTCCAATGTCCCCCGAAGCGAACGCTGAAGACTGCATCAAATTTAGTGCCCGAGAGCCCGGTAGTATCCGGGACCGAATGAACGCAATTTTATCATGATCTTCCGTAATGGAGGAATTTACGATGGCAGACTCACATAGATCTAGGAACTGTCTCGCCGAATAGTCTGACTCACTGCCCGCAAACTGTCGGATACTTGCGTGAGTTGGGATGACCCGAATCGGTGGAGGGAGGAGGTGAGATGTGCCCCCGGCAGGAGGGGGGGGGAGGAGGTGGATCGGTAGGCATTGTGATTGGTTGAGTGGGTTGTAAGTATTCCGACGGACCCGGAGATGAACGATCCCTGCTTCCTGGAATTGATGAGTAATGAGTGTTTCAACGTAATCTTACAGTATTAAGGTCATCGGTGTTTGTATCGTGTTCCACTTCCTCTTCACCTGTGGTACGTGTTAACTGGTTAAAGGTGTCGCCGAGTTTAGCGAGGGTCTCTTTGTTCATAATTTGGCTTAAATCAGCGACAATATATTATCATAGTTTAATAACTGTAACTATTAACGTAACGCGTCTGATATAATATTTGCGCATTACCCCTAAAAACAAGAAGAGCTGGTTAGCCAGTAGGCCGTTAGACGTAATAGAATGTTAAGGTTATAATGTTATGTTATAATGTTATGGTTATATGAAATAATGTAACCGATAATGTAGCGGTTATATAGTTAGGAGAAATAAGTGAGTATGCCTTGAAAGTGCGGTTTCTCCCGAGCGGCGAAAAGAAAACAGAGAAGGGCACATTGAGGGAAAGTTGAATTACAGTAGGAAAATACAGTTTACCGCTAACAAACAACGAGAAGGATCAATATCGTATGCGAATGATCGATTACTCTCACAATTATGAATGACTAACAGTGTTAGATACACAGAAATAAACGAGTCGTGCCTCTGCTTGAATGAAACTGCAATTAGCTTACTCGGCACATTATGACAAAGCAGGATAATTAACAATACCAAGATTATTCAGCTGATGGAGGGCTGGCGGCGAGGTATGTCGTCGCCTTGAAGGTACCTGGAGCCTGGGATTCGCGTAGGAAGCCCCTGGCTGGCGGCAGGAGCGCGTGGAAAGTTGATTGACGGCGTGGAGGCGGACCTCTGCTGTAATGGCTGCCGGAGATATGCTGACTGCGCGAATTTCGCTGGCGGCCGCAGGAACTCCTTGCCAGACGTAGGACGTCTGCGGTGTTCTCCGTATTTTGAGTGTTACGTGGCAGCGGTAGTGGATTCGGCGGCGTGGATATGGAACGGCGCCCGAGTTGGTAATTGCTTGTAGTCACCCGGTAGATGTCCGAGCTCGTCCTTGGTTGAGTGATGCCGTAGGAGGTGTGGTCGACGGTCCTGGCAGTGGCCGTGTTGCCGGTGTGGTGCGGCGGTGTTGCCGTAGTGGGCTTTGGGTGTGGGCGCCGTGGGCGTGACTCCTTCTGCTGCGGAACCGGTGGCTTGCAGTGAGCTAGTAGCCCGACGAATGGAATTGGCCTGTAGAGAGCTTGTAGCTGTGTGTTCGTTTGTAGCGGGCGGGGTGGCCCGTAGCTGTGGCCACCCGACGGCGTCCGCGTAGGCCTGTTTCCGGCTTGTTCGTGACTCCTTCCTTCCTTCTACGCCTGTCCCCAGATTTTTCGGTGAGTTCTTGTGGCTTTGTAGCTGTAGAACCGAAAAGGTAGCGATGGCTATGGCACCTGGGACACCGGCTGCCACCAATAATGTAACGGTGTAAGGCTTGGTTGCGAGGAGCTGTGGGCGTGAGGGAAACACTTGTTGCCTTAGGTGGAATGTATTCTTAACCTAACAGATACAGCGTAGCGTTGGTAAGAGAGCCGAGATAATAGGTCTGTGTCGGTCGAGCTCTCTGGAAGGAGTCACGAATTACAGATTGGAAAATAATGAAGTTACAATTGGTCACGTATGTCAAGATGACTTCTAAGCTTGATGAAATGCTTTGTATACATGCTGAGAACGAACGGACGATAAACACTGACGGATGACATTCCTACAGAGGTAGCGTGATCTCTCTCTGAAGTTTTTTTTTTCCACTATACCTGCATTCTAATCCATGGCAATATATAATGATAATAATAATACACTGATATAATTACAACTACTATAACATTTGAAGGGCTTCAGCACCCTCCTCGTTTCCCACACACACATATATATATATATATATATATATATATATATATATATATATATATATATATATATATATATATATATATATATATATATATATATATTAGTTATCCTAATATTTTTTGGGGGGGACCAGGGCCATCTGGCTCCCCATCCCCGTATCCGCGCCTGCATATGCCTACAGCCGACGACACATTCCGTATTATAGTTGCAGCGCATTATAAGCGAGTCAGTTATGTACCGACTATCCGCGTACACGAGATTTTCTGGGGAGCCGGAGACTGGGGGGTCCTGCCCCCCTCCCCCCCTCCTGTATCCGCCCCTGTACTGAGGTAAGATCTAGGGATCTACCTTAACATAATGGACTATATTATAATTCATGTTACGCCATAAAGGCAAAATAAAAAAGGTTAATTCTGTTTTGTTTCTAACTAAAGAAACCTAGTTAATAAAAACCTACCTAACTGGATCTGTCACCTTATTTTGACAATGTAACTGCATTTTTTTCCCAGGCTGCAGCCACCTTATCCATAGTACCACTCAGCCTCCTCACTTCAAGAAGGATGTCTTCTTGAATTTCCACCATTTTGGGCCCAACTGGTGGGTTAACCCTCCCCTGCCTGCTGGTGGATGCGTGGGAAGGTGCCGCTCCTACATCAGGGTGAGATTGAGTTTCTGGGGCACAGTTTACAGGTGCCAATTGAGGGGCCAGCTGGTGTGTAGTAGTAGAGCGGGGATGGTGAGGAGGGGGCTGTGATGGGTCTTGCAGAGGTGCGGGTGTCATAGAATCCTCCGAAAGGAAGATTCTACACACTTTTGTGTCTGCAGTAGCTTTTTATTTATTTATTTTTATTTTTTTTACAACACAGGAGACAGTTCAGGGGCACACGAAAAAGAAAACAATAAAAAAAAAAACGCCACTCGCTGCTCTCAAAAAAGAATTAAAAGAGGTGGCCGAAAGAAAGATCAATTTCGGGAGGAGAGGTGTCCTGATACCCTCCTCTTGAAAGAGTTCAAGTCGGAGGCAGGAGGAAATACAGATGAAGGAAGATTGTTCCAGAGTTTACCAGCGTGAGGGATGAAAGAGTGAAGATGCTGGTTAACTCTTGCATAAGAGGTTTGGACAGTATAGGGATGAGCATGAGTAGAAAGTCGTGTGCATCGGGGCCGCGGGAGGGGGGAGGGCATGCAGTTAGCAAGTTCAGAAGAGCAGTCAGGGTGGAAACATCGATAGAAGATAGAAAGAGAGGCAACATCGCGGCGGAATTTAAGAGTTAGAAGACTATCAGTAGGAGGAAGAGAGCTGATGAGACGAAGAGCCTTAGATTCCACTTTGTCCAGAAGAGCTGTGTGAGTGGAGCCCCCCACACGTGAGATGCATACTCCATACGAGGGCGGACATGGCCCCTGTTTATGGATAGCAACTGCGCGGGGCAGAAGAACTGGCGGAGACGATACAGAACGTCCAACCTCGAGGAAGCTGATTTAGCGAGAGAGGAGATATGAAGTTTTCAGTTGAGATTTTGAGTTAAGGATAGACCGAGGATGTTTAGTGTTGAAGAAGGTGACAGCTGAGTGTTGTTTGGAAGATTGTGTCGAGTTGATAGGTGGATAAATTGAGTTTTTGAGGCATTGAAGGACACAAGGTTCCTTCTGCCCCAATCGGAAATGATAGCAAGGTCTGAGGTTAAGCGTTCTGCAGCCTCCAGTCTGTAGTCGTGTACTTCCTGTTGTGATGGTCTTCTATTGAAAGAAGTTGAATAATGCGGAGTGGAATCGTCGGCGTGTGAGTGGACAGGACAGTTTGTTATGGAAAGAAGATCATTGATGAATAACAGGAAGATAATGCGTGATAGGACAGAGCCCTGTGGAACGCCACTGTTGATAGGTTTAGGAGAAGAGCAGTGACCGTCTACCACCGCAGAGTTAGAACGGCCGGAAAGGAAACTGGAGATGAAGGCACAGAGAGAAGGATAGAATCCGAAAGAAGGCAGTTTAGAAAGCAAAGACTGGTGCCAGACTCTATCGAAGGCTTTCGATATGTCTAGCGCAACAGAGAAAATTTCACCGAAACGGCTAAGAGAGGATGACCAAGAGTCAGTTAAGAGAGCAAGAAGATCGCCAGCAGAACGCCCCTTGCAGAATCCATACTGGCGATCAGATAAAAGGTCAGAAGTGGAAAGGTGCTTTTGAATCTTCAGGTTAAGGATTGATTCAAAGGCTTTAGATAGACAGGAAAGTAAAGCTATG
>NC_066514.1:15059613-15077113 GCF_024679095.1 Eriocheir sinensis | reverse complement strand
CTTCTCCTAATACTACTACTACTACTTCTCCTCCTCCTACTACTACTACTACTACCACTACCACTACTACTACTACTACCTCTACTACTACTACTACGGTTACTACTACTACTACGGCTACTACTACCATTACGGCTACTACTACTACTACTACTACATAAATGATACCTCCACCCATGTTTATTTTCCCGACACATAATCATGGAGGGCTCCATAGCTTGGAGGTCATTAGCCCCAACTCTGTTCGCTAATGACTGTGGCATCCAACCATATCACTAATACTACCTGACACTAAATCACCTATCATCTATTACGTCTAGGTCCCCCTTTCCTTCTACTACTACTACTACCACTACTACTACTACTGCTCCTTCTATTACTACTACTACTACTACTACTACTACTACTACTACTACTGTGGTTACAACTACTACTACTACTACTACTGCTACTATTATTATTGTTACTACTACCCAAATTATTTTCTTTACTACTATCTATCTATCTCTCTATCTATCTCTAATATATATATATATATATATATATATATATATATATATATATATATATATATATATATATATATATATATATATATATATGTCCACAAATTGTTCATGAAGTGGAGTATTTTTTGCTGACAGGTGTTCTCTCTGGTACCAAGGAATTAGAGGTAAAGTCACCAATGATGGCTACTTATATTGAAGGACATAAAGAATATAAAAACTACACTAAATATGAATTATCAGAAAATTTACAAAGAGGAAAATATAATATTATTATATACAGATTAAATTCAATGAAATGTATAACACAAACATTATTGCAGTTAACTTCAACAAAGTTAATAAGTTTGTTAACACCGAGACACTCCGATATGCCACCCAATGTTGCCAGGAACATCAGAACGAGCTTTGTTGTATAGCATAATATACAAATGAATCAGGAACATCAGATAATAAAAGTTAATAAGGTACTAAAGAACCAAATTTCATAAGTGTGAACTCTATTAATGGCTGGAGAACTGTCCCTCCATGACTTTTCACTGCTTGTTAAAGCACTGCAGAGGATATACTCTCACCTGTGCCAGTCGCCTCACGTCTTAAGTCTCCGAGCTTCTTGGTGTGGCGCTTGAAGTCAGAGAACTTCACGCGCACTTCCTCCACGCTGCGCCCGACCCCACTCACGGCGTTGACCTCCTCCATCACAGCTTCCCAAGCTCGTTGTTTGGCTGCAGCGGTGAGGCAAGATGACAGTGGCCCTGTGATGGTTTGCCATCTTTGCCGCACCCCTGTGATGGGGGCTAAAACTTTCTCGGCTGAGAAATTGGGCCGCCTTCGCTTCACAGCTGACGCCATGTTTTGAAAGTAAGGCGCGCTTCTGGCGTTAGCGTCGCCGAACCCTCATCATTATTATCCATATACAACAGAATGCTCACCAAATGACGGAAACTATGAAGGTAACATACAGAAACGTGCAGAATATTGTATACGCGATTATATTTTTATTTCAAAGATAAATATACAAGTAACGTGCCTTCATTCGTGAAAACACATCTTATTGAGGGATTACAACGCTAATTATTTCTTTTTAAGGCAGTATTTACCTTTGTACAATACATATGTCTTGATTTTGAAGTCTGTGTATTAGTAAAGAAACGACGCGTTAAATCCCAAATACAGCATCAAAGGTCGCACGTGATTGGCTAACCAGCCCAACCAATCGTTGCTAGGGTGCGAGTTACCGGACCGTTATCATAGCGTTGATGACTGCCGTGTTTGAAAGATGCCGTAGCTGTGGTAGCTCTCCAGTAAATGTGAGAGATACCGGAGGCGTGGCTGGTAAGATTGATGAATCCAGCCCCAGTATGTTTGCGGTCCATATAAAAAGACATGATTTGTTTTCGTATACACAAACATTCAAATATATCTCTGAAAATATAAAGCTGATCTTCACGCAATCACGAACTCACAAATCGCAGGTACCACATTTACGTTTGCGAGTGGACAGACGGGATGAAACGGACTATAGTAGTAGTAGTAGTAGTAGTAGTAGTAGTAGTAGGAGGAGGAGGAGGAGGAGTAATAGTAGTAATAGTGGTAGTAGTAGTAGCAGGAGGAAGAGGAGAAGGAGGCTATACAACGATACATTATTCCAGTATTATACAAGTCCTCCCTTTCTTCTGGAGCAGTGGTTCTCAACTCGTTTCAGGCCCTGGTGTGTTGTCATGAGACATTCGGGTATCGTGAGAATCATCGAGAAAACATACATGACATTCGACACAGTGCCGTATCTTTCGTCGCTTTGTAGGTCATCTTTGGTACTTTTTTTTACACTTAGATGCTTCACTTAAGTCACTCTATGATAGTAAATTTTGGGTTTCGCGATGCAAAGTTAAGGATAGGATGTCTCATGATCCCGGATATCAGATGACACCACGCCGGACCACCAACCCCACAAAACAGAATGTCGAGGACCATTTCAGTTTGGAGGAGGAATACATCAAACATTCACAACAAACAGTTTGGTTTGAAATATACTTCTTCAAAACAGAATTTCGATAAATTATATAAAATGATAGGCAGCGAACATTTTAATCGGAACACTATTCCTTACAAATATAGTTTCCTGAAAATATTTGAATTGAGTAGACGTCCTGTGGACCACCTCAGAGTCACCGCCAGGTGGGAACCGCTTCTTTAGACATTCCTCCTCCCTCGTGTTTTTTTTTTTTTTTTGTGTGTGTGTGTGTGTAATAATAATAATAATAATAATAATAATAATAATAATAATAATAATAAATGGTTTATTCATTTGTAGGCAGCCATAAGGCTGAAAATACACAAAAATACCATACAATGAGTTTCATGCGGTGAGTAATGGGGGAAGTGGGGAAGGGTGATGTGTGTGTGTGTGTGTGTGTGTGTTGGAGTGGAGGGGTCATGTGATCATGGAGGTGTTAATGACCCTCACAAGTGTCGGCATCGCACTAAGCCGATACCTGCCCGTGCGAGTTTTGACCGGGACGAGAATATTGTGGTGTCGTGTGGGTCTAGTGGGGGGAGGGAGGGCGGGTGGGAGTAGATCTCTATGACGGGGGTTGTGGAGGATTGACTGAGGTTTGTCTGGTATCGGTCCTGTAGGGTTGGCATATTCAGCTGGGTGAGTGCATGCTCGTAGTTAGTGTAAGAATTGCCCAGAATATGTCTGCAAGCACGCCTTTGCACTCTCTCTAATTGGCGTTGCTGGGTCTTATTGATGGAGGAGGAAGTGTGTGTGTGTGTGTGTGTGTGTGTGTGTGTGTGTGTGTGTGTGTGTGTGTGTGTGTGTGTAGTGAAAATTGACAAATAACCCCATAGAGATTTTATAACTTTGTCACAGCCGTTCACGTGTTTTGCCTTGCTCTCTGATTCTAAAGACTTCAAAGGCGATTTCATTGTCTCTAATAGTAGATTAAAACTATATAATATGTCTGCACTCTCAGAACGTTTCTCTTTGTGCTAATACCTTAGATATGACGGTTTTCATGAGCGGTTTCTCTGTTCTGGTTGGGACATTTTTGCATAACTCAATGTTTTCGCTTCCTTCTCTACTTCAAAAATATTTTTAAGGCCGTCTCTTAGGCTCTATTTGTAGATTAAAAGTTTCTCTATCCATCTGTGCTTTCGAAATCGTTATCTGTGCCCTAATAACAGAGATAAGACGGTTTTAATAAGTGGTTTCTGGGTTAGGGATTGAATTTTGGCAAAGCTGTTTCGTTTCCGCTTCGTTCTCTAGTTCTAGGCGTTGATAAAAGTATAGGAAGATACCATAACATCATTACGGTGATAATAATGATAATAAAAATATTAAAAATAACAATTATAATCATAATAATAATGATAATAACAATATTAATTATAAAAAAAGATAATAATATTATTATTATTAATAATAATAATAATAATAATAATAATAATAATAATAATAATAATAATAATAATAATAATAATAATAATAATAATAATAATAATAATAATAATAATAATAATAATAATAATAATAATAATAATAATAATAATAATAATAATAAACTTAATAATTTGATATATATTAACACAAAACAAAACCCTCCACAAAGATAACTCCCTCGACATGTCGTGCCAGTAAATACACATGGCATTTATAATAAACTTATATAACTCTACGTTAAAACCTAATTATAAATCAGACTTATTTATTAAAAATAAAAATAAGAATTTTATACATCACAACAAAAGTTAATACAACCAACTGTGCCAGCAAAATTCAAGTAACTTTTTTTTTAAGATCTATTACACCACAACTATTTTGCCAGCAGATAATCCAGTAATGAAAAACACATTTATCCCAGAAGCATATAACAACCTTAATACTGTTCAATGGCTCGTCTTTTATCATCAATTGGCGGCCCATCGCACAACCGACTTATTAATGCTCAATGCCCTTTCTATTATCATCGATTTGTAGCCTATTGAAACCAACTTAATGTTCAATGTCCTTTCTCTCATCATTAATTAGTAGCCTAGCCAGCTTAATCAAACTTCAATGTCCAGTTTTGTATCATCAATTAGTAGTATTTAGGCCTATCACAACCAACTTATTAATGTTTAATGTCCTGTCTTTTGTCATCAATTAGTAGTATTTAGTCCTAGCACAACCATCATATCAATGATCAATATTCTTTCTATTATCATTATTTTTTTTCTTTTTAGAGCTAAGGAGACAGTTCAAGGGCGTAAAAAAAAAAAAAGCCCGCTACTCACTGCTCTTGAATAGAGATCAAAGAAGTGTCCAAATAGATTGGTCAATTTCGGGAGGAGAGGTGTCCTGATTCCCTCCTCTTGAAAGAGTTCAAGTCGTAGGCAGGAGGAAATACAGATGAAGGAAGTTTGTTCCAGAGTTTACCAGCGTGAGGGATAAAAGAGTGAAGATGCTGGTTGACTCTTGCATAAGGGGTTTGGACAGTATAGGGATGAGCATGATTAGAAAGACGTGTGCAGCGGGGCCGCGGGAGGAGGGGAGGCATGCCGTTAGCAAGTTCAGAGGAGCAGTCAGCATGAAAATATCGATAGAAGATAGAGAGGCAATATGGCGGCGGAATTTGAGAGGTAGAAGACTATCAGTATAAGGAGGAGAGTTGATGAGACGAAGAGCCTTTGGGGATAGTTGTTTGGTTGATTGTGTCAAGTGGATAGGTGGAGAAACTGTGTTTTTGAGGCGTTGAAGGACACCAGGTTCCTCTTGCCCTAATCGGAAATAATAGTAAGGTCTGAGGCTAAGCGTTCTATTGCCTCCAGCCTTGAATCGTTAAGTTCCTGTGGAGTGGGTCTTCTATTAAAAGAAGTTGAGTAATGCAGAGTGGAGTCATCGGCGGAAGAATGGATAGGACAGTTCGTTTTGGAAAGAAGATAATCAATGAACAACAGAAAGAGAGTGGGAGATAGGACAGAACCCTGTAGGACACCACTGTTAATAGGTTTAGGGGAAGAGCAGTGACCGTCCACCACAGCATAAATAGAACGGTCAGAAAGGAAACCGGAGATAAAGGTACAAAGAGAAGGATAGAAACCGTAGGAGGGTAGTTTGGAAAGCAAAGATTTGTGCCAGACCCTATCAAAAGCTTTTGATATGCCCAGCGCAATAGCAAAGGTTTCACCGAAACGGCTATGAGAGGATGACCAAGAGTCAGTTAGGAAGGCAAAGAGATCACCAGTAGTACGCCCCTTGCGGAACCCATACTGGCGATCAGATAGAAGGTTAGAAGTGGAAAGGTGCTTTTGAATCTTCCGGTTAAGGATTGATTCAAAAGCTTAAGATAGACAGGAAAGTAAAGCTATAGGGCGGTAGTATTTACACCTCTAATGTCCAACTCATTAATGTCGAATGTCCTGTCCTTTATCATCAGTTTGTAGTATAAAGGCAAAGCACTACCTACTTATAAATGTTCAATCTCTTTTCATTTATCATTAATTAGTAGTATTTAGGCCTAGCACAACCATCTTATTAATACTCAATGTTCTGTCATTAAGGACTGGCAAAACAAACTTATTGATGCTCATTGTCCTGTCTTCTATCATCAGTTAGTAGTATTTAGACCTAGCACAACCAATTTATTAATGTTCAATGTCCTGTCTTTTATCATCAATAAGTAGTGTTTAGACCTGGCACAACGAACTTATTAATATTTAATGTCCTGTATTTTATCACTAATTAGTAGCCTAGCTTAAGCAACTGAGTATTGTTCGTTGTTAAGTTTTTTGAACATCAATTAGTAGTATTTACTCCTGGCAACACCCATTTTTAATGTTCAATGTCCTCTATTTTATCGTCAGTTAGTAGGTTTTAGGCCTAACACATCCACCTTATTGATGTTCAATATCTTGTATTTTACCATCAATTAGTAGCCTAGCGCAACCAACTCATTTAAGTTCAATGACCTGTCTTTAATCATCAATATGTAGTATTTAGGCTTAGCACCAACTTATTAATGTTCAATGTCCTTTTTTTGATTATCAGTTTGTAGTATTTAGGCCAAGAACTACCAACATATTTGTAGTATTTAGGTCAAGAACTACCAACATATTAATGTTCAATGTCCTGTTTTTTATCATCATTTAATAGCATAGCACAAACGACAATTTAATGTTCAATAATCCAATTTTTTTTTTATCATCAATTAGTAGTATTTCGGTCTAGCACACCCAACCTATCAATGTTCAATGTCCTGTTTTTTATCATAATTATTTTAGCAGTATTTATGCCTAGCACAACCAACCTATTAATGTTCAATATCCTGTTTTCTTATCATCACTTATTAGCTTAGCACACCCAACTTATTAATGTTCGATTATCTGTCCTTTGACATCAGTTAGTAGTATTAAGGCCAAGCACAACCAACGTATTAATGTTCAATGACCTGTCTTATACTATCATTTAATAGCCTACCACAGCCAACTTATTAATGTTCAATGTCCTGCTTTTTTATCATTAATTAATAGTATTTAGGGCAAGCACAACCAACATATTAATGTTCAATGACCTGTCTTATACCATCATTTAATAGCTTAGCACAACCAACTTATCAATGTTCAATGTCCTGCCTTTTATCATCAATTAGCAGTATTTAGACCTTGCACAACCAACTTATTACTGTTTAATGTTTAGTGTTTTATCATCAATTAATTGCCTAGCACAACCAATTTATTGATGTTAAATGTCTTGTCTTTTATCATTAATTAAAAGCCTAGAGCACAACTTATTAATAAATTTAGGCCTGGCAACATCAATCTATTAATGTTCAATGTCCTGTCTATTATCATCAATTAGTAGTTTTTAGCACTAGCACAACCAACTTATTGATATTCAATGTCTTGTCCTTTATCATCAATTAGTAGCCTAGCGCAACCAACTTATTAATGTTCCAAGGCATGTCTTTTAACATCTGTTAGTATTATTTATGCCAAGCAGAACCAACTTATTAATGTTCAATGTCCTTTCTTTTATCATCAGCTATTAGTATTTAGGCCTAGCACAGCCAACTTATTAGTGTTCAATGTCCTGTCTTTCATCATCAATTAGTAGTGTTTAAACCTAATACAACCAACTTATTAATGTTCAAAGTCCTGTATTTTATCATTAATTAGTAGTATTTACGTCTAGCACAATCATCTTATTAGTATTCTATGTTCTATCTTTTATCATCAGTTAGTAGTATTTAGGCCTAGCACAACCAACTTATGAATAATCAGTGCAATGTCTTTAACACCAATTAGTAGTATTTAGGTCTAGCACAACCAATTTATTATTGTTCAATTTCCTGTCTTTTTTAATCAAGTAGTAGTATTTAGGCCTAGAACAGGGGTTCCCAACCTGGGGTACATATAGCCCCAGTGGTACATTTGCACTTTTCAAGGGTTACATTGGGTCGGGGAGAATAACTACTCCTGTACAATACATGGTGTAGAAATCTGAATTCAAATTGCCCAATGCTGTGCTTTTTTTTTTTTTTCCTCATTTTAGTAAGCAAAACTGTCATTTAAATTATATCATCAGTCTACACATACATATTTCATTATAGAATAACATCAAAATATTATAATTTCATCGTTTTTTATCCTAAATTGTTAAGGGTACATGGAAAAACATAATAATGCCCAAAGGTTACAGAGGAACAAAAAGGTTGGGAACCCCTGGCCTAAAACAACCAACATATTAATGTTCAATGTTCATCAGTAAGTAGTGTTTAGGCCTAGAACAACTAATTCATTAATGTTTAATGTCCTGACTTTTTAAATCATTTAGTAGTATTTAGGCCTAGCAAAGCCAATTTATTATGTTCAATGTCCTATCTTTTACATCAATCAGTAGTATTTAGGCCTAGCACAACCAACATAATAATGTTCAATGTCTTGATAACATCACTTAGTAGACTTTAGGCCGAGAACAACCGACTTATTAATGTTCAATCTTTTATCATCAGATAGTATTATTTAGGCCTAGTCAAAACCAAATTATCCATGTTCAATAGCCTGGCTTTTATCATCAATTAGAAGCCTTACACAACAAACTTATTAATGTTCAATGTCCCGTCTTTCATCATCAGTTAATATTATTTAGGCCTAGCACAACCAACTTATTATTGCTCAATGTCCAGTATTTCATCAGCAATTAGTAGTATTTAAGCCTAGCATAACCAACTGATTAATGTTCAGTGTCCTGTCTTTTATTATCAATTAGTAGTATTTGGTATTAGCACACCCAACTGCTTAACGTTCAATGTCCTGCCTTTTATCACCACTAAGTAGCCCAGCACATCGAACTTATTAGTGTACAGTCGCGCTACGAAGTGTTGACACAATTTTCATAATCTTTCGGACACGGCTGGCGACGTCTGGCAACTACCCTCGGTGAAACATTCGCTACCGACTTTTATAAAACTACTTAATTTGAAGTCTAGTTTTGCACACACCTAATAAATTAAATGCAATGAAAATTAACAGTGTACTCTATGTGAATGTGGCGAAGAGAAACGTATTGGAATGATAGGCTATGTAGCCACATTCATTTGCAGAATCGCCTGGGCGGAGTAGAGGTCACTTCACTATTTATACCTACAAGTTATAAATAATATTATTTTGATGATATATATATATATATATATATATATATATATATATATATATATATATATATATATATATATATATATATATATATATATAATTGACTCGACAGTGGTGTATGGAAGAAAGTGACAGGCTAGCAGTGCAGCGCCGATCAGGCATCGTCTCTACCCATACAATAGGCTATTATTTTTATTATCGCGTCGTCTGTCGTGTGTTTCGATGGTTTCGTGCAACTTTTAATTATATGTCTGGCCACTTGTCGATACTTCTCTTTGGATTTTACCGTTAATCAAAAATATAGACACTTGATTTTTTATCTCTTCAGAATCTCGCTGATTTGACACACACAAGATAAGTCATGCATGAATGTCGTTCCCGATGACGTCATCATCAAATGCGAGTTTATTATGTAGTATTTATTTCGCATTTTATCAAATGAAGTGCAGCTAATTATTTTTTCCTATTATTCTATAATATAGGGTTTATCACTACACTGAAAGAAGGAGCAATATATTTGCGCAGTTATATATATATATATATATATATATATATATATATATATATATATATATATATATATATATATATATATATATATATATATATATATATATATATATATATATATATATATATATATATATATATATATATATATATATACTTAGTCTTAACATAGAACTTAGTCTTGACTATTTTAATTTCTTCAACGAAAACTGTATCAAAATGTTTCGGCAGAGCTGCTTAATATATCGTTATAAGGTAAAAACTTCCACTCTATTGAATTTATTTCCTTTCTCAGTAGCATATTTTGTGTACAAAATCACTCCTAAACATCCCTTCCCTTCGAATAATATTATGTATTATTTGAACTAAAGTCATTGCAAACTGTCTCAACACTTCGTAGCGCGACTCTACAATGTCCTCTCTTTCATCATCAATTATTATTTTAGGCCCAGCACAACCAACTTATTAGTGTTCAATGTCCGGTCTTTTATCATCAATTAGTAATATGCAGGCCTAACACAACAAAATTATAAATGTTCAATGTCCATCTTTTACCATTAATGTGTAACATATAGGGTTAGCATAACCAACTGATTAATGCTCAGTGTCCTGTCTTTTATTATCAGTTACTAGTATTTGGGATTAGCACACCCAATTGCTTAACGTTCAGTGTCCTGCCTTTTATCACCACTTAGTAGCCCAGCACATCGAACTTATTAATGTACAATGTCCTATCTTTTATCATCAATTAGTATTTTAGGCCCAGCACAACCAACTTATTAGTGTTCAATGCCCTATCTTTTATCATCAGTTAATAGCACAGGACAACCAGCTTATTAATGTTCAAAGTTCTCTCTTTTATCATCAATTAATAGTATTTAGTTCTAGCACAACGAACTTGATAATGTTCAATGTCCTGTCTTTTATCATTAATTGGTAGTATTTAAATATAGGAAAATCAACTTGATAATGTTCAATGTCCTTTTTTTATATAAATCAATTAGTAGTATTTAAGCCTAGCACAAACAACTTATTATTATGCAATGTCCTGTATTTTATCATCAGTTAGGAGCCTAGCACAAGCTCTTTGTTCTGTGTTTATCATCAGTTAGTAATATTTAGGGCTAGCATAACCAACTTACTAATGTTCAGTGTCCTGTATTCCATCACCAATGAGTAGCCTTGCACAAGCAACTTAGTAATGTTTAATGTCCGTTCTTTTATCATATATTAGTATTATTTAGGCCTAGCACAACCACCTTATTAATGTTAAATGTCCTGTCTTTTATCACCAATTACTAGTATACAGGCCTAGCACAACCAACTTATTAATGTTCAATGTCCAGTATTTTATAATCATTTAGTAGCCTAGCACAACCGACTTATCAATTTTCAATGTACTGTCTCTTGTCGTCAATTAGTAGTAATCTGGCCTAGCACAACCAACTTATTATTGTTCAAAATCCTGTCTTTTTTCATCAAATAGTAGTATTTAGACCTAGAAGAACCAACTTATTAATGTTGAATGTCCTGTCTCTTATCATCAAATAGTAGTATTTAGCCATAGCGCAAACAACTTATTAATGTTATTCATTGTCCTCTGAATTATCGTTAGTTTGTAGCCCAGCACAACGAAATTATTAATAGTCAATGTCCTGTCTTTTATCATTAATCAATGGTATTTAGGCCTAGCACAACTAACTTATTAATGTTAAATGTCCTGTCTTTTATTATAATTAATGTTAAATGTCCTGTCTTTTATCAGCAGTTAGTAGCCTAGCATAACAAACATTCATGTTCAATGTCCTGTCTTTAATCATCCATTTGTAGTACTTAGGCCTAGCATAACCGACTTATTAATGTTCACTGTTCCTGTATTTTATTGTGAATCAAAGTATTTAGGATCAGCACAACCAACTTATTAATAATGTTCAATATCCTGTCTTTAGCATTAATTAGAAGTATTTAGGCCTAGCACAACCGACTTATTAATAATGTTCAATGTCCTGTCTTTAATTATCAATATGTTGTTTTTAGATGTAGCAAAACCGACTTATTAATGTTCAATCTCCTGTCTTTTCTCATTAGGTTGCTGTATTTAGGTCTAGCACAACCAATTAATTAATCTTCAATGTCCTGTCTTTTATCACCAATTAGTAGTATATAGGCCTAGCACGACCGACTTATTAATGTTAAATGTCCTGTCTCTTATCACCTATTAATATTATTAAGGCCTAGCACAACCAACTTATTAACATTTAATGTCCTGTCTTTTCTCATCAATTAGTAGTATTTAAGCCTAGTAGAACCAACTTATTAATGTTCAATGTCTTGTTGTTTATCATCAATTAGCAGTATTTATTCCTAGCACAAGCAACTTATTAATGTTCAATGTCCTTTCTCTTACCATTAATTAGTAGTATTTTAGCCTAGCACAGCCAATTATTATATTTTCTTTCTACAGCACATATAACCACTCTAGGGCAACAAATATAATGTAAAAAAAGAAAGTTCCCTAGCTGTTAGTCTCATATAGCGATAAATAGAAGTGGCCAAAAGAGAGGTCAATTTCGGATGGAGAGGTGTCTTGATACACTCTTCTTGAAAGAGGTCGAGTCATAGGCAGGAGAAAATACAGACGAATCAAGACTGTTCCTGAGTTTACCAGTGAAGGGGATGAAAGAGTGGAGATGCTGGTTAACTCTTGCAAGGGATGTCGACAGTATATGGATGAGCATCAATAGAAAGTCGTGTGGAGCGGGGCCGGGGGAGGGGGGGCATACATGCAGTTAGCAAGTTCAGAAGAGCAGTCAGCGTGGAAATATCGATAGAAGATAGAAAGAGAGGCAACATGGCGGCGGAATTTAAGAGGTAGAAGACTGTCAGTATGAGGAGGAGAGCTGATGAGACGAAGAGCATAAGACTCCACTCTGTCCAGAAGAGCTGTGTGAGTGGAACCCCCCCACACGTGAGATGCATACTCCATACGAGGGCGGATTGATTGATTGATTATTGGAGCGTTCATCTTGGGGCCACAACTGCTGGATCATATGGCGCCGAGTTTAATACAGATCTTTTATACTCTAAAACAATAAAATCGAAAAAAAAAAAAACTAATAAAACTATATAAAAACACTTAAAAAATATGCACTAATAGAGCTATTGAAACCAGTTAAAAATAAAATAAAAGATAAAAACAACGATAGAAAGTCAATAAAACCTACAGGAGGTTAAGGACGCCAGCCTCCTTTAGGAAGCCAAATACATCATGCCCCGGGAAAATGCCTTCTCCCCCAGCACCAGAGATAGAGAAAAGCCCATTTCCACCCCGACACCGGGGAAGGTACAGTCGCGGGCAGAAGTGAAGACACAGATTTCAGTCAGTAACTTTCGTTCACAGGCACTACAGAGTTTTCGTATTTAATTTGATTCACAAGCAATACATTTGTAAAATACCTAATAAAAACACTTGTTTATAAATAAAAGAAGGTAACAGTACTTTGTTGGGGTGAAAATATCCATTTAATGCTAAAACAATTATCATGTCATTAATTTGACTTTGCTTTCTGGCAACTACCAATGGCTGATCTTTCCGCTACTTATATTACTATAGTGTCCAACTCTTTTAATCAAACTGTAACATAAAATCAATAATCAACGTTAATGCTTGAACATGATTTTAACTCGTATGATAAAATTATACTCCATGAGTGTGGAAGAACAATGGACGAAGATTCTATGAAACGTTATCGTTCAGTGTAGGGATAACTCCTTGGGATGATAGGCTACACACATTATCTTATAAAAGTTATTATTAGCCTTATATTTTAATATATATATATATATATATATATATATATATATATATATATATATATATATATATATATATATATATATATATATATATTTATTTATTTACTTATTTATCTATTTATTTGTTTATTTTTTACAACTAAGGATACAGCTCCAGGGCACAACAAAAAATAAACAATAATAAAAAAACCTCTTCTCGCTGCTCCCAAAAAAGGATCAAAAGAGGTGGTCTAAGAAAGGTCAATTTCGAGGAGAGGTAACCTGATACCCTCCTTTTGAAAGAGTGTTATAGTAGGATATCAATGTATTATTGTTATTGTTATTATTTAATATCACCACGAATTAGGCATACAATTGTCAATGGAAAAAAACATGACAGATAGATCACGCCACCTTATAGGAATGTCGTCCGTCAGTGTTTACCGTCTCAGTTTGTTTACAAAGCATTTCATCAAGCGTGGAGGTCACCTTGACATACGTGACCAATTGTAACTTCATTATTTTCCAATCTGTAACTCGTCACTCCTTCACGAGAGTCCGACTGACACACGACGGCAGTCGCTCTCGCTCCGACGCTCCTGTACATATAGGCTAAGAATATATTCGCCTTAAGGAAGCTGAAGTCTTAATCAATGCCTTTAAACGCCCCCCGGTATACCGTTACATAATTGGCGGCAGCCGGTGTCCCAACGTGCCATAGCCATCGCTACCTAGTTCTCCTACACGAGCTCCAAGCCTCGAGAACTCACCAACAACTCCGGGGACAGGCGTAAACGGGAGGAAGGAGTCACAAGCCACCTACGGGCCGGGCCACCCACAGGCCGGCGCAGCCGAAAGCGAGGGCCACAATCTACAAGCCGCCCCACCCGCTACAAGCCAGCACTGCTACAAGCACTCCAAGCCCTCCGCGTCGCGCAGAAGGAGGCACTCGCAGCTGCGCCAACACAACCCACAAGCACCTAGCAACACAGCGGACGGCAACACCGCCGCTGCCGGTAGCATCGGCCCAAACCTCTTCCGGCAAATAGTCAACCAGGGCAACCGCGGACATCTCCCGGTGACTGCAAGCAGTTACCACTACCGTTCCTGCAAGGCGTCTTCTCAAGAGGTTACGCACCCAAGGCACCATATCTACAACCGCTGCCCCATCTCTCAATAAAACAAGAACGCCGCAGCCGTTCTACGTCTGCCCGCAGTGTTCCGGCCGCTCGCCCTGCCCTGCCCTGCCACTGCCCACGGCCAGTCACATCGCTGAATGAGCAGTTTCCAGCAGCCATTCCAAGTCTCCCGAGGTCCGCCCTTCAATCAACTCTCACCGCCTTCCTGCCGCGGCCATGGTCTTCCAACGCGACTCCACAGGCTGCACGTACCCAAAGGCGTCGACACCCTTTCGTCCCTAACTCTACGTCAACTGATTTTATCGGTATTGTACCTGTTCCAAATACTTTTCCAAATGCAAACTCAGCAACTTTACATCAGAGGCACGAATATTTTATTTCTGCGTATCTAACACTGTTAATCAGTCATAATTGTGAGAGTAACGATCACTCGCTTACGAGAGTGAGCCTTCTTGTTGTCTGCTAGCGGTAAAAACTGTGATTTCCCTAATCTACTTTCATCTTCCTCAGTGTGCCCTTGCTACATTTTCTCTTCGCCGCTCGGGGGGGAACCCGCACTTTTAAGGGCATACTCATTTACTTCTACCCAACAACCCGCTGCTATTATTGGTTATTATTTCATATAACCTATAACATTATAAAATTACCTTATAACCTAACATTATAACCTTAACTTCTATTACGTCTAACTGGCACCTTGCTAGCCATCCTTTCTTGTTTTTAGGGGTACTGCGCAAGCTTTTAACTCAGACACGTTACGTTAGTAATTACAGCTATCAAAATATGTTCATATATTGTAACTGATTTAAACCATAGTATGAACAAGGACACGCTCGCTAAACTCGGCGACACCTTTAAACAGTTGTCTCTTCCTTCGGGTGAGGGAGAAGTGGAACACGGCTCAGGCATCAATGACCTTCATGTTGTAAATTTACGTTCAGGTACACAGTACTCCTCAATCCCAGAGGGGCCCTTCCATCCCCGGGTGCGTCTGAATACTTAACCCCCCCTCAGCCGATCACAATGCCTACCAATCCACCTCCTCCCCTCCTGCCGAGGGCACAGCCCACTACCCCCTCCCCGATTCAGGTCATCCCAACTCACGCCAGTATTCGGCAGTTCTCTGGCAGCGAAACAAATTATTCAGCGAGACAGTTCCTCGATCTTTGTGAGTCTGCCATCGCCAATTCCTCCATTACGGAAGGTCATGATAAAATTGCATTCATTCGGTCCTGGTAACTACCAGGCTCTCGGGCACTAAATTTGATGCAGTCCTCAGCGTTCGCTTCGGGGGGACATTGGAGTAAACTATGAAATTTTTAAAGGAAATTTCATAAAAATCTTCGGAGGCGGGAGTAAACCAAACATCGTTAGACAGATCGCACACACGGTTGAGTCCCTCCAAAAAAAACCCTCAACAAAGCCGATTTGGGACGCCATGACTGAGGCAAATCAGCTGGCGGTTGACTGTGTCAAAAGTTTCGAAGACGCTAAGTGGCTCCCAGGCGGCAGTATGCAAAAACAACAAGTGAAGACAGTTCTGGAGTTGCTTTTTTACTTATGAAACATTTCAGAGGAGCACCGCCGTTCTGTCCTTCCCTTGACCTTCAAACCGGGCGGAAAGTTGGTTGACTTCGTCTCAGAGTTAGAAGTCAAGGTTCAAGAACACACTCACCATCAACCCCTCGCAACAGCCGCAGCATTGCAGGCACAAAGTAAGGCTTCTCTCACCTGTAGTTTTTGCAAACAATCAGGACATTCTGAACATTCTTGCTTCGCGAAACGCAGGGAATCAACACACTCAAGACAGGGATCTGATAGGAGATCAGGAGGTTACAGGGGCGGGCATCACTCATCACACAGGAACCCTAGGCCAAACCATCAGCGGAAGACTGCCTTTTGCCATGTCCACGGGAATTGTTTTCATGATTCAGACAGTTGTTATGCAATACAAAAGGCCAAGGAGGAACAGAAGAACAAGTCCTCAGCGGACAGTACACCACACTCATCCTCTTCTCAGAATAAAAAGGCATGACTTCGTGACAGCCCCAAGGCAAACATCCAAGTATCCCATAAGGACGATACTAATTGGGAGCAACTTGACTCCGTCATTGCCGCCTTGGGACGGACAAGCATAATTGCCCTCCCTTGCAAGGTGGGCAGAATTTCACTCACCTTAGCGGTAGACACAGGCGCGACAGTCAATGTAATCTCAGACTTCGCTTACAGATCACTGACACGACAGGCGAGAGAGAAAACTTGGCCGCTCCAAGAGAACGACCTGAATGTGGTAGGCGTGACAGGCACCACTTTGATAATCCTAGGGCGAGGTCCACTAACAGTCAGCTTACATGAAAAGGTATGTCCCTTTCGAGATTTCTTTTATGTATCTAGCAGGTTTGCCTTATTTGTGGATGGGATCTTAGGATTAAACGCCATGAAAGACCTGCACATAACCATAAACCCTGAAAGCAACGCGATCGTGTATCAAGGACGACGCATACAGGGGATGGGACATCGCCTATGTCACCTGTCATCCCGCCCTCAGAGGGGGAAATTGACCAACCCACCACAGACTCAGGGTCTGCCACCGCCCAAGTGTCACCTCTTACGGTCAAACCACACGAAAACATTACAGACTTCTGGCGAACAGTAACGGCAGTAGTAGAAGGTTCGCAAATAGTTCCGGATCGTGCTGCAAAACTTGTTAAAATCCGGTTACCTAACGCCCCTCCAACGGGCAGTGATATGTGTATCGCCGGAGCACCACACATACACCGGGTGACGGTGAAGGTAACTCTCGCGACAGTCAAGGAGGGAGGTATCGCAGAGGCATTGGTAATAAACACGTCAGGATCCCCTGTATCCTTAAAACACGGTGTTAGATTATGCCAGTGTCTAGTGTATGGGAAA
>NC_066514.1:14789855-14906319 GCF_024679095.1 Eriocheir sinensis | reverse complement strand
CTAAAGAAAGCTAAAGTTATTCCCCTACACAAGTCAGGTGATCGAACAGAAGTTAACAACTATCGTCCTATATCGATTTTGCTCATATTAAGCAAGATTTTAGAGAACAGTATAGCACACAGCCTTGCAAACTACTTAGAACAGCACAGTTTCCTCT
Source organism: Eriocheir sinensis (assembly GCF_024679095.1). Lineage (NCBI taxonomy): Eukaryota > Metazoa > Arthropoda > Malacostraca > Decapoda > Varunidae > Eriocheir > Eriocheir sinensis. The sequence goes on along the minus strand of NC_066514.1, from coordinate 14,906,162 downwards.
CCAGTTCTCAACACGGTTATCGTGCTAATCATTCCACTGAATCTGCCTTATTACAGTTAGCGTCATCTGTGAACAAGTTTTTAGATGAAAAGTATTATGTTGCTGGCCTTTTTCTTGATTTATCCAAGGCTTTTGATTCTTTAAATCATGAGATACTTTTACATAAACTTAAAAGTATTGGGATCAGGGGTTTGCCCCTGAATTTATTTCAAAGTTAATATTAGCAACAGAAAACAAACTGCTTATTGTAATGATGAATACTCAGCCAATAAAAACATTTGCTCAGGGGTTCCACAGGGTTCTGTTTTAGGTCCTCTTCTCTTTTTAATCTATAATTGATATAGTCTATTCTAGCTCTAAATTTAAATTCACGATCTACGCAGATGATACAACTATTTTAATGATAAATAAAAACTTAAATAATTTGTACACAAGTTTGAACAATTAATTGAGTCATGTACATCAGTGGATTAAAAATAATGGGTTAAAATTGAATGTCAGCAAAACAAATTTTATATTATTTCAGAACCGATCTGTTCATCAGCCTCTGCCTCCAGTGGTGCTTGATGGGGAACGGATAGAGCGAGTGGAGCACACTAAATTTCTTGGCGTACATGTAGATGAACATCTAGGTTGGAGCCATCACATAAAGGAAGTTTGTTTAAAACTTTCCATGACTTGTGGTATATTGTATAAAGTAAGAAAACAGCTAACACCTGACGCCATGTTAAGCATCTACTACACGCTCGCCTATCCCTTCCTCCATTATTGCATTTCTGTGTGGGGCTGTACTTGGCCTTCTTTTCTAAATAAATTAGTAGTAGCACAGAAAAAGGTATTCAGATGTATATTTTTCATTAGAAAATTCAGTTCAACTTCAGAGATATTTTCTAAACATAATTTGTTGAATATCGGCTCAATTCATAAATATTTCTTGCTGTTATTGATATTTAAAACCATTAAGGAAACAGACTCTTTAATCTTCTCATTAATAGATCGACAAAGAGTAACAAGAGAAAATAGTACAAATCTTCATGTCCCTCGATTTAATGCATCTCTCTATAATAATAGCATTGCCTGTCTTGGTCCACGAATATGGAACTCACTGCCAACACACTTTAAAAATCTTATGTTAACATGTAATCTTTCGACATTCAAAAATAAAATAAAAAATCATTTAATTAATTGTCAGAATGAATGAGAATTTCTATATATTTGGTGTTTAGTAAAAGGTTTGATATATAGGTATGTACATGTGCATGTGTGTATGTTTTATGTATGTATATGTATATATATATATATATATGTATGTATGTGTATGTGTGTATGTATGTGTATGTGTGTATATGTATGTATGTATGTATGTATGTGTGAATGTATATGTATGTTTGTGTGCGTTTACGAGTATGTGTGCATGTGGATGCAAATCTATGAATGCATAAGTACATTTTTTGTGGATATATGCTGATACAGCATGCCTACAATAAATCTATCATATATTAGTTCATCCCAGTCTGTAGGAAGCTTCGGCTTAGCAGACTGTGCCTCAATATCTGACTTTGTAAATTTATAAGTGACTTTGTATTATGGCAATAAACTTACTTACTTACTGCTGGGTGGGCGATCGCAACGGTCCCGCGGTCGCCGTTAATTAAATGCCTGGCAGTGGGTGCGTATACTCCCCCATTGTCCCTAGGGCTGTTGGGTGTGGTCTGGTCCCAACATCAAGCCTCCCCTTGTTGGGCTCCGTGGTAGGTGGGGGGGTGGGAAAGTGAAACAACCATTTTTTTTTTTATGGGTAAAAATACTTTGCCCCTGTCTGCCTCTCTCCCTGACGTCCGCCTGTCCCCGGAAACTCCTACACGGTACTCTCGCACCCCCACCACGGAATAATTCAGTAAGTTCACGTAAACATGGGAACTCCCCAGTCTCCTAAATAGAAGTTATGCCTGTTTCATATGAGAAGTACATTGTTGTCAAGTCTATGAATGGCTGCTTAATAAACGACTCGGATATTTTTGATGTACACTGTTCCCTGATCAAGGCATGTGGCCGTGAGCCCAAGATCACTCCACAAGGCGACGGGAGCTTATTGATTGACGTATCGCCATCTGAAGAGAGCTCAAAGCTCCGCGCCCTTACCTCTGTTCCTAGTGCATCAGTGTCTTGCTCACCCCATGTCACCATGAACCAATCTCGTGGTGTTGTCTTTTCACGGGACCTACTCCGCTACTCAGAAGAAAGACTGGTGAAGGATCTCAAAAACTACGATGTGGCCTCAGTAAGCCGTGTGCAACGAAAGGTAGACGGAATTCTCACACCTACACCAACCTTGTTTATTACCTTCAACCGATTAGTATTGCCCAAGACAGGTAAGTAGGCTTGGCTAAATCTGAATGTAAAGTCCTATGTCCCCAACCCAAGAAGATGCTTCCATTGTCAAGCGTATGGTCACGTCACCCAGACCTGCCGGCGTTTGAAAAACTGCTTAGCAAAAATATATGTCATGTGGTATGGATAACCACGGTGATGACTGCCCTGGACCTGTGCGTTGTTACCACTGTGGTGAACTTCATCCTGCCTCATCAAAGGATTGTGAGCGCTTTCTCTTTTGAGAAGGAATTGCTCAAAGTACGCAACCGGGAAAGGGTACCCTTCGCTGAAGCAAAACAACTTGCCCTTACAAAGATGGCCAACCCCGGAATGATATATGCCGCTGCCCTCAACGTCCATGCCCATCCCCGTTCTACCACTGGCAGGACTGTTCCTCCCACAACTCCAAGCCTGCCTAATAAATCCACTTCATCTAACGAGACGCCTGCTGATGGTCGCACTAAGCCCCATCAGCAGAAGCACACGCGCAGCGAGGAGTCCCTCGAGGACACCCCTCCTGCTAAAGTGCCTTCTCCAGCGCCTGACTCTGGGTCGCTGGAAGAACCCCGGGTGCCGGCTGCAGTCGCCACCCCTGCACCAGCGGCCCCTGCTGACCCTCAGTCGGTGACCGCTGCCACTTAAGGTCACGGGTGCGAACCTGCCGGCGCCCGTGTCCCGCTCCCTTGTCGCTTCGCCGGAGTGGCGGAAGGTTGGGGTGGAGTGGGTGCAGGGTGAGTAAGCCGCCGGCAGGAGCAAGAGGCCGGTGAAATTTTGGTGTTACCCGGCCCGTCACATCAGCCCTCGACCCGATAAAGAAAACGCTAGCCCTGGGGTAAATCCTCCAGCGCAAGCCCGGTACTACAACAGGGAGGTCCCTCTCCGGGGGCGCCTTGAAGAAACATAACTAAAATTCAAGATCTTGCAATGGAACTGCCGCGGGTTGCGAGGAATCTGGGAGGAACTCCACCTACTCATTAAAGACTCCCAGCTACAGTGTCTGCCTCCAAGAGGCACTGTTAGGAGCATACGTTCATCCTCCCCCACGCAGTTACACTCCCATTAGTCAAGGAGCAGACCCCTGAAAATGTTGGTTTCATTCAACACCCTCTACAGCCAATATTTGACTTGACATGGTATTAGATTGGACCCTCTGGAATAGGTAGGGTGTGGTGTCAAATTGTGGTACCAGTTTTTTTTTTCTAGAAGGTATTTTTAGATACAGTGTAGTGTGCTACGGCGACCCTTCGAAATTAGGTGTAGCGGCGAAAACAAATGCTAATATTTCTGCTAATACTAGTCCAATATCAATGTTTTTGGTATCCAGGTCAATACATAACTGCTTGAAATGTCGTGAGTTGTGACCTCCTCTTTTGAGAAAATTCACAATTTGAATTGTTTGACCCAAAACCTTCGCTGGACGATGAATCATACAATGAATTCCTTTCATTTTTGGAGCAGTGGATTCGTCAGAAGATTCTGCATTATGCCCAAGCAGAAGTTTGATGGTAAACACCAAAATATTTGGTCATGTGGGTCATAAATATAAATAATTTTGAAAAAAAAACAACGCTTGAGGATCTGCTGGCCTCCTGTTCCTCACTCTCTACCGTCGTCTCCGCCTCCGCTGTCGCCGCCGCCTCTCCGCCCTTCTCCTCCCTGCCCTCCTCCTCGCGGCGCTCAGCTTCGAGACCTTCTTGTTCCTGAAAACTGTTTGGGGTGTCACTCATGCCCTCTTCACGCAGGATCTTGACCTCCCTGCACTTATGACCGCGGCCACGACCCACTTTGGAGATTTTGAGCTTCAGCTTGAGGGATGAATTTTTCTTCCTTGGCTCCACCTTGACCTCTTGGCCTTCATCAACTGGTACTGCGAGAGGTGTCTGAGGTGCACTCGCAGGCTCCTCTCACGCGCGTGTCCTTGTTGATGCGCTGAAACCACGGCCTTCTAATAGAAGGCCTGAGCGCTTGGATGTAGATACACCGTGACGTCACGATGCTCGGTCATACTGAACCCGCGCGGCCCGCGCCGTTAGTTGGCTGTAACTGTGGAGGAGGGTATACGTTTTCGGTCACGGTGAAGTGTCATACCATTTAGTTCAAGGACTTTGACATAATCTCAAACTTCCTCAGTTCTGTAGTCCACATCAACATGCCCAGGAGGTGTTGTGTACCTCGCTGCAACGGAAATTATCCTATTGGTCCTAAAATGGCTATATTTTCTTCCCAAAAAGATGAATTACTGGCACGTGAGTGGGTTAGAGCCATAAAGAGGGACAATTTTACACCTAATCAGAGGAGCAGGGTGAGTACTCCAATATAAGACAATCCCTGTTATAACTGTTGATATTCCAGTGCATTTCAAGTTAATTAGAACGTAAATTGGTATATATTACGGGTATCAACGTATGACCATAGGTTGTCTTATGCAGGGCCAGTGCAAACCTCCCGCTACAGGTTGTCACATTTTCTATGATGAGAGATCAAATCATTGTAAGTCAGAAATGTTCAATAGTGAAATGTATTTATTGCAACGGTTTAGAAGTGTGGTTCTCAACCTTTTTTGCCCCATGCACCCCTTTCACCAAACGTCAGAAGGTCATTCCCCCCTTTCAAAGATTGCCTGTCTCAAAAGGTGCATTCCAAATATTATGCACATATTAATACTGAAAATCCTTGATTTTTTTCCATATTAGTATATATACATTTACACCAACCAACAACAAAAACGGATGACAGTTTCTCAAATATTGCAACGTTTTTTATATTGACCTTTCTCTTCCAGTTTTCCAGCTTGCTCATGAAAGCTTTCAAGGCATCCACAAATTTCATGATGTTCGTGTTCCTTCCTTGCATTTATAGAGTCAGTTTATTCAGCTGCCCAAAAATATCAACCAAATAGGCAAGGCGCATGATCCATTCCCAGGCAAAAAATCCCATCTTACCCTAACTTCAAAAAAATAATTTGAGCTCATCTCTAAGCTCAAATATTCGTCAGTTACATTTCCTCTTGACAGGCATGAAACATTTGTGTGGAAAAGAAGCAAAAGATGGCCTGCATCCATGTCAATACATAACTGCTTGAAATGTCGTGAGTTGTGAGCTCCTCTTTTGAGAAAATTCACAATTTGAATTGTTTCATCCAAAACCTTCGCTGGAAGTGTTTTAGAAGCCTGACGATGGGTCATACAATGAATTCCTTTCATTTTGGAGGTCGCTTTTTCACACAAACTTGAAATCCTGATTTTGTCCCCAACATAGCTGGTGATCCATTTGTACAGCACCCACAGATATTATCCCACACAAGATTTTCTGATTCATTATCCGAGGCCTTTGTAGTTATTTCAAGAGAAGAAAAGAGAAACTCCTCTTTAAATTAACCTGAGTGAACATACCTTGTAAAGAGACACTCCTCTTTAAATGAACCTGAGTGAACATACCTTGTAAACACCATCAACTAAGAACACGATGCCACATCAATCGATTCATGAAGTTGAATTGAAAATAAGCCAAATGCTGCAGACTTTATCTGAACAACTTGATCCTTGATGTAAGTGACCATGTCGTTGATCCTCCTTTGAATAGTACTGTTTGATATTGAAACCGCTGCAAGTTTTTTCTCCAATCCATTTCCCAACACAATTTCCACCATTTTAAAAGAGCAATGTTTGACCACATTTCCCCATTTGTATGTTTTTTTCCTGCATTGCTATCTCCAGTGCTACGACATAAGAAGCTTCAGTAACCTTTTTGTTTGTTTCCTTGAATGCCCGTGCTAAATCCTGCTTAATCTTTTTGAGAGCATTCCCACTGACGTTCAAAAAAGTTTTGTCCTTGTCCTTGTATTGAGGATGAACATTTTGTGAATGTTGCTTCAACTTTGTTGGTTTCATAGAATTACTTGACAAAGCTTTACTACAAATAGCACATTGAGGCCTTTCTTCTCCATTGCTGATGATAGATGTGAATCTATATTTAGTATATGAATAATCGTATCCTCTTTTTTTTTAACGCTCATGACACTCATGGTCCCCATTCCCTCCCCCCCTGGTTGAGAATCCCTGGTTTAGAAGTTATCCTTCACGACTTTTAAATATGAACGCACCGGCAGCATACCCAGGAGGGAGGGCGGTATGCTGTCCGTTGAATCTCAATATCAGTGTTTACTATTTCTCATTATACATTTTATTTCTTAATGACGTTGATATGACAAACCAAATTATCGTACGGAACATTAAAGAACGTAGTGTATCATACAGACAGCAGTCAATAGCTACAACAGAATGAATTCCATATAACAACACCGATCAGCTGGGAGTCACGGAGCAGCTTGTTGATTTGATGCCTCGGTGGGGTTTTTTTTTTTTTTTTTTTTTTGGTTTTGTGTGTGTGTGCTGTTTTTTTTTTTTTTTTTACATTGTTGCCTAATGCGCCGGTAGGCATATTACCGGTGGGGCCTGATGGTCGGCCCAAGGCTTCTTCCAGGTGGGGCCTGATGGTCGGCCCAGCCCGTTCTGGCGCAGGCGAGTGTTTATAGTGGCGCCATCTTGCAATTAAAGTCATTAATCATACTTAAATAAATCATGTAATGACAAAATTATTTTTAATTGATATCTGTATTGTAAAGTTTCTTATGCAACTCCATTTACAATGAGACTAGCCTGAGGCAATAAACAGGCGCTTTCACATGATGCGCTCAATCTGTGAATTGAAGTGATAAATCTCTCTCTCTCTCTCTCTCTCTCTCTCTCTCTCTCTCTCTCTCTCTCTCTCTCTCTCTCTCTCTCTCTCTCTCTCTATATATATATATATATATATATAATTTTTCAACTTTATCCATTAATGCATTGCCGGCAAGTTTACCTTGAATAACTTGAAAAATTAATACAAGAATTTGTTCATGTAGTTTTGTTATCTTAGTTCTTACTATTTTTGTGAACGTTTTCTTAGCTTTTATACTTTGTGATTAAACACACACACACACACACACACACACACACACACACACACACACACATATAAACATAAGGACATAGGAGTCTGTAAGAGGCCGGTAGGCCTGTACAATGCAGCTCCTCTGAACTTAAGCTCCCGTGTATCACCTAATATCGCTGTCCATGAATTTCTCTAGTCTATTTTTGAATGTGACAATTGTATTGGCACTCACCACGTGACTGCTAAGCCTAGTCCACTCATCCACAACCCTGTTTATAAACCAATTTTTGCCTATGTCCCTGTTGAATCTGAATCTATCCAGTTTAAAACCATTACTTCGTGTCCTACCCGGTTCTCTTACCAACAAAACCTTATGAATGTCTCCTTTATTAAAGCCCTCCATCCATTTATAAACCTCGATCATGTCTCCACGCACCCTTCGCCTTTCTTGATAATGCAAGTTTAACTGTTTGAGTCTCTCCCCATATGGCAAGTTTCTCAATCATCTTAGTATGAGGGTGAAGTGTTTTCACCTCAGGGAACTAGACCTCCCTGCCCTGCATAGTCTCAGGTCACCCTTGGACAAAGTGTAATATCTGATCTGTTTCCCGTGCCAGGGTCACGGTGAAGCCTCTGGGCAGCAGCAGTGGTGGATTGGACTGCAGGCAGAGGATCTCTTTATCAGACAATGGCTGAAGTTTCAGGGTCCTAGTCAGCTGGACCGTGCCTAGTTATTTAGGCCTGCGGTGTAGAGGAGTGTGGCGACCTCTACACTAAGACGCCTCCCTGGGAACCAGTTGTCGGTGTGAGCTCCCCGTCCCTCCCCTCTATCGACGGTACTCCCATCCCTATTATGCCTAACAGTTGGTTCTTGTTTTCTCTTGAAAGAGATGTCTTCCGTGGGCCATTTGAGGTTGTACCTCCCGGCTTCTAGGTGGAGTTTCTGAGGGTTTTTCGTATACTCAAGGAATATTTCAGCTTATTGGTCTCTCAGGAAGTGCGTCTGATACTCTCTAGAGTTGGTGGAGAACATCTGGTGACAGGTGTCACTGGCCAGGCCTCGAAAGGGTCGCAGATTTAGGTTAGACGTTTCGGAAAGTGGGAACGAATTGCTGGTTCCTCTCCTCCCTTGCCAGCTCTGCTCTGTGTGACTACGCCGGCCCCGTTCTATGGGACAAAACTTCGAGGACAATAGCTGAGAAGCGCCGGGTTGTGAAAGTCTCTCTCGTGACCGAGGCTCAGGAAAAGCGATTGGTCTTTGAGGCGTTTCAAGACCCTGTGGGAGCGAACTCCCAGTGTTGGAGGCATCTAACACAGCAGTATCTAATTTCCATTCACAATTTTTATCCAATTCAATTTAGGGACACAATTTAAGTTATTTCGAAAGCGCTTTTAATATTTGCCCAAACTGTGAACTCGCTTAAATTTCTAACAATGCCTTCGAACCTTAAGTGTGACGTCTGTCCCGGACGATTTGCAGCTCAGTACTTCCAGTTGAGTAGAACTTGCCGCCCCTGCGTTCAAAGATTACAACTTCAGAAGGCTGTGATTGAATGGAAAGTCAAACATGATGATCTTGAAAAGAAATTCGAAGTCCTTCAGGAATTTGTTGCAAGCAATGTGGCAGTGACTCCACCATCGATGGTGCAGAGGCCATCCACCGAGACTGTGCCCTCTCCAGACGAATCTCCTGCTTCACGGGAGGACGTGTTACCTGCATCACAGGTTGGCTCCCAGCCTGCCTCACAGGCTAACCCCCAGCCTGCCTCACAGGCTAACCCCCAGCCTGCCTCCCAGGCTAACCCCCAGCCTGCCTCACAGGCTAACGCCCAGCCTGCCACACAGGCTAACCCCCAGCCTGCCTCACAGGCTAACGCCCAGCCTGCCACACAGGCTAACCCCCAGCCTGCCTCACAGGACAACCGCCAGCCTGCCTCACAGGCTGACCCCCAGCCTGCCTCACAGGCTGACCCCCAGCCTGCCTCACAGGCTAACCCCCAGCCTGCCTCACAGGCTAACTCCCAGCCTGCCTCACAGGCTAACTCCCAGCCTGCCTCACGGGACAACTTCCAGCCTGCCCCACCTAACGCTTCTCTTCCTGCTTCACAGGGTGTCGAGTTCCAACCTGTAAGGAATGAGGCCAAACCGAAGCAGGCAACCAAGGATTTACTGATCCCCACTACCTTCAATAGGTTCCAGGTGCTGGGAGACACCATGGAGGATGAGTTCGAGACTCGCCTAGTTGGGGACTCCATGGTGTGTGGCCAGCTGGTTGAGTTCTGTGGTCGTTCATCAAACGGCCGCAGAAAACGTTACTGCTATCCAGGTGCCAGACTGGATGACATCACCGCAGCGTGCGATGATGTCACGAGAAATGCTGACCGAAACACCCTCTTTGTCATTCACGCGGGGACAAACGACGTAAAGACAACCCGTTTTGAGGAACTGCTTGAGAAATACCGCCGCATGATCAAGCAGTATAAACGTAAAACGGATGCCGGTAACATCATAATCTCAGGAATCCTCCCGAGGGTCGGTGCCGAATCTAACTTTTACAGTAAGGCCTTCAGCACAAACAACAGACTCCAGTCCCTTTGCTCACAAGAAAACGTCCAGTTCCCAAACTTGTGGAACAGTTTTTACTACGATTCAGACTTGTTCCTTGCTGATGGCATCCACTTAAACCTTGTTGGAGCAGCCCGTTTCGGGAGGCTGCTCTGTGACGAAGTGGCTCTTCGAAAGCCAAAAAACGTGGAGGCGACAACACCAGCAGCTCCACCGTATGGGAGCACTCAAACCGCGAAACCCCCGACTCGAATCACATTAACCCGTGGGCTTCGGCTATGGAAAAGCCGAGGAGTGGCCGAGAAACGGCAACATTACACTGCACTTTGAGACTAAGAAAAGAGCATGGAACGTATATCAGAGTACTCCTCTCATAACCATAAAGCCGTTAAAAATATTTTCTTATACTCAAACTCCATTCTTTTTGGTTGGTGTTTGTTACAAAATAAATAGTCTCGTGGCGCGTGGCATCTAGCCGAGAGTCGCTTGTTGTCTACTATAGAGAATTTGACAAGTGATTACTGTATGGATAACTAACTCAGTCTGCCATGACCTTACAGCACCACCTATGACAAAAAAGCCCACCTGAAGATCAATCACCCACCACAATAACCCAATCCATGCATGGTGGGTTGCTCTATGCCGCCACCGCCTACAATTAGCTCGAATTAGGCGTTTTGAGCAGAGCCCAAAATTGGGTCCGCCGTTTCAGCGGACCGACTCGCGGGAGCCCCAAAATGGGTCCACCGACGCTGCCGGGTTAAAGCTTGCTATGTAAACGCTCGCAGCCTACGTAACAAATTTGAAGACTTAGAAGTCCTCGCAGCTACAAATCATTATCACATCATCGGAGTCACAGAATCTTGGATAGACACTTCAAATAGAGATTTCATTGCGGAATACAGATTACCGGGTTATACCATTTTTAGTCATGAAAAAGAGAATAGACAGGGTGGAGGCGTTATCTTTTATATCCACAACTCTCTCCATCCAGTATTCGTGAAAACAGATAGTATAACCAATGTAGACACGGTCTTCATTGAAATTAAAAATAAATCTCGTAAAATAGACACTTGATATCGACCACGCATTAAGTGAATTATTATTATAAACAAGTAGCAGTTGCGAGGCAGTAATTGTTGGTGCCAGTGAAAAGATGGGGTAAACCGTTGAACTGTCATACAGGGCTCGACCTGTACACAAATTTACTAGAAAGTGATTTACATCAACATGTTCAAGAACCGACTCGGGAAAATAATATACTTGACCTTATCTGTTCAACGACAGCTAGTCTAGTTAACGACGTAAATGTTGGTCCAATTTTTTTGTTTTAGCGATCGCCGAACAATCACATTCAACATCAATATGAAAGAAAGTAAAGTAACTCCTAGTAAAGAAAAGGTGCCTGATTATCAGAGAGCGAATTTCGTAAGACTCCTATCAATTCTAAATAATTCTGACTGGACTGAAATTTCTGCGGAAACAGATATTGATAAATCTTGGAGGGCCTTCACCACAATATTGAACAATGCCTTAAGCATATGCGTACCCTATCGTAACAAACGTTCAGCTTTTAAGAAGAAACCCAAATGGTGGAATAACGAAATTCAAAATAGCCTATCTCTTAAAAAACGCGTATACAGTAGATACATATCAACTCAGAGCGAGGCTGACAAACTAGAGTTGGACAGAATTCGCCGCGAAACCAAGAAATTAATAAAACGAAGCAAGAAAAATCTTGAAGAATATATAGCGGAAACGAATAAATCTAATCCTAAGGAATTTTTTAGCTATGTAAATAATAAAAAGCCACTCACTTGTGGTATCGGACCGCTTGCTGATGATAATGGTAACCACACGAATGATGAAAATGAAATGGCTACAGTCCTAAATAACTTTTTCGCATCCGTATTTACCGACGAAGATTGTTTATCACCTCAACCGCCGGAGGTTAGAAGGACCGAAAAGATGTTAAGTGGCGCGCTCATCGTAGAAAGTGACATTTTACGCACAATTGAAAAATATAAAGTAAGCAAGCTCCTAGTCCAGACAAAATTACCCCTAGGGTCTTAAAAGAAATCAAGCATCAAATTTGTAAACCGCTCTCCATCATATTCAATACATCTTTAACAGCTGGAAAAGTTCCGTCGGATTGGAAACTAGCAAATGTCACACCAATTTTCAAAAAGGGGGACAAGTCTCATCCAGGAAACTATCGACCAATTAGCCTAGCATCGATTGTTTGTAAGTTAATGTAGACTATCACTCGCGACAATATCGTGAAATTCTTCGAAGAAAATAATATAATAAACAATTCGCAACATGGCTTCCGTAGTAAACGTTCGTGTTTAACTAACTTTCTTGATTTTTTTTTTCATTATATTTTTGAGGTGTTCGATGAAAGCAGATCAGTAGATATCATATATCTGGATTTCCAAAAGGCATTCGATAAGGTCCCCCACCAACGATTGCTCAGCAAACTATTGGTGCATGGTATCTCGGGTAACATTCACAATTTTTTTTTTTTTTTACAACAAAGGAGGCAGCTCAAGGGCACACACACACACACACACACACAAAAAAAAAAGCCCACTACTCGCTGCTCCTAAAAAAGAAACAAAAGAGGTGGCCGAAAGCAAGATCAAATACGGGAGGAGAGATGTCCTGATACCCTCCTCTTGAAAGAGTTCAAGTCGTAGGCAGGAGGAAATACAGATGAAGGAAGATTGTTCCAGAGTTTACCAGCGTGAGGGATGAAAGAGTGAAGATGCTGGTTAACTCTTGCATAAGGGGTTTGGACAGTATAGTGTTGTAACCCGTTGGTGGGTCACAGGGAGATATGTTAGATACGCTTTCCTCTGGTACCACATTACTCCATACTCACAGTAGCAACGATGAATGTTCTACCCATGTTGTCTAGGGAAGGACGGTCCAACACGAACACATGAGAGAAAAATAATCTCAAGCCTGGAATGAGAATATATTTATATAGGAATATCGGAGGTAATACGTGTCAGGCGTGAGTCCACACCGAGCTCATACATAATCTACCTAACCGACATGCTTAATTTTTGTTTTCATACATTTTGTTCCGCGGCTCGACGCCGGGGAGAGAGCCCCCCCCCCAAGGGGAGGAGGGGTCGAAGGCGGGGTCCGCAGCAGAGAGAGGAGGGGCGAGCGTCGGAGGGGCACTACCCCATACCGAGGGCGGAGGAGACCCGTCCGTTGATGAAAGGAGGAGGTTTGCGAGCCCAAGAAATCGGCTCTCGCTTCTCCGAGTCGAAACGGGCTTCCATCGAGTCTAAGAGTGCCTGAGTAGACCAACAGTAGGGAACGAGGCCGACAGATGGGTTGCAGAGGGAGGGATCAAAGAAGACAAGAGGCAAACACCAGGAGCTTTCTGCGCCTTTTGTACACACATGCATGCTTAGACAGACCGATCTACTACCACCTGTTTGGTGTTGGGATTCCTAAACATTCTTTCGATGGTGGCAGTGTTGTAGGCGTGTGTGTGGCGGAAGGGCATGGTCCCAGATACCGCGATGTCCTCACAAAGTTCTTCTCAAAGATATTATTATTTATGCATTAGGGCTTTCTATCACACCGTTTGCAGACGGGGTGATAGGAGTTGTCCTTAGATGATCAATCTGTAAAACTGAGTCAACGTCTAAGAGAGTGTTGACAACTCCTTTCCTTGATCCGTCATTCAGCCAGTACGCAAACTTGCGACAGCAGCGTGCCCAAACCTTAGTTAGTGCCCATGCCCTGCAGGTAGCATGATGCGCCAAAAGCTACGTTAGGAATGTAGCTTGGTGGAACGATCCATGAGTCAACACCAAGACAAGAAAGAAATGTTGTCCTTGTTGTGTCCTGTCGAGGCGACAGACATGTCAGTCCCCCTGTAAAGGGTGACAGACATAATAATTCGATCAAATTCGCCTTCTATCCGTCACTCTCTTGATTCTTCTCTAAAGTGTCTGCCAGCGTGCAATCCTGCTGCTAGTACTGTGCTTTTTAACAGCCAAGATAAGGGGTGGTACTATGGCCATAATGAGCTGGAAAGCTTCTCTCTTCTCTACGCTGAGTAGTTACGTTAGGAGCAGTTGCACTGCCTGTACCTTTGAGGAGAGGCTTCAAGCCAGAAGAGCCAACAATGTGACCCAGATAATCCGTCCGCAGCAGGGGAATGTCTTCACTGGTAGGCGCCCACCACCTACTATCATTATTCCTTTATTAGGGATTGAGTCCGATCTACCCCTTGTCGGGAGTGCTGAGGTACTGAGAGAGCCCGTTGGTGGGTGGTGGCACCCCTATACTGCGCCATGTGTCCTACATACCACAACATAACATGTATGGTGGTGGGCGTGCCGTCCTCCCCCTGGGGGTATCGGGTAACGTGACTGATAAATACTCTTTACTTTCTCTTATACCTTCTGTGGGTCCCCCTTTCTTCCTCCGTTAGGGATGTAAGAGGGCCGGAGGAAAGCCTCTCTGAGCCGTAAAGCGGTTATTTTGCTCTCAATTCTTTCTGGAGGGGGAAAGGTCCTTACTGTGGGAAACACACGTAGGAAATGATCGCTGCTCCCCAGGGCATATTGTTTGGCTAACACAAAAATAAGTCCTCTACTAAAAAAAAAATCATTCATATGACGGCTAAAGTAGCGTGACAAGACTTTTTTGGGGAGGTTCTTGCCTTCGTCTGGCATTTTTCTTATTCCGTAATTCCAATAAACTGTCTCTTCCTCGCTTTTTTCGGTGGACATACACCAGTACAATACCAATATAAGTTTACCACACCTTCACCACAAGTTTCACACCACCATTCCACACCACCAGTTTCACCACATGTTTCCACACACACACCTGACCAAATGTGTGTAACCCCGTTGTGGGTCACCACAGGGACTGCTACTTAATTAATATTACAGAAAAAATAAAATTTAAAACCAGCGACTGGACTACTAGAATGAATTTTCAGGTTTTCTTTCACTATTGGTTACTGACGTTAACACTGTTGTCTGGGAAGGACAACTGAGTGTCAGCCACGAACATCACTGAAAATGAAAATGCTTCTTATAGGCAGATATCGCGAGAGGTAATATCCGTCAGGCGTGGTCATACATCAAACTCACCGAGCTCATACAATAATCTACCTAACCGAACTTAATTCACACGCGGTGACGCAGCTTGTTTTCATAACATTTTGTTCCGCAGCTGATCCTGTTTTTGTTTTTTGCTTTGAGATAAGGCTTATGCGTTAATGGGCAATACAATTGTGTGTATAGGTTGGTGAAAAATGAACAGGGACAATCATGTGTTGGAGTCCGTGTTGTGTTTTAGCGGTCGTGACACGAGTGGTGTCGCAGCCCTCGGGGCACCACAATAGGGATGAGCATGAGTAGAGAGTCGAGTGCAGCGGGGCCGCGGGAGGGGGGGAAGCATGCAGTTAGCAAGTTCAGAAGAGCAGTCAGCGTGGAAATATCGATAGAAGATAGAAAGAGAGGCAACATTGCGGCGGAATTTAAGAGGTAGAAGACTATCAGTATGAGGAGGAGAGCTGATGAGACGAAGAGCCTTAGCCTCCACTCTGTCCAGAAGAGCTGTGTGAGTTAAGCCCCCCCACACATGAGATGCATACTCCATACGAGGGTGGACAAGGCCCCTGTATATGGACAGCAACTGTGCAGGGGAGAAGAACTGGCGGAGACGGTACAGAACGCCCAGCCTCGAGGAAGCTGATTTAGTAAGAGATGAGATATGAAGTTTCCAGTTGAGATTTTGAGTTAAGGATAGACCGAGGATGTTTAGTGTTGAGGAAGGTGATAGCTGGGTGTTGTCAAAGAATAGGGGATAGTTGTTTGGAAGATTGTGTCGAGTAGATAGGTGGATAAACTGTACTTTTGAGGCGTTGAAGGACACCAGGTTCCTCTTGCCCCAATCGGAAATAATAGTAAGGTCTGAGGCTAAGCGTTCTGCAGCCTCCAGCCTTGAGTCGTTAAGTTCCTGTAGGGTGGGTCTTCTATTAAAAGAAGTTGAGTAATGCAGAGTGGAATCATCGGCGTAGGAATGGATAGGACAGTTCGTTTTGGAAAGAAGATCATCAATAAACAACAGAAAAAAAGTGGGAGATAGGACAGAACCCTGTGGGACACCACTGTTAATAGATTTAGGGGAAGAACAGTGACCGTCTACCACGGCAGAAAGAGAACGGTCAGAAAGGAAACTGGAGATAAAGGTACAAAGAGAAGGATAGAAACCGTAGAAGGGTAGTTTGGAAATCAAAGATTTGTGCCAGACCCTATCAAAAGCTTTTGATATGTCCAGCGCAATAGCAAAGGTTTCACCGAAACGGCTAAGAGAGGATGACCAAGAGTCAGTTAAGAAGGCTAGGAGATCAGTAGAACGCCCCTTGCGGAACCCATACTGGCGATCAGATAGAAGGTCAGAAGTGGAAAGGTGCTTTTGAATCTTCCGGTTAAGGATTGATTCAAAAGCTTTAGATAGACAAGAAAGTAAAGTTATAGGACGGTAGTTTGAGGGATTGGAGCGGTCACCCTTCTGAGGCACAGGCTGTATGAAGGCATACTTCCAGCAAGAAGGAAAGGTAGATGTTGACAGGCAGAGGCGAAAGAGTTTGACCAGGCTTGTGGACTGGCTCTCTGAGCGGAAACAGAGAGTAGTTCTAAGCGGTGTTACATCCAAGTGGGTCGATGTCAGAAGCGGCGTACTTCAAGGATCAGTGCTTGGCCCCATGCTCTTCTTAATTTATGTTAATGATATCGATGATGGGCTCACTTGCAAAGTATTAAAATTTGCTGATTACACAAAAATTGCTTGTAAAGTAACTGCGACACTCGACGAAGAAGCTTTACAATCAGATCTAGATCGACTTGCACGTTGGGCCAATCAATGGCAGACGAAATTTAGCGTTGACAAATGTAAAGTGTTGTACATCGGAAAAAATAACAATCGCGTTCGGTACGTAATGAATGGCCAACAACTTTCTGCAGTAAGTAAAGAAAAGGATCTTGGAATCACTATATCAAGCGATTTAAAGCCCGGTCAGCATTGTTCAGAGGTAGGTAAAACTGCAAACACATTGGTGGGCTTCATCGGACGAGTCTTTAATAATAAATCGGAAAAAAGTAATATTAAAACTGTATAATTCATTGGTTCGACCCGTCTAGAGTACTGTGTACAGTTTTGGTCTCTCTATTACAGAAAAGACATAGAAAAGTTGGAACGGGTTCAACGAAGAGTAACAAAGATGATTCCTAGGTTGAGAAATATATCATATGAACAAAGGCTTAAATAAGTAAATTTATCCAGCCTATCAAAACGAAGAATGCGAGGCGATCTAATAGAAGTGTTTAAAATGTTTAAAGGATTCAGTGATATTAATGCCGATGATTACTTTACAATTGATCGATCAAATAGAACGAGAAGAAATCACAATTTGAAGATAAGTGGTAAAAGATTCTCGTCGCACGAAGCTAAACACTTCTTCTTCAATCCAGTTGTTAATGTTTGGAACTCTCTACCCGTGATGTCGTTGATACTACAACAGTTACGGCCTTCAAGAATAGATTAGACAAGTATTTTGAATCCAACAAGCAATTAAGATATTACTCATTGTCGTAATAACGTTAAGTTCTTTCGATTAATGGTGTCCTTGTCCTCGTTTATCGCCCGGTTAGTGGTAGCAGTAATGGTAGTTCTTTCCTCTTTCCTACATAATTTCCATGCAGTTTTTCCATTCTGCATGGTTCTTTTTCCTTTCCTGCCAGCTTTGGCTGGAGGGATGGGGGGGTGGGGAGGAGCCTTCGCCTTTGCTGTCCTTCATCTTCCACCTTTGATTAGATAGTTAGTGTAGCTTGTCACAAACAGCTTCGTAAGGACCAGCAGGTCTGCTGTTGTTTGTTCTTTCTTTGTGTTTCTTTGTGTTCCTCTGCACTGATTCTGACATTTTGATATCCAATCTATAGTAAGGTGACCAGAACTGAACCGCATAGTCAAGATGAGGTCTAACTAATGCCAAATATAGTTTGAGGAAGACTTCGGCGCTTCTGTTGCTTACGCTCCTTGAAATAAATCCCAGTACCCTATTTGCTCGATTTCTAGCTTGAATGCATTGTGCCCTTGGACGGAGATCAGAGCTCACTAAGACCCCTAAATCCCTCTCGCACCCAGACGTTGGTGAGGAACTCTGTCAAACGCTTTACTAAAATCAAGTTAGATTACATCATAATTTTCATCTCTCTCTACCGCCTCAAATATTTTATTGTAGAAGGACGAGACACACACACACACACACACACACACACACACACACACACACACACACAGAAGATAAAGTGACAGCAGGTGAACACTCTTATTACCTACCACTTTACTTTAGGGTGATATACAGCAGGTAATATATTTCAATAACTTTGGTGTGGTAATTACACGGGATGATATTAAAAAAAAAAAAAAAACCTATGGATTATTTTCCAGTTCCCACATATTTGGCAGGCTATTGTTGCTACGTAGCTACCTCCCCAAAATAAATGTAATTCATGTAAAGACGTGCTAAACTGTAATGAAAATATAGTGGATTTGCCAGACAGTAACACCTACTACACAGCAGGCATTACCAGAGGTTATCTTGTTTACCCTGATGAGGGAATGGTCAATGTAATATTTACAATTATATTGCAGTCGACAAACCATCAGGAAACCCTAACTTCACACCTTTATTGAACCAGAGAAATGTCGCTAGAGAAATATCAATGAATATCCTTGCAGATAATGATGTTTTCCTACCAATAAATAATTACTGTAATGAACACAGCATAGATAAGGTTCAGAAAAAAAGTTAGTGTGGGCGTCAACACATACCTTACTCAACAATTTATGTACCAAATAAAATGATCTCATACATCAGAGTAAGAAAGCTGGGAGAAAAAACGAAGCTTCAGACTTTAACTGGACAATGTTACTGAGGTTAATGTCAACCAAATTCGTCATTCACTTTTCTTACTATGATAAAACGTATGTAAAATTTGAGATTCAACGGACAGCAGGCCGCCCTCCCTTCTTCCCTCGGGTACACTGTCGGTGCGTTCATATTTAACCCGATAGCAGCGACGGGCCAAATTTGTGGCTTTACCGTGTAGCAGCGACGGGCCAAATTTGTGCCATGATGTAAACCCCCCAAAATAGATGATGCATAAACTGATCACAAATCCGTTGATATGTATTATGAAATGGTTTGCGTGAGTGATGATTTTTTTTCTCATTTTTCTCGCTTAGAGGGAAGGGCCTTTAAGAAACATGATCCCCGCAGCTACCGGGTTAAATGTCGTGAAGGGAAACTTCTAAACCGTTGCAATAAATACATTTCACAATAGAACATTTCTGACTTACACTGGCCCTGAATAAGACAACCTACGGTCATACATTGGTGCCCCTAATATTTACCACCTTACGTTCTAATTAACTTGAAATGCACTGGACTATCAGCAATTATAGCAGGGATGGTCTTATATTGGAGTACTTACCCTGCTCCTCTGATTAGGTGTAAAATTGTCCCTCTGTATGGCTCTAACCCATTCACGTGCCAGTGATTCATCTTTTGGGGAAGAAAATATAGCCATTTTAGGACCAGTAGGATAATTTCCGTTACAGCGAGGTACACAACACCTGCAGGGCATGTTGATGTGGACTATAGAACTGAGGAAGTCTGTGATTATGTCAAAATTCTTGAACTAAATGGTATGGCACTTCACCGTGACCGAAAACGTGTACCCTCCTCCACAGTCACAGCCAACTAACGGCGCGGGCCGCGCGGCTTCAGTATGATCGAGCGTGACGTCACGGTGTATCTACATCCAAGCGCTCAGGCCTTCTATTAGAAGGCCGTGGTATCAGCGCATCACAAAGGACACGCGCGTGAGAGAAGCCTGCGAGTGCACCTTAGGGGCCGTATTTATAAAGCGCTCATAAACGCTCAAAAACTGTCATTTTTTTTTTTTTTTTTTACATCTAAGGACAGTTCAAAGGCTCAAAGAAAAAAAAAAGCCCGCTACTCACTGCTCCCGAACAGAGGTCAAAGGAGTGTTCATAAAGAGAAGTCAATTTCGGGAGGAGAGGTGTCCTGATACCCTCCTCTTGAAAGAGTTCAAATCGTACGCAGGAGGCAATACAGATGAAGGAAGATTGTTCCAGAGTTTACCAGCGCGAGGGATGAAAGAGTGAAGATGCTGGTTGACTCTTGCATAAGGGGTTTGGACAGTACAGGGATGAGCATGAGTAGAAAGTCGTGTGCAGCGGGGCCGCGGGAGGAGGGAAGGCATGCAGTTAGCAAGTTCAGAAGAGCAGTCAGCATGAAAATATCGATAGAAGATAGAAAGAGAGGCAACATGGCGGCGGAATTTGAGAGGTAGAAGACTATCAGTATGAGGAGGAGAGCTGATGAGACGAAGAGCCATTAACTCCACTCTGCCAAGGAGAGCTGTGTGAATGGAACCCCACCCCCCCCCCACACACACACACATGAGCTGCATACTCCATCCGAGGGCGGACAAAGCCCCTGTAAATGGATAGCAACTGTGCGGAGGAGAAGAACTGGCGGAGACTCTACAGAACGCCCAGCCTCGAGGAAGCTGATTTAGTAAGAGATGAGATATGAAGTTTCCAGTTGAGATTTTGAGTTAAAGGTAGACCGAGGATGTTTAGTGTTCAAGAAGGTGATAGCTGAGTGTTGTCAAAGAATAGGGGATAGTTATTTGGAAGATTGTGTCGAGTGGATATGTGGAGAAACTGTGTCTTTGAGGCGATGAAGGACACCAGGTTCCTCTTGCCCAAGTCGGAAATAATAGTAAGGTCAGAGGCTAAGCGTTCTGTTGCCTCCAGCCTTGAATCGTTTAGTTCCTGTAGGGTGGGTCTTCTATTAATAGAAGTTGAGTAATTCAGAGTGGAGTGATCGGCGTAAGAATGGATAGGACAGTTCGTTTTGGAAAGATCATCAATGAACAACAGAAAGAGAGTGCGAGATAGGACAGAACCCTGTGGGACACCACTGTTAATAGGTTTAGGGGAAGAACAGTGACCGTCTACCACAGCAGAAATAGAACGGTCGGAAAGGAAACTGGAGATAAAGGTACAGAGCGAAGGATAGAAACCGTAGGAGGGTAGTTTGGAAAGCAAAGATTTGTGGCAGACCCTATCAAAAGGTTTTGATATGTCCAGCGCAATAGCAAAGGTTTCAACGAAACGGCTAAGAGAGGATGACCAAGAGTCAGTTAGGAAGACAAGGAGATCACCAGTAGAACGCCCCTTGCGGAACTCATACTGGCGATCAGATAGAAGGTCAGAAGTGGAAAGGTGCTTTTGAATGTTCTGGTTAAGGATTGACTCAAAAGCTTTAGATAGACAAGAACGTAAAGCTATAGGACGGTAGTTTGAGGGATTGGAGCGGTCACCCTTCTGAGGCACAGGCTGTATGAAGGCATACTTCCAGCAGGAAGGAAAGGTAGATGTTGACAGGCAGAGGCGAAACAGTTTGACCAGGCAGGGTGACAGCACAGAGGCACAGTTTTGAAGGACAATAGGAGGCACTCCATCAGGTCCACAAGCCTTCTGAGGATTTAGAGAGGGCATATAAAACATCAATTTGAAGATTCTTTATAACAGGCATAAAAGAGTCAGCGGTGGGATGAGTAGGAGGAATATGCCCAGAATCGTCCAGAGTGGAGTTTTTAGAAAAAGTTTGAGAGAAGAGTTCAGTCTTAGAGATAGATGAGACGGCAGTGTTGCCGTCAGGACTGAGGATTGGAGGGAAAGATGAAGAAGTGAAGTTGGAGGAGATTTTTTTGGGTAGATGCCAGAAGTCACGGAAAGAGTTAGAGAAAACAAGGTTTTGGCATTTTCTATTAATGAAAGAGTTTTTGGTTAGTCGGAGAATAGATTTGGCACGATTCCGGGCAAAAATGTAAAGTTCTTTGTTAGCATTAGTTTGAAGGCTCTGGTACCTTTTGTGAGCTGCCTCTCTTTCATTGACAGCACGAGAACAAGCGTGATTAAACCAAGGCTTTTTAGCGTGAGGAGTAGAGAAAGTACGTGAAATGTATGCCTCCATTCCAGAGACAATCACCTCTGAGATGCGCTGGGCACACACAGAGGGGTCTCTATCACAGGCTAACCCCCAGCCTGCCTCACAGGCTAACCCCCGCCCTGCCTCACAGAACAACCGCCAGCCTGCCTCACAGGCTGACCCCCAGCCTGTCTCACAGGCTAACCCCCAGCCTGCTTCACAGGCTAACTCCCAATCTGCCTCACAGGACAACTTCCAGCCTGCCCCACTTAACGCTTCTCCTCCTGCTTCACAGGATGTCGGGTTCCAACCTGTAAGGAATGGAGCCAAACCGAAGCAGGCAACCAGGGATTTACTGACCCCCACTACCTTCAATAGGTTCCAGGTGCTGGCAGACACCATGGAGGATGAGTTCGAGACTCGCCTAGTTGGGGACTCCATGGTGCGTGACCAGCTGGTTCAGTTCTGTGGTCGTTCATCAAACGGCTGCAGAAAACGTTACTGCTATCCAGGTGCCAGACTGGACGATATCACCGCAGCGTGCGATGATGTCACGAGAAATGCCGACCGAAACACCCTCTTTGTCATTCACGCGGGGACAAATGACGTAAAGACAACCCTTTCTGAGGAACTGCTTGAGAAATACCGCCGCATGATCAAGCAGTATAAACGTAAAACGGATACCAGTAACATCATAATCTCAGGAATCCTCCCGAGGGTCGGTGCCGAATCTAGCTTTCACAATAAGGCCTTCAGCATAAACAACAGACTTCAGCCCCTTTGCTCACAAGAAAACGTCCAGTTCGCTAACTTGTGGAACAATTTTTACTACGATTCAGACTTGTTTCTTCCTGATGGCATTCACTTAAACCCTGTTGGAGCAGCCCGTTTCGGGAGGCTGCTCTGTGACCAAGTGGCTCTTCGAAAGCCAAAAAACCCGGAGGCGAGAACACCAGCAGCTCCACCGTAAGGGTGCACTCAAACCGCAAAACTCCCGATTCGAATCACATTAAAGCTTGCTATGTAAACCCTCGTAGCCTACGTAACAAATTTGAAGACTTAGAAGTCCTCGCAGCTACAAATCATTATCACATCATCGGAGTCACAGAATCTTGGATAGACACTTCAAATAGAGATTTCATTGCAGAATATAGATTACCGGGTTATACCATCTTTAGTCATGAAAGAGAGAACAGACAGGGTGGAGGCGTTATCTTTTATATCCACAACTCTCTCCATCCAGTATCCGTGAAAACAGATATTATAACCAATGTAGACACGGTCTTCATTGAAATTAAAAATAAATCTCGTAAAATAGTAATTGGACTTATCTACAGACCGCCAAGGCAGACTCTTGATATCGAACACGCATTAAGTGAATTATTATTAGAAACAAGTAGCAGTTGCGAGGCAGTAATTGTTGGGGACTTTAACTTGCCAGTGAAAAGATGGGGTGAACCGTTGAACTGTCATACAGGGCTCGACCTGTACACAAATTTACTAGAAAGTGATTTGCATCAACACGTTCAAGAACCGACTCGGGAAAATAATATACTTGACCTTATCTTTTCAACGACAGGTGATCTAGGTAACGAAGTAAATGTTGGTCCAATTTTTAGTTCTACCGATCACCGAACAATCACATTCAGCATCAATATGAAAGAAAGTAAAGTAACTCCTAGTAAAGAAAAGGTGTCTGATTATCAGAGAGCGAATTTCGTAAGACTCCGATCAATTCTAAATAATTCTGACTGGACTGAAATTACGGCGGAAACAGATATTGATAAATCTTGGGGGGCCTTCACCACAATATTGAACACTGTCATAAGCATATGCGTACCCTATCGTAACAGACGTTCAGCTTCTAAGAAGAAACACAAATGATGGAATAACGAAATTCAAAATAGCCTATCTCTTAAAAAATGCGTATACAGTAGATACATATCAACTCAGAGCGAGGCTGACAAACTCGAGTTGGACAGAATTCGCCGCGAAACCAAGAAATTAATAAAACGAAGCAAGAAAAATCTTGAAGAATATATAGCGGAAACAAGTAAATCTAATACTAAAGAATTTTTTATCTATGTAAATAATAAAAAGTCACTCGCTTGTGGTATCGGACCGCTTGCTAATGAAAATGGTAACCACACGAACGATGAAAATGATATGGCTACAATCCTAAATAACTTTTTCGCATCCGTATTTACCGACGAAGATTGTTTATCACCTCAACCGCCGGAAGTTAGAAGGGCCGAAAAGATGTTAAGTGGCGTGCTCATCATAGAAAGTGACATTTTACGCACAATTGAAAATATTAAAGTAAGCAAAGCTCCTGGTCCAGACAAAATTACCCCTAGGGTCTTAAAAGAAATCAAACATCATATTTGTAAACCGCTCTCCATCATATTCAATAAATCTTTAACAGCTGGAAAAGTTCCGTCGGATTAGAAACTTGCAAATATCACACCAATTTTCAAAAAGGGGGACAAGTCTCATCCAGGAAACTATCGACCAATTAGCCTGACATCTATTGTTTGTAAGTTAATGGAGACTATCATTCTCGTCAATATGGTGAAATTCTTCGAAGAAAATAATATAATAAATAATTCGCAACATGGCTTCCGTAGTAAACGTTCGTGTTTGACTAACTTACTTGATTTTTTTCACTATATTTTTGAGGCGTTCGATGAAAGCAGATCAGTAGATATCATATATCTGGATTTTCAAAAGGCATTTGATAAGGTCCCCCACCAACGATTGCTCAGCAAACTACTGGCGCACGGTATCTCGGGTAACATTCAAAATTGGCTTGCGGACTGGCTCTCTGAGCGGAAACAGAGAGTAGTTCTAAACGGTGTTACATCTAACTGGCTCGATGTCAAAAGCGGCGTACCTCAAGGATCAGTGCTTGGCCCCATGCTTTTCTTAATTTATGTTAATGATATCGATGATGGGCTCACTTGCAAAGTATCAAAATTTGCTGATGACACAAAAATTGCTAGTAAAGTAACTGCGACACTCGACGAAGAAGCTTTACAATGAGATCTAGATCGACTTGCACGTTGGGCCAATCAATGGCAAATTAAATTTAACGTTGACAAATGTAAAGTGTTGCACATCGGAAAAAATAACAATCGCGTTCGGTACGTAATGAATGGCCAACAACTTTCTGCAGTAAGTAAAGAAAAGGATCTTGGAATCACTATATCAAGCGATTTAAAGCCCGGTCAGCATTGTTCAGAGGTAGTTAAAACTGCAAACAAATTGGTTGGCTTCATCGAACGAGTCTTTAATAATAAATCGGAAAAAGTAATATTAAAACTGTATAATTCGTTGGTTCGACCCCGTCTAGAGTACTGTGCACAGTTTTGGTCTCCCTACTACAGAAAAGACATAAAAAAGTTGGAACGGGTCCAACGAAGAGTAACAAAGATGATTCCTAGGTTGAGAAATTTGTCATATGAACAAAGGCTTAAAGAAGTAAATTTATCAAAACGAAGAATGCGAGGCGATCTAATAGAAGTGTTTAAAATGTTTAAAAGATTCAGTGATATTAATGCGGAAGATTACTTTACAATTGATCGATCAAATGGAACAAGAAGAAATCACAATTTGAAGATAAGTGGTAAAAGATTCCCGTCGCACGAAGCTAAACACTTCTTCTTCAGTCGAGTTGCTAATGTTTGGAACTCTCTACCTAGTGATGTCGTTGATAGTACAACAGTTACGGCCTTCAAGAATAGATTAGACAAGTGTTTTGAATCCAACCAGCAACTAAGATATTACTCATTGTCGTAATAACGTTAAGTTCTTTCGAATACTGGTGTCCTTGTCCGCTTTTATCGCCCGGTTAGTGGTAGCAGTAATGGTAGTTCTTTCCTCTTTCCTACATATATTCCATGCAGTTTTTCCATGCTGTATGGTTCTTTTTCCTTTCCTGCCAGCTTTGGCTGGAGGGATGGGGGGGTGGGGAGGAGCCTTCGCCTTTGCTGTCCTTCATCTTCCACCTTTGATTAGATAGTTAGTGTAGCTTGTCACAAACAACCTCGTAAGGACCAGCAGGTCTGCTGTTGTTTGTTCTTCCTTTGTGTTCCTTTGTGTATCCTGGAAGCAATAAACATTCCACGGGAAATCGGAAAAGTACATCCTCAGGTCGTCCCACCGAGCTGAAGCAAAATGCCAGAAGCATCGCCTCTTCGGTGGGTCCAGAGGGTGTACATTAGCGATAGGACAGGATACAGAAATAAGATTGTGATCGGAGGAGCCTCACGGAGAGAACAGTTTGACAGAATAAGCAGAAGGGTTTGAGGTAAGGAAGAGGTCTAGAATGTTGGGCCGGTCTCGAAGACGGTCGGGAATACGTGTAGTGTGCTGGACCAACTGCTCTAGATCGTTGAGGATAGCAAAGTTGTAGGCTTGTTCACCAGGCTGGTCAGTAAAAGAGGATGAAAGCCAAAGCTGGTGGTGAACATTGAAATCTCCTAGGATGGAGATTTCAGCGAAGCGAGAGTGGGTCAAGATGTGCTCCACTTTAGAGTTCAAATAGTCAAAGAATTTTACATAGTTAGTAGAATTAGGTGAGAGGTACACAGCACAGATGTATTTAATAATAGAATGACAATGAAGTCTTAGCCAGATGGTGGAAAATTCTGAAGAATCAAGGTTGTGGGCACGAGAGCAAGTGATGTCGTTGCGCACGTAGACGCAACATCCAGCTTTGGATTGAAATTTAGGATAGAGATAGTAGGAGGGAACAGAGTAGAGATTGCTGTCAGTAGCCTCAGAAACCTGTGTTTCGGTGAGGAAGAGAAGGTGAGGTTTAGAGGAAGAGAGATGGTGCAGAAATTGAGAAGAAAGAGGTTCGAGGATTTATCAAGACACCTCTCGGGTCGGCAGCCAGAAGGGGAGTCCTCCCTGGGTGAATTTGTGGTCCCCCCCCAGGCGGGGATTCCGAGGCATGATGTAGGTGTGCCATTATGAAATTAGAATTTTGGGAAAAGGTGTGTATGTTGTGTGAATGTAGTGTGGT
The DNA here is from genome assembly GCF_024679095.1 of Eriocheir sinensis. Classification (NCBI taxonomy): domain Eukaryota; kingdom Metazoa; phylum Arthropoda; class Malacostraca; order Decapoda; family Varunidae; genus Eriocheir; species Eriocheir sinensis. The sequence continues at coordinate 14,879,187 of NC_066514.1, read as the reverse complement.
GTGGATAGATGGAGGAACTTTCTTTAGAGAGCATGCTGAACTACTCTCCGGTCTTGGTGAGACAATAGGGAAACAGTTAGTGAAGACATGGGAAGAGTCTTTGGAGGGCTTCAGCTCCCTTCTCACCTCCCATATATACCTCACCGGGAGTGGCTTGCGCTCGTTCGGTAGGTGTCTTCCTACCTACTCCAGCTAAGTAGACAAAATGGCGTTTATTGTCATAAATCACGATCTCTGCCATAAAACGAGTCATAACGCTTACGAGACCTCCACCCTGTCGTAGCGCCCCGTTGCGAGTCATAAATACAGTCATAAGTACGTAAACAAATCCTTCGACGGTCGACGGCCAGCTCGCAGATATTTCCCTCGACAAGGCGCTCTCAGAGACTGCACTGATGAGGAAATGCTTTCTGGGAACTTAATGACGAGGAACATAATAAAAGCAGACATCCTATGAGGAGCTGCAGCTGGTCAAAAAATACATCTTAGAGACAGTACCGGAGTTTTCGCCATCGACTGCTTTAACAGGTAAGGCCAGTGAATGGCATTTTGTATTTTAATTTGCTAGAATTATTGAGGAGCTTACATGAATAATTAACATAATTCCTGCCTGATTAATTGTTAAATGCTATGGTGTAACTTATATTTTTGAGCCCAAGTCAAACAATTGCCTCAAAATAAATCCATCCGATGTTAGTTATACAAATCTCTCACCACTGTCAAAGTAATCAAATCCCTCAACCATGATAATAGCCAAAGTCACTGTAGCCCAAGTCAAAATACGATGTTTAAGCCAAGGCTACCATGGGCATGCTGGAGACTATTGGAATTTATCTAGAATTGCACCTAACTCACTGCAGTGGCTGATACCGTTTTCTTTGTGGTGGATTTTAACAAGTTATCCATCACTTCGATAAGTATGTCAAGTATTACTTGTTTCTTAGGTTTAATGGCAAAATAAGCAGCAATAGGTTACTATTTTACTGGCAATAGGTTACTATAGTGGCAGCATTAGGTTACTATCCTTGACAGTTCAGCAAATTAATCAATCTTTTGTAGGTATTTACTGAGCAGTGCAACAAGGAAGTAAATAATGTGAGGTTGTATATTAACCCTGCTATGCAATATTGAGTAACTGTAGCTAATTGGCGACTAAAAAAAAGGTTGGTGTGTTTTAATGAAAATGGGATGTTACATTGAAATGGAGTAAGCTTGGGAATATCATGGACAAAAAGCTTTGAAGCACTGCCTTATAAATTGTTAAAAATAATATTTTGCACCTCAAACGCTGCACGTCATGATAGAACACCCTTTGGTCTGATAAATAGTTATGAAGAGATTTGATAATCATTGATAGTTGCTCAATAAACAACCACTCAGTAATGAAAATATCTTATCCTATTTAGCCTGATCTACGTTAGATCTTAACCTAACATACATCATATCAATCGCTTATAAGCTTATTTATTTTCTGCTAACCTAGTGAATGACAGCGACTGGCATAGTAAGAACAGTTTCACCGTGTTGATAGACTCATGGATTCCATAATTGCATAATGACCACACCAGCAGTGCCCCTTTATCATTTTAAATGATAAAGAATGGTCAAGTTTGGTACATGCTGTTGTCACTAAATTATCCTTTGCGTAGTTCAATGTCCATAAAATTTACACTAAGAGCGCAGAATATTCTAGATCATTAATATACAACTTGTCTCTATACCATTGCAGGGCCCGAAATGAAGTGGGTGCGGTGGAACAAGGAAATGGAGCTGGCGGATGCAGTATCCCGGCTGTATTCTACTGACGGCTGACTGAGTCCAACAACAATCATAAGTCACCTCATGGACAACCAGTGCCCCTCATGGAAACAAATACCCCTCCCCACACACACATTAATTAATTTATTAATTTAATTATATAATGAACTACTTGTCTTCTCAGGCTTCATGACCCGTCAGGTGGAGGTTTGAGCCACGCTCAGTCGGGATTTCTCTGCTGACAAAGGAATGGTTACTGTCCCACCTTGAGCAAGGGGGAGTGGGATATGTGGTGTGTTAGGTCTCAGCAATGCCCAGAGGTTGACTGTAATGAGCCTTGCTTTCGTTGGGAGGGTACTTTCTGGCAATGACGAGTCCAGCTCGTGGTTAGGCCGTGGGTTTATGCCCCCCCCCCCTCCCCCCCACACACACAGACACACACACATTAATTCATTTATTTTATTAATTTGAATATACAGTGATCTATTTGTCTTTTCAGAGAGGCATTGTTTGTCAAGCCAGACCTATTTGTCGTATTAGTTATTCTCTCATAGTAAAGATAGAATTGGGGGCATGAGTCATAGTTGCACGTGTTTGTGGCGCTCGTCTTTGTCTCATTGGCCTTTGAGCCTATGATGATTAAGAACCCATTACCCTGGGGCACATGGTAGGTGTGCCATCCAGGTTGTCTAGTGGGGGTTAATGGGAGCAGAGCCTCCCAAAGGCAGATATATTATTCAAGGCTAGGTTACTCAAAGTTGGTTGATTATTCAATATAGCATAATAAATGCATACAAATTATACAGTGATGTCAGAGTTCTTATTTACTCCACACAGGCATAACAAAACACAGGTTGCCACAGCACTTAAGTGATGTTTGTTTGCAAGACACTTTATGTCTAAGAGAGCAAGCTTTGTCTTATAAATGGAAGAGTGGTTTGCTAATTAAGGTATCAACAAGTGTACATCAAAATAAACAGTCTACTATGTCATATCTTTCCTAGCTATTCAATAAATCTACAAAATATTGTGAGTTTTCAAATAATATCCCTCTTTTACTACCCCAACGCGATGCTGGACAAAGATAGGATAGTGAACCCTATTAAGATAACCTATGTTACACTTTACTCAGAACAAGTGGCCTCACACTTGGTGCAGTAAGCTCGGCTGTACACTGAAACATTCACGGATGTAAGAGAGTATGTGATAAGGATTAGTTGTGTTTATTAACCAATATTATAGACTCATTATCTATATCTCTTTATCTTGACAGGAGTGGCTCCTATTAAGCATGTGTTCCGTGTTTGTGTGATTGTGAGTTACTTATGGAGTGTTTTAGGGGGCTAGATTGTGAGTGACGAAGGGGTCAGCGGAGGGAGGCGCGTCAAGTGTAACAAAGTTCGTGTCGACCAGTTCTACGGGAGTGGAGACGAAGGAACGAGTGATTGAGGCAGCTAAGGAGTTCTTGGAGAGTATGTGGTCTGCACGATGTAGGCAATGATATTTTGCCTCGAGTAGAACACCTTCTGTTATGTATGCTTTGTTTTCTCTTCACAGGAGCTGCCGATACAGCGGCCTGTTTTGAGAGAAATCACAAGATACCTGCGACATCAAGAGCAAGATCAAGATCAAGGGGCAATATTTAGCTGTTAATTTATGTTTCCAATGAATACACCATAACATATTTTAATTTATATAGCCCCTATAATATAAACAACCTATTAAACATATATTTTAATCGTTATCTCATGAATTACCATGTATTTTAAAAAAGATAATGATCGTGCAATGTTTCGGATACTGGGCTGGACGCTAGGAAAAGAATTATGACTAATTTTACGAATGACAGAAAACGTCTCCTCCGTATGACACCCATAACTTCTTATTATAAATACGGCCCCAGGCACCTATCGCAGTACCAGTTGAGGAAGGCCAAGGTCAAGGTGTAGTCAAGGAAAAAAACTCATCCCTCAAGCTGAAGCCCAAAATCTCCAAAGTGGGTCGTGGCCGCGGTCGTAAGCGCAGGGAGGTCAAGATCCTGTGTGAAGAAGGCATGAGTGACACCCCAAACAGCTTTCAGGAACAAGAAGGTCTCGAAGCTGAGCGCCGCGAGGAGGAGGGCAGGGAGGAGGAGGGCGGAGACGCGGCGGCGACAGCGGAGGCAGAGGCGGCGGTAGAGACTGAGGAGAGTGTTGGTGGTAGCGAGTGTTCTAAGTGCTAATCGGTTCACGGATAGAGAAAGTCATATCCGCCAGGGTTACTTTATTGGACAAAAATCACAAAGGTCATTAGGACAAGGACAGCACATAGAATAGGTGTTTGTTTGTGTAAGCGTTTGTGTGAATGTTGTGAAGTGTGGGTGACATAGGTGTTGATGTGTATGTGTGGAACTATGTGTATAATTTGACAACAGAAGGACGAAGACAGACAGTGGAAGATAAACGTGGACAAGGAAAGTTAAACATTGAAGACGCTACAAGACAGAGGGAGTAAAGGATCGACGAACATTAAACATGAAAACACAGAATCTTAAGTCTTTCTTTGCAGCACCCCATTTTCTTATTGTCACTGAGGGGAAGGAACACGGAATTTGAGCGGTGACTGCTACAGATTACTTCCCCCCCCCCAGTGACGAGGAAGGAGGAACGAAATCTTCCCTGGCGCTGGGGCGCTGTGGCAGACGGTGATGCGTTGCGCTGAGTAGCGTTGTGCGATGAGTTGCGCTGAGTAGAGTTGTGTTGAGGTGCGCGGTAAGTTGCTCTGAGTAGTTCAGCTATGGTGAGTCGAGCTGGGGCGAGTAGTGCAGTGACAACAGCTACAGTAAGTCGAGCTGGAGTGAGTAGTGCAGTGGCAACAGCTACGGTGAGTCGGGCTGGAGTGAGTAACGCGGTGACAACAGCTACGGTGAGTCGAGCTGGAGTGAGTAGTGCAGTGAAAACAGCAACAGTAAGTCGAACTGGAGTGAGTAATGCGGTGACAACAGCTACGGTGAGTCGAGCTGAAGTGAGTAGCGCAGTGAGGACAGCTACGGTAAGTCGAGCTGAAGTGTTGAGCAGCGAGGGGTTGAGCAGCGAGGGGTTGAGCAGCGAGGAGATGAGCACCGAGGAGTCGAGCTGCGTGAGTTGGGCTGCGTGAGTTGGGCTGCGTGAGTTGGGCTGCGTGAGGTGGGCTGCGTGAGTTGAGCTGCGGTGAGTTGAGTGGTTGGCTGTTTAATAGATCCTGGAAGGCTTGAATCCGCACTCCAAAATCGCGAACCACGTAGACGGGTCCTGAGCAGAAGAGTGGTGCTCTGAAGGATACCGCCGTAGTAGAGGAAGAGTTACATGTCGTCGTCAGGTATGGTGAAGTCGAGCGGCGTGGAGATGGGCAACAGGCACTGGCGTAAACGCGCCGGGGGCCACAACAGTCAGAGAGTGCGTCGAGGGAACTGCGTGTGAAGGCGCTAGGTGCCAGCGTGCCAGGGGCCTCGGCAGCCGGTGAGAGTAGAACGACTGCGTGTATTAAAGGCGCCAGCTGCCAGCGTGCTAGGGGCCTCGGCAGTCCGTAAGGGCGTCGAACGACTGCGTGGTAAAGCGCTAGATGCCAGCGTGCCAGGGGCCACAGCCGGTGCCGCGGCAGTCATGAGTGCGTCGAACGAACTGCGTGTACTATAGGCGCTGGCACGTGCCAGGGGCCTCTGTGGCTCGGGGAGTGAACCAGTGTTCAAAAAGGCACTGTAACACAACACTGTACGCTTAGTAGGTAACACTGTGACATTAACTGTTGTTGGGGACATGCTGCACTGAACTGTTGCTGGACACACTGCACTATATATGAGGATCCACAGGAGAGTAAGGCAATCCAAGAGGGCAGTGGTAGATCCAGGAGCCGGTGGTTAATCCAGGGGGCAGCTAGTAATCCCAGTGGGTTGTCACACTGTGTTTGCGTGTCTCTCTGAGTCTGTGTGGTGTGTTGCGGCGTATACACTGAGTATGTATGGCGTGTACACTGAGTCTGTGTGTGGGGTGTACACTGAGTGTGTGGCACTGTGTCTCAGTAATATGTCGCACTGTGTTTGAGTGTTCACTGAGCCTGTGTAGTGTGTCACACGGTGTACGTGTCTCAGTCGCCGTACCAGCGGGAAGGCAGGAAGGAGGAGGGGTGGGGGTGGGTGGGTGAGCGCCGGGAGAAGCACCATGGGGCACAAAAGATGCCTGGAGAGGGGGCACAAAGGGTGCCTGGAGGGGGCGCACAGAGGGTGCCTGGAGGAGACGCAGAAGGCGTCTGGAGGAGGGCACAGAGGGTGCCTGGGGGAGACGCAGAAGGCGTCTGGAGGAAGGCACAGAGGGTGCCTGGGGGAGGGCGTTGGATAACCATGAAGGTGGCAACTACGCCTACGGCGTAATGCTTCTCCCGACCTGAGTGCTCAGCCTCACGAGCCCCGAGCGGGGTGAGGATTTTTGCCCCAGGAGAGGGCGGACGAATGGACAAGTTACCCTGCCCAGGTCCTCCACTCTGGGAAACAGTGCCCTTGATACGGCACAGGCTATAAGCCACCTTGAACCATAGCAACACTGCAGGGTCACCAATTGTTGGCGGTAGCGAGTGTTCTAAGTGCTAATCGGTTCACGGATAAAGTCATATCCGCCAGGGTTACTTTTTTGGACAAAAATCACAAAGGTCATTAGGACAAGGACAGCACATAGAATAGGTGTTTGTTTGTGTAAGCGTTTGTGTGAATGTTGTGAAGTGTGGGTGACATAGGTGTTGATGTGTATGTGTGGAACTATGTGTATAATTTGACAATAAAAGGGCGAAGACAGACAGTGGAAGATGAACGAGGACAAGGAAAGTTAAACATTGAAGACGCTACAAGACAGAGGGAGTAAAGGATCGACGAACATTAAACATGAAAACACAGAATCTTAAGTCTTTCTTTGTAACACCCCATTTTCTTATTGTCACTGAGGGGAAGGAACACGGAATTTGAGCGGTGACTGCTACAAGAGTGGCGGAGAGAGTGAGGAGCAGGAGGCCAGCAGAGCCTCAACCGTTTATTTTTTTTTCTATATTATTTATATTTATGACCCACATGACGAAACATTTTGGTAAATATCATCAATCGTTTTTTTTTTTTTTACAACAAAGGAGGCAGCTCAAGGGCACACAAAAAAAGAAAACAATAATAAAAAAAAGCCCGCTACTCGCTGCTCCAAAAAAAGAAACAAAAGAGGTGGCCGAAAGGAAGATTAAATACGGGAGGAGAGGTGTCCTGATACCCTCCTCTTGAAAGAGTTCAAGTCGTAGGCAGGAGGAAATACAGATGAAGGAAGATTGTTCCAGAGTTTACCAGCGTGAGGGATGGAAGAGTGAAGATGCTGGTTAACTCTTGCATAAGGGGTTTGGACAGTATAGGGATGAGCATGAGTAGAAAGTCGAGTGCAGCGGGGCCGCGGGAGGGGGGGAAGCATGCAGTTAGCAAGTTCAGAAGAGCAGTCAGCGTGGAAATATCGATAAAAGATAGAAAGAGAGGCAACATTGCGGCGGAATTTAAGAGGTAGAAGACTATCAGTATGAGGAGGAGAGCTGATGAGACGAAGAGCCTTAGCCTCCACTCTGTCCAGAAGAGCTGTGTGAGTGGAGCCCCCCCACACATGAGATGCATACTCCATACGAGGGCGGACAAGGCCACTGTATATGGACAGCAACTGTGCAGGGGAGAAGAACTGGCGGAGACGGTACAGAACGCCCAGCCTCGAGGAAGCTGATTTAGTAAGAGATGAGATATGAAGTTTCCAGTTGAGATTTTGAGTTAAGGATAGACCGAGGATGTTTAGTGTTGAGGAAGGTGATAGCTGGGTGTTGTCAAAGAATAGGGGATAGTTGTTTGGAAGATTGTGTCGAGTGGATAGGTGGAGAAACTGTGTTTTTGAGGCGTTGAAGGACACCAGGTTCTTCTTGCCCCAATCGGAAATAATAGTAAGGTCTGAGGCTAAGCGTTCTGCAGCCTCCAGCCTTGAGTCGTTAAGTTCCTGAAGTGTGGGTCTTCTATTAAAAGAAGTTGAGTAATGCAGAGTGGAATCATCGGCGTAGGAATGGAGAGGACAGTTCGTTTTGGAAAGAAGATCATCAATGAACAACAGAAAAAGAGTGGGAGATAGGACAGAACCCTGTGGGACACCACTGTTAATAGATTTAGGGGAAGAACAGTGACCGTCTACCACGGCAGAAATAGAACGGTCAGAAAGGAAACTGGAGATAAAGGTACAGAGAGAAGGATAGAAACCATAGGAGGGTAGTTTAAAAGCAAAGATTTGTGCCAGACCCTATCAAAAGCTTTTATTATGTCCAGCGCAATAGCAAAAGTTTCACCGAAACGGCTAAGAGAGGATGACCAAGAGTCAGTTAAGAAGGCTAGGAGATCACCAGTAGAACGCCCCTTGCGGAACCCATACTGGCGATCAGATAGAAGGTCAAAAGTGGAAAGGTGCTTTTGAATCTTCCGGTTAAGGATTGATTCAAAAGCTTTAGATAGACAAGAAAGTAAAGCTATAGGACGGTAGTTTGAGGGATTGGAGCGGTCACCCTTCTTAGGTACAGGCTGTATGAAGGCATACTTCCAGCAAGAAGGAAAGGTAGATGTTGACAGGCAGAGGCGAAAGAGTTTGACCAGGCAGGGTGACAGCACGGAGGCACAGTTTTTAAGGACAATAGGAGGCACTCCATCAGGTCCATAAGCCTTCTGAGGATTGAGGCCAGAGAGGGCATAGAAAACATCATTTTGAAGAATCTTTATAACAGGCATAAAGGAGTCAGAGGGGGGATGAGTAGGAGGAATATGCCCAGAATCGTCCAGAGTGGAATTTTTAGAAAAAGTTTGAGAGAAGAGTTCAGCCTTAGAGATAGATGAGACAGCAGTGTTGCCGTCAGGACTGAGGAGTGGAGGGAAAGATGAAGAAGTGAAGTTGGAGGAGATGTTTTTGGCTAGATGCCAGAAGTCACGGGAAGAGTTAGAGAAAGCAAGGTTTTGACATTTTCTATTAATGAAAGAATTTTTGGTTAGTCGGAGAATAGATTTGGCACGATTTCGGGCAGAAATGTAAAGTTCATAATTAGCATTAGTTTGAAGGCTCTGGTACCTTTTGTGAGCTACCTCTCTATCATTGACAGCACGAGAACAAGCGTGATTAAACCAAGGCTATTTAGCGTGAGGAGTAGAGAAAGAACGAGGAATGTATGCCTCCATTCCAGAGACAATCATCTCTGTGATGCGCTGAGCACACACAGAGGGGTCTCTATCCTGGAAGCAATAATCATTCCACGGGAAATCGGAAAAGTACATCCTCAGGTCGTCCCACCGAGCTGAAGCAAAATGCCAGAAGCATCGCCTCTTCGGTGGGTCCAGAGGGTGTACAGGAGCGATAGGACAGGATGCAGAAATAAGATTGTGATCGGAGGAGCCCAACGGAGAGAACAGTTTGACAGAATAAGCAGAAGGGTTTGAGGTAAAGAAGAGGTCTAGAATGTTGGGCCGATCTCCAAGACGGTCGGGAATACGTGTAGGGTGCTGGACCAACTGCTCTAGGTCGTTGAGGATAGCAAAGTTGTAGGCTTGTTCACCAGGATGGTCAGTGAAAGAGGATGAAAGCCAAAGCTGGTGGTGAACATTGAAATCTCCTAGGATGGAGATTTCAGCGAAGGGAGAGTGGGTCAAGATGTGCTCCACTTTAGAATTCAAATAGTCAAAGAATTTTACATAGTTGGTAGAGTTAGGTGAGAGATAAACAGCACAGATGTATTTAGTAATAGAATGCCAATGAAGTCTTAGCCAGATGGTGGAAAATTCAGAAGAGTCAAGGTCGTGGGCACTTCGGCATCATGCAGAATCTTCTGACGAATCCACTGATACCAAAAACATTGATATTGGACAAGTATTAGCAGATATATTAGAATTTGTTTCGCCGCTACACCTAATTTCGACGGGTCGCCGTAGCACACTACACTGTATCTAAGAATAGCTTCTAGAAAAAAAAACTGATACCACAATTTGACACCACAACCTACCTAGGGTTATTCCAGAGGGTCCAGTCTACCACCCTGCCAAGTCAAACATTGGATGTATAGGATGTTGAACGAAATCAAAATTTCCAGGGGTCTGCTCCTTGACTAATGGCACTGTAACTGCGTGGGGGAGGATGAGCGTATGCTCCTAACAGTGCCTCCTAGAGGTAGAGACACTGTGGCTGGGAATCATTAACGAGTAGGTGGAGTTCCTCCCAGCTTCCTCACAACCCGCGGCAGGTCCACTGCAAGATCTTTAATTTTAGTTATGTTTCATCAGGGGGGCCTCCGGAGAGGGACCTCCCTGTAGTAGTACCGGGCTTTCGCTACCGTTTTCTTTATCGGTCCCAGGGCTAATATGTCGGACCGGGCCTCTTGCTCCTGCCGGCGGTTTACTCCCCCCCCCCCCCCCCCCCACCCCCAACCTTCCGCCACTCCGGTGAAGTGGCAAAGGAGCGAGACACGGAAGGATATTCCAGCACAGAGTGTGCGGAGGCAGAGGACACGGGCGCCGGCAGGTTTGCACCGTGACCTTGAGTGCCGCTGGTGCAGGGGTGGCGGCTGCAGCCGGCACTCAGGGTTCTTCCAGCGACCCAGAGTCGGACGCTGGAGAAGGCACTTTAACAGGAGGGGTGTCCTCGAGGGACTCCTCGCCGCGCGTGCCCTTTTGGTGATGGGGCTCAATGCGGCCATCAGCAGGCGTCTAGTTAGATGTAGCGGACTTATTGGGCAGACTTGGAGTTGTGGGAGGAACAGTCCTGGCAGTGGTAGAACGGCGATGAGCATGGGCGTTGAGGGCAGCGGCACATGTCACTCCGGGGTGGGTCATCCTTGTAAGGGCAAGTTGTTTTGCTTCAGCGAAGGGTACCCTTTCCTGGTTGCGTACTTTGAGCACTTCCCTTTCAAAAGAGGAAGCGCTCACAATCATTTTATGAGGCAGGATGAGGTTCACCACAGTGGTAAAAACGCACAGGTCCAGGGCAGTCATCACCGTGATTATCCATACCACATGACACATATTTTTGCTAAGTCGTTTTTCAAACGCCGGCGGGTCTGGGTGACGTGACGTGGAAGCACCTTCTGGGGTTGGGGACATAGGGCTTCACATTCAGATTTAGCCAAGCCAAGTTACCTGTCTTGGGCAATACTAATCGGTTGAATGTAATAAACAGGGTTGTTGTAGGTGTGAATATTCCGTCTACTTTTCGTTGCACACGGCGTACTGAAGCCACATCGTAGATTTTGAGTTCTGTCACCAGTCTTTCTTCTGAGTAGCGGAGTAGGTCCCGTAAAAAGACAACACACCGAGACTTGTTCATGGTGGCATTGGGTGAGGAAGACACTGATGCACCAGGAACAGAGGTAAGGGCGCGAAGCTTTGAGCTCTCTTCAGGTGACGATACCTCAATCAATAAGCTCCCGTCGCCTTGTGGCATGATCTTGGGCTCACGGCCACATGCCTTGATCGGGGAACGGTGTACATCAAAAATATCCAAGTCGCATATTGAGCAGTCAAACACAGACTTGACAACAATGTACTTTTCATATGAAACAGGCTAATATATAACAGGCATAACTTATATTTAGGAGACTGGGGAGTTCCCAGGTTTACGTGAACTTATGAACTATTTCGTGGACATTTTGGTCGCACGGCCGAGTCTTGGTCAGATCCTCTAGGGCAGGGGTTCCCAACCTTATTGTTCCCCTGTACCCTTTGGTCATTTTTATTGGTTCCCGTGTACCCCTAAAAATTTTGGATAGAAAAAAAAAAACGAAGAAATGGTAATATTTTGATATTATTTCATAATGAAATCTGTATGTGTAGACTGAGTATATAATTTAAATAACAGTTTTGCTTACTAAAATGAGGAAATTGAAAAAAACACAACATTGTGCAAATTGAATGCAGATTACAACACCATGCATTGTACATTAGTGGTTATTCTCTCGGACCCAATGTACACCCTGGAAAGTGCAAATGTACCACTGGGGGTACATGTACCCCAGGTTGGGAACCCCTGCTCTAGGGAGTAGGGACTTTCCAGAGTCACCACCAGGGGCCGTGAAAGGCTCCAAGGTGGCGATGAGAGAGGAGCGTGTAGGAGTTTCCGGGGACAGGCGGACGTCAGGGAGAGAGCCAGGCCGGGGCAAAGTATTTTTTCCCATACAAAAAAAGAGGTTGTTTCACTTTCCCACACCCCCACCCACCACGGAGCCCAACAAGGGGAGGCTTGATGTTGAGGCCAGACCGCACCCAACAACCCCAGGGGTAATGGGAGAGTATACACACCCACTGCCAGGCGTTTAACGGCGACCGCGGGACCGTTGCGATCGCCCACCCAACAGTGACCGCTTGACCCTAGCCATCGCATGACCAGTCGATTGATTCAGTGGGGCCACACTAAACCGCCCGTCTTACCTCAACCCTCCCACCAAATGAGCGTGTTGCCCACCGAGGGGAACTACACCCTGCCCCGCGGTGGTCTCAACTCCCAGATGAGAGGGCATGGGGAGTATACGGGACGCCACGTACGGCAAACACGTGGGGAGACAATAGCCCTGCCCTAGGTGGTAAAAGGGCGGGCGCAAGCAACATCACCAGTAGGCCTCCTCTACCGGTGATGAGGGGGGAGCACTTGGCCCACCAGGTCAGCGGACATCGAGCCCTATCGAGGTAGACAAGCCACCACGGTAGGTGGTGCCGCCGACCTCGCTTCAAGCCCCGTCACCACGATAAGGTGACTCCGCTTCGGCGGGGAGTGGGACAAGAAAAGCTGTCGAGCGGTTACCGTTGAGATGCTTGCTTTGTTAAAGATAAAATACCGGCAGAAATGTGTGTTTAGGAACTCCCACGGTGTGATGGGGGGTACCTGGTGAACTGCTATTGGGAAGTATGGAAGTATGGTCCCCAATGTCATTCCGGACACGGAAACCAAAAGGGCGAGGTAGGATAGGCTTGCTTATGTATTTTATATCTACAATAGTGTCTCTGGCAACGTGTAGGCAGCCTTGTTAGGTTGGCGATGTAGTCTGTACCAGTAATTGATTAGAAGGCCGTCTCTCTGTAAGTCCAAGGGTGGCACTCCTGCGTCGACTAAAAGATTTGATATGGATGATGATCTAAATGCACCAGTTGGCAGTCAGACTGCCGCGTGATGGACTGCATCAAGCGTGCGGAGGCGGGCGGCTGTTGCCGATGTGTATATTTTGCAGCCATAGGACAGTCTTGTCCCGATGAGTGCCTGGTAAAGGCATAGGAGTACTGTGCGGTCACCGCTCCAAGAAGTGCATGACAACACAAAGAAACATAAAGGAAGAACAAACAACAGCACACCTGCTGGTCCTTACGAGGTTGTTTGTGACAAGCTACACTAACTATCTAATCGAAGGTGGAAGATGAAGGACAGCAAAGGCGAAGGCTCCTCCCCACCCCCCCATCCCTCCAGCCAAAGCTGGCAGGAAAGGAAAAAGAACCATGCAGAATGGAAAAACTGCATGGAAATTATGTAGGAAAGAGGAAAGAACTACCATTACTGCTACCACTAACCGGGCGATAAACGCGGACAAGGACACCAGTATTCGAAAGAACTTAACGTTATTACGACAATGAGTAATATCTTAATTGCTTGTTGGATTCAAAACACTTGTCTAATCCATTCTTGAAGGCCGTAACTGTTGTACTATCAACGACATCACAAGGTAGAGAGTTCCAAACATTAACAACTCGATTGAAGAAGAAGTGTTTAGCTTCGTGGGACGAGAATCTTTTACCACTTATCTTCAAATTGTGATTTCTTCTTGTTCTATTTGATCGATCAATTGTAAAGTAATCTTCCGCATTAATATCACTGAATCCTTTAAACATTTTAAACACTTCTATTAGATCGCCTCGCATTCTTCGTTTTGATAGGCTGAATAAATTTACTTCTTTAAGCCTTTGTTCATATGACAAATTTCTCAACCTAGGAATCATCTTTGTTACTCTTCGTTGAACTCTTTCCAACTTTTCTATGTCCTTTCTGTAATAGGGAGACCAAAAATGTACACAGTACTCTAGACGGGGTCGAACCAACGAATTATACAGTTTGAATATTACTTTTTCCGATTTATTATTAAAGACTCGTCCGATGAAGCCAATCAATTTGTTTGCAGTTTTAACTACCTCTGAACAATGCTGACCGGGCTTTAACTCGCTTGATATAGTGATTCCAAGATCCTTTTCTTTACTTACTGCAGAAAGTTGTTGGCCATTCATTACGTACCGAACGCGATTGTTATTTTTTCCGATGTGCAACACTTTACATTTGTCAACGTTAAATTTCATTTGCCATTGATTGGCCCAACGTGCAAGTCGATCTAGATCTGATTGTAAAGCTTCTTCGTCGAGTGTCGCAGTTACTTTACGAGCAATTTTTGTGTCATCAGCAAATTTTGATACTTTGCAAGTGAGCCCATCATCGATATCATTAACATAAATTAAGAAGAGCATGGGGTCAAGCACTGATCTTTCAGGTACGCCGCTTTTGACATCGAGCCAGTTAGATGTAACACCGTTTAGAACTACTCTCTGTTTCCGCTCAGAGAGCCAGTCCGCAAGCCAATTGTGAATGTTACCCGAGATACCGTGCGCCAGTAGTTTGCTGAGCAATCGTTGTTGGGGGACCTTATCAAATGCCTTTTGAAAATCCAGATATATGATATCTACTGATCTGCTTTCATCGAACACCTCAAAAATATAGTGAAAAAAATCAAGTAAGTTAGTCAAACACGAACGTTTACTACGGAAGCCATGTTGCGAATTATTTATTATACTATTTTCTTCGAAGAATTTCACCATATTGTCGCGAATGATAGTCTCCATTAACTTACAAACAATAGATGTCAGGCTAATTGGTCGATAGTTTCCTGGATGAGACTTGTCCCCCTTTTTGAAAATTGGTGTGACATTTGCAAGTTTCCAATCCGACGGAACTTTTCCAGCTGTTAAAGATTTATTGAATATGATGGAGAGCGGTTTACAAATTTGATGTTTGATTTCTTTTAAGACCCTAGGGGTAATTTTGTCTGGACCAGGAGCTTTGCTTACTTTAATCTTTTCAATTGTGCGTAAAATGTCACTTTCTACGATGAGCACGCCACTTATCATCTTTTCGGCCCTTCTAACCTCCGGCGGTTGAGGTGAACAACACGGAAGAGATCGAGCGATATCATGCACTTTGCTTTTAAGGCTTTTAGGTATGGAAGCCATGTAAGACGCCTGTCGAAGATGAGTCCCAGGAACTTGTGTTCTTCCATAACAGGTAAACGTGATCCGCACATAATGAGATCAGGGTCTGGATGGTGGCCTCTCAGGCGGCAAAAGTGCATGGCAACATATTTGGATGGTGAGAATCGGAAGCCATGTTTCTCCGCCCATCTGGATATCCTGTCGATGGCATTTTGCAGTTTTCACTCTGCAGTGGACATCCGAGACGCCGAGAAACAGATTGCCAGATCGTCGACGTAGAGGGAGGAAGACACTCCCTCGGGAAGCGATGTTGTAATACCATTTATGGCCACGGCAAATAGGGTGACACTGATGCTATCTTGGGGCACTCCTTCCTGCTGTTCACAGGGTGGTGAGGAGGAGGTACCAACTCTGGCTCGGAAAGTCCGATCTTCAAGAAACCCCTTAATAAACTTTGGCATCCGTCCACGGACACCAAAGTCATGGAGCTGCTTTAGTATCCCATATCTCCATGTCGTGTCATAAGCTTTCTCGAGGTCAAAAAAAATTCATACCATGTGTTGACTGTCTGCAAACGAGCGGCATATATCTGACTCAAGATACATAAGGGCGTCTACTGGAGGCCTTATATCTTTAGATGGTGTATTAGGCGGAAGTTTACCATCTTCTCCATGAGTTTGCATAAGCAGGATGCTAGTGCAATGGGTCGGTAGTGTAAGGTCTGTGAACTATCCTTCCCAGGTTTACGTATGGGAAGTACAATGAATTTGCGCCATCCACTTGGTATGATGCAAGTCTGCCAAACTTTATTGTATATTTGGAGCAGCAGGGTCGTGGTCGTAGGACTTAGGTGTCTGATCATGGCATATGGGATATTATCGGGGCCCGGCGACGTGTTGTTGCATTGGGAGAGAGCTGATTGCAGTTCCCGCATGGAGAAGGGAACGTTGTATGTTTCAGTGTTCAATGATGTGAAGTCTAAATTACGTCTCTCCTGTTCTTCCAAGTGCCGGCGCACTTCACGCCTTGACACTTCAGAAAATGCACTGGCAATGACGTCGGCGACTTCGGCGCTCCCTGCTATTATGTCATTGTTGATGTTAAGTGCTGGTGGTGGGCTTGATGAGGATTTTCCTGCAATTTTGTGTAGCCTATCCCAAACTCGTTTCATTTGCGTCTGTGAGTTAATTGTGGACACATAACTGGCAAACGAGGACCGCCGAGCTGCTTTTAGTGTCTGGCGTGCTTGTTCTCGTGCTTTCTTGTAGGCAATGTGGTTGAACTTTGTCCTCTGCCTCTTGTAGCGGTTGAAGGCCCGGCGTCGGCAAGCCACTGCCTGCTTGCACTCGTCAGACCACCATGGCACAGGCCGACGTGATGCATTTCCCGTTGCCTGTGGGTTTGCGAGTTCTCCAGTACGGTGAATGTGCGTCGTAAAAAAGGTAACGGCATCCTCCTTTCTCACAAAGTCACCAATTGATGTCTCCGTGTGAGTCATGATCCGGAAAATCTCCAACTCCGCTTGATCTAATTTCCAACGTGCACATATCGGTACGCATCGGGGGAACTGAGTGAGAGGTCAATAATTGACCGTGTATCGGTTTGCATATAGTTGTGTGTTGGGTCACCGGTGTTCAGAATGCAGAGGTCTAGGTCTTCAATTACAGACGTAACAATAACTCCTTTTGGGTTGCTGGCGGTATCTCCCCATAGTGTATGGCGATTGTTGAAGTAACCAACTAATAAGAAGGGTGAGGGTAGTTGGCGTACCAGTGTAATGAGGTATTGCTGATTGAGTGGTGTACTGGGTGGAAGATACAGGGAGCATATAGTGTTGGTACGTGTTATGTGGATTTGAGAGGCAGTAGCATGCAATGGAGTGTTAAGTAAGAGTGGAGTGTGTGTTATGTCGTTGGAGATGAAGAAACACGTACCTCCCGAAGGAGCTTGTGTAGGATCTTCTGGCGAGTATATGTCACAGTAATTGCGTGGGTGAGGATGAGCGTATGCTCCTAACTGTGTCTCCTGGAGGCAGAGACACTGTGGCTGGGAGTCTTCAATTAGTAGCTTTAGTTCCCCCCAGCTTCCTCTTAGCCCTCGGCAATTTCACTGTAGGATGTTGAATTTATCTTTGTTTCTTCAGGGCGTCCTAGGAGACGGACCTCCCTGTCGTAGCACCGGGTTTTCGCTGGAGTGTTGACCCCAGCGCAAGCATTTTCTTTATCGGCCCTATGGCCGATCTGACGGGCCGGGGAAAACCTAAATTTCCCCGGCCTCCACCTCCTGCCGTTGGCTTCCTCACCCTGCCCCCCTCAACCTTCCGCCACACCGAAGAAGCGGCAACAGACCGCACAGACTGTGCGGAGCCTGAGGACACGGGCGCCGGCAGGGCCGCACCGTGACCTTTTTTCAGCAGCGGTCACCGGCTGAGGGTCAGCCGGGGCCACTGCTCCAGGAGTGGCGGCTGCAGCCGACACCCGGGATTCTTCCAGCTACCCAGAGTCGGGCTCTGGAGAAGACACTTTAGCAGGAGGAGTGTCACCGAGGGACTCCTCACTGCGTGTGCGTTTCTGCTGATGGAGAGCATGATCAGGCGTCTGGATCTAACCAGACGACTGCTGATGGCCGCAGTGAGCCCCATCAGCAGAAGCTCACGGGCAGCGAGGAGTCTCTAGGGGACACCCCTCCTGCTAAAATGCTGGAATAATCCCGGGTGCCGGCTCCAGCCGCCACCCCTGCACCAGTGGCCCCGGCTGACCCTCAGCCGGTGACCGCTGCTGCCAATGGTCACGGTGCAGCCCTGCCGACGCCCGTGTCTTGCCACATACTCAGTCAGTGTTTTTCCATCTATTTATTATGACGGCACATTTTTGCAGCACACCTGCCTTTATATATATATATATATATATATATATATATATATATATATATATATATATATATATATATATATATATATATATATATATATATATATATATATATATATATATATATATATATACACACTTAGGTCTCTTGATAAATATAAATTACAATTTACAATAGTTTTATTATATTATGTACACAAATCAAATTCCCACCCAAATTTTCGCGACACACAAAGGAGATAATTGCGGCACACTAGTGTGTCGCGGCACACACTTTCAGAATCACTGCCACATACCATCAAGTGCCGTTAAGTTGACGAGCCAGCCATATACACAGTGAGTGTGTAAATGAGGTGGACCACTGACCTTTAATGACAGCAAGTAATATTTAGTCCATTTAATGATGTTCATATGACATGAATTTGAAGTAATGGCAGCAAGGGCATCTATATAATCATTTATTTATTTATTTATTTATTTTTTTTACATTGCGGCCTATTGCACCGGTAGGCTTCTTCCCGGTGGATCCTGATGGTCGGTCCAAGGGTTCTTTCCGGTGGGTCCTGATGGTCGGCCCAGCCCGTTCTGGCGCAGGCGAGTGTTTATAGTGGCGCCATCTTGCATTGCAATTATACATGGATGAACTATTAAAACAATCAAACAAAATGACCACCTTATATATGAATTCTGCAGCACAGATGGCTTTCTGTGGCATCATTCCTGGTGTTGAATGAAAAGAAAATTCCTGCCACGTCAGAATGACTCATCCCTTGGGCAACAAGATTGACACGCATTTTTGAGAAGCCTTCATCACACATATGTTTGAAACTCAATTTAGGAGCAAGTCAAATACTTTGTTGCTGCTCTCTTTCTTTTTTTTTTTTTATGTCAATCCATGAATTATATTTTTCCCCATCTTAGTATCATGTTTCAGAAGTGTCAGTCAGGTTTCTCAAAAGATGTGGAGAATACACACAAAAAAGTGAATTTTATCACCATCGACTGTAAAGGAAGGAATTTCAGTTGTCATGCCAAGAGTGTGCAACAAGGAACGATGCACTCCTTCTTGAGCACAAACTGTAAACATTACCCTGTGCTCCGTGTCCTTGAATTTTTTGATTGATGTTTCACACAATTCCCTAATTTTACAAGTTTTAATCCCTCCCGAATAAAACAAACATCCTTAAAACAAGTTTCCAGTTTTTTTTTAAATAAGCACTTAACCATGAACAGGAGTGAATGATTTGCTGGTTTCAAACTCTTCCCATGCTCCCTGAAATCCTCCCTTTCCATGAGAGAATCAGAGGCTTTGTCAAAATGCAATGATTCATGGCATCAAATGCAATCCCACAAAGTGTCTCTTCTTTTGACAAAGCCTGTGCTCTTTTCTTCAAGGCTGTACTGAAATACCCCTGAGCCATGAGTGAAGTGTTGCAACTGAAGGCAAGTGAAATACTATGCTTATAAATCTGATAAGGTTTTGGACCTTGATAGTATAAGGCAAGAGCAAACCTCCTCTCTTGTAACCCGTATCTCCCACCAGGCATAGATCTTGCAGCATGTTGAACCTGTCCTTTGAAAAAATCCACCACTTATGGATCTAAGAAATTGCTGGCTTGGAACAAAAACTGCCCAGGAGTTGTAACAGCCTGGGCTTTGAGCTGCCTCGCCTGCCGGTGCAGATGGCAAACTGTTTTGTGCAGCAATGACACTTCTGATATCTCTGAAAATACATACAACAATATTAAAAGTACAGTTACACAGTGCTTTTCTCACAATTCTAAATAATGAAGTACGTGTATGTAATTGGATTATTTTCATTGCTTTAAGGGCAGTGAATCCAAGCAATTACATTGTGTATGCACGCCAGCCTCTATTTGGAAGGCTTCACTTAGATTTCCTGACAAAGAGTAATATTTTCAGGAGAGATGGGGAAGAGGGTACAACTGGAGACTTTTGACAGATATCATGTCAAGATCTACAAGCTCCGATTTTCCATATATATCTCTGATGTTCAGTCCATACTAAAACATTTGCCAATGTGTTGCCACACAAAAAATCTAAAAAATCCCTGTTTCTTTAATTTTATTCATACTCAAGCCCTGGCTACTAACTCTTCCTTTTCACAATGTTAATCCATTAAATTGGTAGTCTGCTCCATGTGCCACTTCACTCAAGAAACTAATCCTTATTACTTATTAAAACCATTTAAACATTAGCACAGATTATAATTCAATGAATACCCCAGCTCCTCCACATCTCTAGTGTGTAATGTGGGTGATGTGGGATGTTTCAGCCTCACGTCTCCCATGCATAGGCTACATAGTTTAAAGAAGAATAATGTTCTTTGTAGCTTCCGTTTCCCTGATACTCATGATTATCCCTTTAGGAATAACGTATGTAGAATCACATTTCTTGCTTTCATAATGCGAGGAAAAGTCTGAGTATGTGATTAAAGATGGGATATTAAATAGCAGGGACATTTGACCTCTTTTTTTTCGGTTGCTGGTTTTCCATGTTTGGGAGTGAATGGCAAACATGATCACATCAGTAGAATGGACAAATGTTTGTTAGTGGCACTTCAGGGTTATGCTGGGATCACATATCTGCGATTTCGCTCTGCGACGGTTGGCGATTTTGAAAATTTCCGAAATCGGCATATACGCTCGACATCGTAGCGACGTCCCTGCGATTAGTCGCAATAGCCGCGCGGTAAAGTTCGCACGACTTGCGGGTGCCGGGCCGTCGCGCGAACATTTTGAAATGTTCAAAAAGTTCGCAGAAGTCTGCAATATTGGCCAAATCGCACGGCTCAGCGAGAGACAATCGCAGTATGTGGTCGCATACCCTCGTCAAACGCAAGGGGTCGCGGTGTATGGGAGCGTATATGCGAGCGACTTTGTACATCGTGCATGGCAGCACGGGTAGGCGGTGGCAGAACTGGTAGCGTACTGGGCCCACATTCACCGCGTGATGGACGACGCGGGTTCGAATCCCCACGCTACCACTCGGATTTTTCAGTCACCGCCGAGTGGCTTAAAACTACCCACATGCTGTCCTGAAGACCACCCATCAACCCGGACTCTAGAGGAAGCCGTCCAAGCGAATCAAGAACGAGTTCCGGGGGGCAGCGTGAGCCAATGCAAGATGGCGCCACTATAAACACTCGCCTGCGCCAGAACAGGCTGGGCCGACCATCAGGCCCCACCTGGAAGAAGCCTTGGACCGACCATCAGGCCCCACCAGGAAGATGCCTACCGGCGCAACAGGCAGCGACGTAAAAAAAAAAAAAAAAAAGCGACGCTGATGCGAAAAGGGAGATGGCAGCGAGCGAGCGGGAGAGTGTGAAAAACCGTTGGCGATCGACCACTCGCTCGCACTCACAATGTTCTGCCACATGCCGCTACTCAGCCCGCCTGCCAAATAATAGCCTAATATTCATGAATTTATAATAATAGCATATTAATCCTAACTGCTAAATAATAGCTTAGTATTCATGAATGGAAAATAATAGAATAGTATTCCTAAATGCAAAATAATACCCTAGTGTTCCTAAATGCAAAATAATAGAATAGCATTCCTAACTGCTAGATTATAGCTTACTGTTCATGAATACAAAATAATAGAATAGTATTCCTAAATGCAAAATAATACCCTAGTGTTCATAAATGCAAAACAATAGAATAGTATTCCTAACTGCTAAATAATAGCTTACTGTTCATGAATACAAAATAATAGAATAGTATTCCTAAATGCAAAATAATAGCCTGTTTAACAAAATGCAAAATTATAAGCTAGTGTATACAGTAAAATTATTAGCTAGAGTACACAGTATAATTATAATGTATTTCTCTTGACTACTTCATTAGCTTGTTAGCAAGTTATTACAGACTGTAAAACTCTTTCAACTTAAAATATATTACATAAGTTGTAGATACGGTATAACATGCAGAAAACCTTACACCGTACGAATAAAATCCAATATTCCTCAAAACAACTTACTTTGTTCACATGAGATCACGACCCCCAGGTTAAGAAGTGCTAAATTAGAAGCAAGAAACAATAAAGCAATATCAGCGACAGCAAGGGAGGGTAGCACAGGCTACTACTCACTTGAAGCACTGGGTGTTCGTTACTAACCGACTATCAAATCTGAATCGACACAAGCAATTGGCGTTGCCAGATGGGGATTATTTTACCGTATTGAAAACCTATAAGGTTGATCAGCCGAAATAATAACCTTAGCGTTAGAGCGTCGGGATATGCAGGGTACCAAGATTAATTTATGGTTAGTGTTTGTGTGTGTGTGTGTGTGTGTGTATATATATATATATATATATATATATATATATATATATATATATATATATATATATATATATATATATATATATATATATAATGTGTGGTGTGTGGGGGATGGATGGTAGAGAGAGCGCGATATTGCCCGCCTATTATGGGTCGTACAGCGACGCGCCCTCGACGTCGTCGAGAGGCTAGACGAGGGGTGGTCGCGAA
Source organism: Eriocheir sinensis (assembly GCF_024679095.1). Lineage (NCBI taxonomy): Eukaryota > Metazoa > Arthropoda > Malacostraca > Decapoda > Varunidae > Eriocheir > Eriocheir sinensis. The sequence continues at coordinate 14,856,774 of NC_066514.1, read as the reverse complement.
TAGTCGCCAGGCCCTGCATTCATCGCGATCCGTCGTAACGGTTTTTTTTCTTCAAAATTGGGCTCCTCTGCGTACAGTCGCGCGCATTCACGCACGATTCACCTCGACGTCCCGTCGCCTGTCGCCCTCGTGTGCGTATAGGCGAGCGACCCTCCCTCGTCATGTTGCTGTGACCTGAAACAGAAGCAAATTCGCAGAGACAATGGCGATGCTCCCACGATTTCGTGCATTTTCAAAATCACCAACCGTTGCAGAGCGAAATCGCAGATGTGTGATCCCAGCATTATGCTACCTCTTCAAAGATTGGCCAGTCATGGTTTAAAGTGGAACAGAATAAACAAGAAACCGGCAGGTATCTGTGGACACTACTGTTACTATCAATTGCAAGTCATTGCCAAAATTTGATCCCATGTTATCAAGAACATCAGACCCATGTGCTATATTGCGACTATATTAGTAAGCTGTAATGTATCCAACACATTAGTTGTGGTCATAACAACACTGAACAGTAAATAGAGGTTCATTTATATTTTGGCAAGCTTGACGGCCGAGTCGAGTTTCCTCTAACCCTTTCAAGTTCACACCCTATTGAAAGGCAATTTCTTAATCACGAGTCGAGTTTCCTCCAACCCCTTCAAGTTCACTCCCTATTGAAAGGCAATTTCTTAATCAGGGTGATTTGACACCAAGATCATTCAAATAGGATTTTATTGCGAAATGCAATATTTCTGTATATTCGACGGCGTCCATCTTGAAAAATGACCGCCGTCTTGAATTTTAAGATGGCTGACGGGTTTTATCAAAAGAGCAATCCCCAAGGAGTATATTTGCCAATTTTGGTGCTTGTTTCCGGAAATGAAAGATTCTCCAGAAAATCTGCTGTTATCAGCTCCAATAATAAGTAAGGCGAAGGAACAACGTGAGAGGAAGAGAAAGAAAGAGTGAGTTAACTGACACTAAATGAATGCGGGAAATTCGGAAGAGGAAGAGGAAGAGAGAAAAGGAGAATTAACCGAAATTAAATGAATACTGGAAAATATGAACAGGATGCGGGAGAGGAAGAGAGGAAAATACACTTATCTGAAACTAAATTAATGCAGATAATAGCTGAAACGAAATGTTAAAGAAATTATCCCCAAAAAATGATGGCAAAGACACATATAATGAATCACTGAAGTGTGTTAAAGTAAAAAAAACATAATTGTACACGATAAAAATAAAAATTTTACATTACCAAAAGCAGAGTCGCAAATGAAGGAAATTATAAAAATCATTTTAAAACGGGCACATTCTTAAAGTTTTGTGGACAAAAAAAAAAAAAAAATTTAAACTACATTTCCATGACCTTTAGGTCCACTCGAAAATGAAGGAAAACAATATAAATTAGGTAATTAATAAAAAAAAAACATTTTCTTAAAGCTGCAGTTTCCATTCATTCAAAACAAAACTTGATTCATAAATAACAAACATGAAGCAAACGATTGTAAGTCACCCTCAAAGAACACAGAGAAAAGAGGTGGTAGAAAAGAGGGCAACCATAACAAAAAATCATCCTACCGAACAATCCACGTCTACTCGTAACTGAGAAGAAGACTCGCATGTACAGTCGCGCTACGATGTGTTGAGACAGTTTTCATGATCTTTCAGACACGGAGCGTAGGCTGGCGACATCTGTGTGGAAACATTCTCTACCGACTTTTATAAAACTACGTAATTTTAAAGTCTTTAGTTCTGCACACACCTAATAAATTCCCTTAAATGCAATGAAAACATAATAGTGTACTCTATGTGAATGTGGCAAAGATAAACGTATTGGAATGATAGACTATGTAGCCACATTCATTTACAGAGTCGCCGGGGCGGAGTAGAGGTCGCTTCATTATTCATACCTACAAGTTATAAATAATATTATTTTGATCAAATGTATATAATTAACTCGACAGTGATGAATGGAAGAAAGTGGTAGGCTAGCAATGCAGCGCTGATCAAGCGTCGTCTCTCCTCTACCAAGACAATAGGCTATATCGCGTCGTCTGTCAAGTCTCGTGCAGCTTTGAATTATATATCTGGCAACTTGTCGATACTTCTCTTTGGATTTTACCGTTAATGAAAAATATAAACAACTGATTTTGTGATTTTTTTTTTTCTTCAGAATCGCGCTGATTTCACACACACAAGATTTATATAGTCATGCATGAATGTCGTTCCCGATGACGTCATCCTCAAATGCGAGTTCATTATGTAGTATTTGTTTCGCATTTCATCAATTGAAGTGCAGCTAATTATTTTTTCCTATTATTTTATAATATATGGTTTATCACTACATTGAAAGAAAGAACAATATATTTGTGCAGTTATATATATACTTAGTCTTAACATATAACGTATTTGAACTTTTAATGTCTTGAACGAAAACTGTCTCAAAATGCTTCGGCAGAGCTGCTTAATATATCGTTATAAGGTAAAAACTTCCACTCTATTGAATTTATTTCGTTTTTCAATATCATATTTTGTGTATAACAAAATCACTCCTAAACATCCTTTCCCTTCGAATCATATAGTGTATTATTTGAACGAAAGTCATTGCAAACTGTCTCAACACTTCATAAAGCGACTGTACAAATAGGTGAAAAGAAGCTAACCTTTACCTGAGCAACCACACAGGGTATGAAATTTGTGTAAGGAGGAGGAGGAGGAGGAGGAGGATGAAGAGAGGTGATGAAAAAGTTGATAAGGAGTAAAGAAAAGATCGCTAAGGAATTCATATAAAGTAGTAGTAGTAGTAGTGGTAGTGGTAGTAGTAGTGGTAGAGGTAGTAGTAGTTGTAGCAGTAGTAGCAGTAGCAGGAGGTATAAAAAGAGCATTAGCAGCAACAATAGGTGGAGGAGGAGGAGGAGGAGGAGGAGAAGAGTTATAAGGAAAAGGTAACGCGAGTGTGAGCGTAAAGGAGACAGGTCGTAGTAGTAGTAAGAATAGGAGGAGGAAGAAGAAAAAGAGGAGGATGAATGTCGGGTAGAGGAAACAGAATGACGAGCAGAGATAAACGGGAAACATGGAAACATGGACTAACAGGCAGCAGAAAGCCTGTTGGCTCATTACTAGGCTGCCTGCGTTCAGTGATTTAATCAATCCGTTTGCCACAGGAGTGGCTTGCAGGGAAGGATTAAAGCAATTGTGTACCTACTCTTGGGAACGTTCAGTTCACTCCCGTTGCAGCAAAGTGGTGATCAATGTGTTTCTTGAAGGAGTTGATGGTCTCTGCGCTAACCACTTCTGCAGGAAGGCTGTTCCAGTGGCGAACAACTCTATTCGAGAAATAACTCCTGCCGATGTCGGTATTGCATCGCTTTGCTTGAATTGTTTTTCCGTTGTTTCTTGTTCTCAGGTTAGTTTGTAGCGTGAAGAGTTTGGAGTGATCAACGTTGCTGAGCTTGTTCAGGTACTTAAAGACTTGTATCATGTCTCCCCGCAGTCGTCTCTTTTCCAACGTGAAGAGGTTGAGTCCCTCGAGTCGTTCTTCATAGGGTTTCGTCCTCAGTGATGGTATCATCTTCGTGGCGCGGCGCTGTACTCTCTCAAGTAATTCAATGTCTTTCCTGTAATTAGGAGACCAGAATTGCACGGCGTATTCCAGGTGGGGCCTTACCAGCGAATTATACAAGGATAACATAACTCCCGGCGTCTTGTATTCGAAGTTCCTCGATATGAACCCAAGCATTGTATTGGCTTTCTCACAGGCGGACTTGCAGTGTTTTGTTTGTTTCAAGTCACTGCTGATGGTGACCCCGAGGTCTCTTTCCTCTTGCACAACATGTAGTGGTTCGCCACCCATGTGGTGTATGTGGTTGTTGTTTCTGGATCCGATATGCATTACTTTACATTTGGTAGTGTTGAAGGACATCTGCCATTTTTCTGACCAACGAGTGATCTGGTCCAGGTCTCTGGATAATTTCGCAGTCTGCCGTCGTGAGGGCCTTCCCACCCACCTTTGTGTCGTCGGCAAATTTTGAAAGATTGGATTTTAATCCTAGTTCTAGGTCGTTGATATATATGATGAAAAGTATGGGTCCCAGCACTGACCCCTGTGGCACTCCACTTGTGACCGGGAGCCACTCGGAGGCCTGTCCGTTGAGTACAACTCGTTGTTTTCTTTCAGTGAGCCAGTCTTTGATCCACGCTGTCAGATCGTCGCCTAATCCCGCCGACTTAAGTTTCTTGATGAGTCTTTCATGTGGCACTTTGTCAAAGGCTGTCTGAAAGTCTAGATATATAACATCACTGGGGATATGATTATCCCAGTTTTCATAGATACCTTAGAAGAAGTCCAATAAATTGGTTAAGCATGAGCGCTTGTTCCTGAAACCGTGCTGAGCATCGGAAATGATGTTGTTGTCTTCAAGGAACCTAACGAGTTTGTCTCTGATGATCTTCTCGAGGATTTTTCCCGCCACTGAGGTCAAGCTGATTGGTCTGTAGTTTAGGGCCACACTTTTGTCTCCCTTTTTGTAGATCGGTGTTACGTTCGCTTGTTTCCAGTCTTTCGGGACTTTGTTTTGTTGTAGTGACTGATTGTAGATGGCGGTGAGTGGCTTGAGGATTTGCTGCTTGAGTTCCTTGAGCAGCCTGGGTGACAAGTCGTCGGGTCCGGTAGACTTGTTTGTCTCGAGTTTGTCTAGGTACTTTTTCACATCCCGTTCGTCGATTGTACCAATTTCTAGGGGAGTGACTCCCATCGGTGGGGAAGGGCTCTCGGGTACGGACTGGGTATTCTCGACCGTGAACACAGACGCGAAGTTCCTGTTTAGGATTTCGACCATTTGTCTACTGTCCTGTGTTAGTACGTCACTTTCATCTTTTAGGGGACCGATATTGCTTTTTGTCTTATTTTTGGTTCTTATATACGTGAAGAACTTTTTCGGGTTGGACTTGGCTTCGCGTGCAATTTGCTTTTCAGAGTCGCGTTTACTCTGGCGAATGAGTGTTCTGCAAGCTCTGAGGCTTTGATGGTACTGTTCGCGTGCCTCGTCAGTGCTGTTTTGCTTTAGCAAGTTGTATTTTCTCTTCTTCAAATTAATCGCCCGTCGAACTTGGGTAGTCATCCATGGTGTGCTTGTGGCATTATTTGTTCTCCTTGTCTTCATGGGAACAGTCGTTCTCTCTACCTCCAGGAGTTTGTTCTTAAAGCCGTTCCACGCGCCGTCCACCGGAGTGAGGTTCATGGGTTCCCAAGTTGTCTGGGTTAGCAGCTCACGAGCGAAGTTAAAATTGGCTTTTTTGTAGTCTGGAATCTTGGACATGTTTTCGGTGAGTTCATGGTCTGTTCTGATTTTTAGGCGAATTAGGTGATGGTCGCAACCATCCAGTTTTTCGCCGACTTGACATTCACGTGTGAGATCTGAATCACTCACGAGTACTAGGTCTAATAAGTTATTTTCCCTCGTCGGTTGGGTAACAACCTGAGTAAGAAAATTGTCCTCTAACATTTCGAACAATCTGTTACCCTCCCGATCTCCAATCATCGTGGTCCAGTCAATGTTGGAACAGTTAAAGTCCCTGATAATGACTGACTGTTTGTTTTGTGTTATGGTGTGAATTTCCTCGTACAGCGCTTCGTCGTCCGCTGCTTGTTGCTTTGGAGGTCTGTAAACGGTTCCAATCGTTATTTTGTTGTGCTTGCTAGTCTCCAGTTCAACATATACAGTGTCATATTTCTCTGAGTCTTCTTTGGTTATTTCCACGGCAGGGTATTTGTTCTTGACGTAACAGATAACACCTCCTCCTTTCTTGTGAAGTCTGTTTTTGTAGAAGCTCTCGTATCCCCGAATTGATAATTCGGTCATTAGGTGGTCAGAGATGGCCCACGTTTCGGTGATGGCAATCACGTCCGGACTTTCTACGTCAACATAGGCAAGTAACTCATCCCGTTTGGGTATTGGGTAGGCGGTGGCCGAAGTGATAGCGTACTGGACCCACATTCGCCGCGTGATGGACGACGCGGGTTCGAATCCTCACGCTACCACTCGGATTTTTCAGTCACCGCCGAGTGGCTTAAAACTACCCACATGCTGTCCTGAAGACCACCCATCAACCCGGACTCTAGAGGAAGCCGTCCAAGCGAATCAAGAACGAGTTCCGGGGGGCAGCATGAGCCAATGCAAGATGGCGCCACTATAAACTCTCGCCTGCGCCAGAACGGGCTGGGCCGACCATCAGGCCCCACCTGGAAGAAGCCTTGGGCCGACCATCAGGCCCCACCGGGAAGATGCCTACCGGCGCAATAGGCAACAACGTAAAAAAATAAATAAAATAAAAAATAAAAAAATAAAGCTCCGCGCGTTGGTGTATAGGACAGAAATGTCCTTCTTGACTTCAACGCTTCGCGGCACAGTAGTCTGGTGTCTGCTTGTGTTCACTGTTGGGGGCCTTGGTGTGTAATGAGCGGTCCCTACTGGAGGAGGATGAAGAGAAGTTTTCTTGGTGGTCGAGATATTCAAAGGAAGGCGGTGGTGATGTGAATGTCGGGAGTTATTTATATCTTGAGGAGGAGGACGAAGAAGAGGAATAGACGCACGGCGGCGGAAAGTGTAACAAGGGCAATGGAAAAACAGAAAAAAAAATATGAAAATTGAAGAAAAGAAAAAGAGGAAATAAGAAAAGAATACCTAGAAAACTATGACAAACTATAGAAAGGAATATCGATAAAACAAATAAAAAAGAAAGAGAAAATAGGGAGGACAAAATAGAAGAAAAAAATAGAAGAAATGAAAATAGGGAAAATAAGAAGATAGTAAAATGCGAAAATAAGAAAAAAATAGAAAATTATGAAAATATAAGAAAAGAAAATATGAAATAAAAAGATTACACAGAAAAACATGACAAAAATGGAGAAAAAAAGCAATAAAGGAAAAAAAATAAAAAAGGTCATTACAAAAAAAAAAAAAAAAACTTCACAAAATAAGAAATACATGCCCAAAGAAAATCTACGTATACAAACGAAAAACATGAAATTTGAGAGCCAACAAACAAACCTTCTTATATAACCTTCCGAAGCTTTGCAAAACAACAAATAGAGGGAGGGAGGAATGAAGGAACGAAGGAGAGGGTGAAAAGGAGGAGAGGAGAAGGAGGGGGTCGTGTGTAGAGGAGGTGGGAATAAATGGGCTTTCTTCATGTCCTTCATCGTGTAAGACGAGACTTCTGTTTATTGCTTCTCTCTCTCTCTCTCTCTCTCTCTCTCTCTCTCTCTCTCTCTCTCTCTCTCTCTCTCTCTCTCTCTCTCTCTCTCTCTCTCTCTCCCAATCTTTCGATCTATCGCTGTGGCCTCAAACCTTTCCTTTCCCTTCTTTTCTTCAGTACACCTCTTTCCTGGCCAGCTCTTTCACTAGGCCGTCATTTTCTTCCTTCGAGATGGCCAGCTCTTTCACTATATATTGGCCGTCATTTTCTTCCTTCGAGATGGCCAGCTCTTTCACTAGGCCGTCATTTTCTTCCTTCGAGATGGCCAGCTCGACGGGAACAAGTGGAGTTTGAAGATTGAGCTCGTCATCTGCAAAACCGACTTTCTCGGAAATGAGGACAGCAGTATTCTCGTGTCTGGATAAAAACAGGTCATTGAGCACGCCGTTGTTTTCTTTCTCCAGTACCAACCTTTGCTGTTCTTCCTCTCTTCGAGCCGTTTCCTGAGCCAGCACTGCCCTGTGCAGGACGCTGGCTTCATGTTTTGCTTGAAGAAGAGGAAGGACAGGAGGGCGTTTTTGCTGGTTAGGTTCTACATGACCTGCTGACTCCGCTTCTGTTCGGTCAGCAGAACGGCAAGCGGTCCCGCCGGGGGTCTTCCCTCCCCAGGCGCGGCTGCGTGCAGCCGGAGTAGCATATTGGCACAGGCCCATCACAGCAGCGCAAGAACAATGTCTGTCTCAATGTACGTCTCCCCACTCCTCCCTCCCAGTAACCCCAGTGATCGGCAAGCTGTCCCGCCGGGGGTCGTTTTGTAGACAAGATTCTTGCGACCACAGCCACCTTCCATTTTTCAGAGAAGCTATGACTTTACTGTCCTCCAGCGCAGGGTTGCGATGAATTCTCGTTTTCTTTAATGCGCTTCAGGGGAAGCACGTCACCCTTTGTTTATGAAACAAGTGGTAATTGCATATCTTTATTCCGAACGGAGTGAGGAGCATATATACAAGAACAATATTCACGTCCCTTAAAGTACGTGGGGGCACTAATGCGTTATTAGTCAATTGCGTGAAGGAAGGGAATATTAGTCGCAATCATATTGTAGCCAGTATGTTCTTGTGGTTGTTGTGCACATGGTGCACTCTTCACTCTTCTTCTGACAAGACAACACTTGCCCTAGTCAGTCCGGAATTTTGACAGTCCTGGATCTGTATTTGCCATCTTGGTGAATGGTATTCAATGTATCACAGTATGATAAAGATATGTATTCAGTGAATCAAGGCCGAGGGTTTATCCTTTTACCACCTTGACCACAATCATGCACAAAAAGGTATGGGATACGACTAGGTTCGGGAATAAAAATCTATGACCTACACCTACCCCGATCGTTCATCCAGTATCATTTAAGTCCCGTGCGATCTGAACACCATCCAGGTAACTACATATATGCAAAGCAATGTAAAGCCCCATTACCCTTGGCTCGGCTCTCCTGCGCTGGCACACCCTGTCAATCCAGGTGCGGCTGTCTAACTAAGCATCTATGTTAAACTACATATAATCTACAGCAGCTAACTGATGCGGGGCATATTAGACAGCATTTGGGACACTAAACTAATTATTTAGGTACACTAAATAATTTTGCAGCTGATACTAAACTCCATGCTTAGTTTCACAGCAGCGGTGCCATCCAGTGTGCCCTGATTGTGCGTTGACATCCACTCTGTTGGTACAAGGAAGCCAGTGAGTAAGTCCATGGTTCGAAATTCGGATTCTACATAGTAAAAAATGTATGATTTGACAACAAAATCATTCATATAGGACAAGTCTTAGCGATTTTATTGCGAAATGCAATATTTCTGTATATCCAATGGTGTCCATCCTGAAAAAATGACCGCCATCTTGATTTTTTTGGTGGCTAACGGGTTTTATCAAAAGAGCAATCCCCACGGAGTATGTTTGCCAATTTTGGTGCTTGTTTCCGGAAATGAAAGATTCTCCTTAAAATTTGCTGTAATCAGCTCCACTAATAAGTAAGGCGACGGAACAACGTGAGAGGAAGAGAAAGAGATAATTAATTCATACTACATGAATGCGGGAAATTCGGAAAAGGAAGAGGAAGAGATAAAAGGAGAATTAACCGAAACTAAATGAATACAGGAAAATATGAAGAGGATGCGGGAGAGAAAGAGAGGAAAAAGAGACTTATCTAAAACTAAATTAATGCAAATGATAGATAAAACGAAATGTTAAAGAAATTATCCCCAAAAAATAATGACAAAAACGCACAGAATGAATTATTGAATTATGTTAACGTAGAAAACATAATTGTACACGATAAAAATAAAACTTTTACATTACCAAAAGCACAGTCGAAAATGAAGGAATTTATAAAAATCATTTTAAAACGGGCATATTCTTAAAGCTTTATTCTCCATGTAGAAAAAAAAAAAAAAAAAACGCTTAAAACTACATATCCATGACTTTTATGTCCACTCGCAAATTAAGGAAAACAATATAAATTAGGTAATTATTAAGGGAACATTTTCTTAAAGCTGCAGTTTACATTCATTCAAAACAAAACTTGCTTCATAAATAACAAACGTGAAGCAAACGATTGTAGGTCACCCTCAAAGAACACATAGAAAAGAGGTGGTAGAAAAGAGAGCAGCCATTACAAACTAGACGCATAGCACTCGGAGAGTGCACACCTCCGCCAAAGATCGTCCTGAAAATTGGTATGGGCATCAACTGTGATCCTCTGCATCATATGGAAGCGTTTGTTTCGAAATTTTGAGCCATGAGCTAAACTATGAACCATGTCTGAAGTCTCTACGATGACGAGAACCGAAGTTATGGAAAATCTGACGTTGTGTGAGACTTTGACCTTGACCTTTGTCCGTTGACAAAAAATACTGGGTTCTATTCTGGATGGACACGCATCATATGGAAGCATTTGTTTCGAAATTTTATGAAATTCTATTTTTTTTTTTGGAAACTTTGACCTTGGGCGAACTTTTCGAGGTCAAGGCCATGCAGAAGGGGCAGAAGGAACCTTGTGTCCTTCAGTGCCTCAAAAACTCAATTTCTCCACCTATCAACTCGACACAATCTTCCAAACACCTATCCCCTATTCTTCGACAACACTCAGCTGTCACCTTCTTCAACACTAAACATCCTCGGTCTATCCTTAACTCAAAATCTCAACTGGAAACTTTATATCTCCTCTCTTGCTAAATCAGCTTTCTCGAGGTTGGGCGTTCTGTATCGTCTCCGCCAGTTCTTCTCCCCCGCGCAGTTGCTATCCATATACAGGGGCCTTGTCCGCCCTCGTATGGAGTATGCATCTCACGTGTGGGGGGGCTCCACTCACACAGCTCTTCTGGACAGAGTGGAGTCTAAGGCTCTTCGTCTCATCAGCGCTCCTCCTCCTACTGATAGTTCTCTACCTCTTAAATTCCGCCGCGATGTTGCCTCTCTTTCTATCTTCTATCGATATTTCCACGCTGACTGCTCTTCTGAACTTGCTAACTGCATGCCTCCCCCACTCCCGCGGCCCCGCTGCACACGACTTTCTACTCATGCTCATCCCTACACTGTCCAAACCCCTTATGCAAGAGTTAACCAGCATCTTCACTCTTTCATCCCTCACGCTGGTAAACTCTGGAACAATCTTCCTTCATCTGTATTTCCTCCTGCCTACGACTTGAACTCTTTCAAGAGGAGGGTATCAGGACACCTTTCCTTCCGAAATTGATCTTTCTTTCGGCCACCTCTTTTAATTCTTTTTTGGGAGCAGCGAGTAGCGGGCTTTTTTTGTATTATAGTGTGCCCTTGAGCTGCCTCCTTTGTTGTAAAAAAAAAAAAGAGAAAAAAGGGCGTCTTTCCATGAGCTATAATATGAACCAAGTCTGAAGTCTCTACGATGAAGAGAACCGAAGTTATGGCCAATCTCACGTTTTGTGCGACTTTGACCTTGACCTTTGACCTTTGACATAAAAAATAATGGATTTTATTCTGAATGGACACGAAGCTTCCCTGAAAAAAAATGATTGAAATATCCGCAAAATTGTGCACAGGAGACTGTACACGAACAAACAAATAAATAGATAAATAAATAAATAAACATACTGATCGGACCGAAAATAAAACCTCCTCCCAACTTCGTTGGGGGAGGTAAGAATCACCCTACCGAACAATCCACGTCTACTCCTAACTAAGAAGAAGACTCGCTGGTACAAATCGTTGAAAAGAATCTAACCTTTACCTGAACAACCACACAGGATATGAAGCTTGTGTAAGGAGGAGGAGGAGGAGAGGTGATGAAAAAGATGACAATGATTAAAGAAAAGATCGCTAAGGAATTCATATAAATTAGTAGTAGTAGTAGCAGTAGCAGGAGGTATAAAAATAACATTATAGTCCTGGATCCAGCCTATACTGTCGCCCAAAAATTGATGTGCAGAGATTTTCAAATAGTTTCTGCAATCTATGAACATAAAACGTCAAAAAAAAAAATTGGGTAGACATTTGCACCGTGGGACATTTTCAGGATGGTAGCCAATTTGGAAAATGACTATTTCCAACACTAAAAAAAAAAGAATCAACATATTATTTTCAGGTCCTTGTGTACATTACATTGCATAAACATGTATATTACCATATTCCTACTAGTATAAGGAACATCTGATGCTATTTTGAAAACTGTGCTAACAAGCGAGCTTGCGAGCGTCAAAAAAAAAAAAAAAAAAAAAAAAATCTGGAAGGGGAACTTGACTTCTCGATAGGATTAGTTATATTTAATGGCACCTTACATGGTATGTACATCCAGCTTCCACACAGTTTTTACAAAATTAATTAGTAAACGTGTGTTATACTAGGATATCGATGTATTATTATTATTATTTAATATCACCACGAATTAGGCATACAATTGTCAATGGAAAAAACCCACGACAGATAGATCACGCCACCTTATAGGAATGTCGTCCGTCAGTGTTTACCGTCTCAGTTTTGTATACTTAGCACTCCGATGGTGCGCAGAGGTCACCTTGACGTACGTGACCAATTGTAACAATTATTTTCCAACCTGTAACTCGTCACTCCTTCACGAGAGTCCGACTGACATACAACGCCAGTCACTCTCGCTCCGACGCTTCTTGTACATATAGGCTACGAATATAATTCGCCTTAAGGAAGCTGAAGTCTTAATCAACGCCCTTTACACGCCCCCCGAGAAGCCCGTTACATTTGGTTGGCAGCGGTCACCACCGCGCCTGTGCCTTCGCTACCTCGTTCTCCTCCAAGCTCCAAGCCACGAGAACTCACCAACAAACTCCGGGGACAGGCGTGCAAGGAAAGAAGGAGTCATAAGACAGCCGTCCGCGGCAACGCACCAGCCGACCGCGGCAACTCACCAGGCGCCAGCTACGAGCACCTCACCAGGCGCCGGCTACAAGCAACTCTACAGGCGTCCAGCCTACAAGCCCCGAGCACACCCGCAGCAACTCTACAGGCGTCCAGCCTACAAGCCCCGAGCACACCCGCAGCAACTCTACAGGCGTCCAGCCTACAAGCCCCGAGCACACCCGCAGCAACTCTACAGGCGTACAGCCTACAAGCCCCGAGCACACCCGCAGCAACTCTACAGGCGTCCAGCCTACAAGCCCCGAGCACACCCGCAGCTACTCTACAGGCGTCCAGCCTACAAGCCCCGAGCACACCCACAGGCCTACGCAGCCGAAAGCGAGGGCCATAATCTACAAGCCGCTCCCCCGCCTCAAGCCAGCACTGCTACGAACACTGCAAGCCACTCCACGATACGGCAGAAGTATTATCACCAGCAAGGAGGAGGCACGCCCCGCTAACCTTGGAACAACCCACATGCCCCTCGCTCCACAGCTGGCGGCAGCACCGCCGCTGCCGGGAGCATCGGCCCAAACCTATTCCGGCAAACAATCAGTAAGGGTACCAGCAGACATCTCCCGGTGACTGTAAGCTGTTACCACTACCGTTTCCTGCAAGGCGTCTTCTCAAGAGGTTGCACACCCAAGTCGTCTTATCTGCCACCGCGGCCCATCTCTTACTATAACAAGAACGACGCGGCCATCATACGTCTGGCGGCAGTGTACCGGCACCCACCCGCTGCAGCTCAATTCGCTGGGTCAGCAGTTTTTCAACGGCCATTACAAGTCCTCCGATGTCCGCCCATCCCTCACCTCTCACCGCCGCTGTGGCCGCGGCCGAGGTTTCCTGACGCGCCTACAACGACTGCACGTACCCCAGGGCATCACAAACCGTCGCCCTCTCCACTACATCAGCTGATTAATCTTGGTATTTGTGGATATTCCCTTCTTGTCTAAATATGCCGACTCGGCTTATTTCATTATTGTCCGTGCAGAGGCACGACCTTTTTTATTTCTGTGTTCCTAACACTGTTAATCAGTCTTATTTGTGAGAGTAACGTTCATTCGCATACGGTATTGATTCTTTCTTATTGTTTGCTAGCGAGTATATTGAGTATAGTGTGAGTTCCCTGATCAAAGTTAATCTTCATCAGTGTGCCCTGCCTCCGTTTTCTTTTCACCGCTCGAGAGAAAACGTGAGCTTCAATGGTATACTCACCTAAAATACCACAGTGTTTATAGTTATTCTTTCATATACCCATATCATTATGGCATTCCATTATAACCTTAACTTCTATTACGTCTAAACAGGCACCTTGCTAGCCATTCTTGCTTGCCTTTTTAGAGTTTCGGCGCAAACTATAAATTCATACACGTTCCGTTTATTGGTTAATATTTACAGCTATCAACATACGCTCCTATTTTGTAAATGATTTACACCATAGTATGAACAAAGACACTCTCGCTAAACTCGGCGACACCTTTAAACAGTTGGCTCGTCCTTCAAGTGAGGAGGAATTGGAGCAAGGTGTAGACACCGGTGATTTAAATGTGGTAAATTTGCGATCGGGGGCTACGATCAAAATGCCTGTCGATCCACCTCCCCCCCCTCCTCCCGGGGCCCCACCCCACCTCCCCCCGCCCCCGATTCGGGTCATTCCAACTCACGCCAGTATTCGACAATTCTCGGGAGGCGAGACCGACTTTTCGGCGAGACAGTTCCTAGATTTGTGTGAATCTGCCATCGTAAATTCCTCCATTACGGGAGATCATGATAAAATCGCCTTCATTCGGTCACGGTTACTTCCAGGCTCTCGGGCACTGAATTTGATGCAGTCCTCAGCGTTCGCTTCGGGGGACATTGGTGTAAACTATGAGGTTTTTAAAAGGAATTTCATAAAAATCTTCGGGAGCGGGAGTAAACCAAGCATCGTTAGACAGATGGCACACACGGTTGAGTCCCTCCAAAAAAATTCCTCAACAAAGCCGATTTGGGACGCCATGATTGAGGCAAATCAGCTGGCGGTTGACTGTGTCAAGAGCCTAGAAGACGCGTTCTGGCTTCCAGGGGGCTGTATGCAAAAGCACCATGTGAAGACAGCTTTCGAGTTGTTTTTTTACTTATTTCATATTTCAGAGAAGAACCGCCGTTCTGCCCTTCCTTTGGGCTACAAACCGAGCGGGAAGTTGGTTGACTTCGTCTCAGAGTTAGAAGTCAAGGTTCAGGAACACCCTCACCATCAACCTCTCGCAACGGCCGCAGCATTGCAAGCACAAAGTAAGGCATCTCTCACCTGTAGTTTTTGCAAACAATCAGGACATTCTGAACATTCTTTTTTTCGCGAAACGTAGGGAATCAACACATTCAAGACAGGGCTCAGATAGGAGGTCAGGAGGTTACAGGGGGGGCATCATTCATCACATAGGACCCCTAGGCCAAACCATCAGCGGAAGGCTGCCTTTTGCCTTATCCACGGGAATTGTTTTCATGATTCAGACAGTTGTTCTGCAATACAAAAGGCCAAGGAGGAACAGAAGTACAAGTCCTCAGCGGACAGTAAACCACACTCCTCTTCTCAGAATAAAAAGACATGACTTCGTGACAGCCCCGAGGCGTACATCCAAGTGTCCCTTAAGGACAATACTAATTGGGAGCAACTTGACTCCGTCATTGCCGCCTTGGGACGGACAAGCATAATTGCCCTCCCTTGCAAGGTGGGGAAAATTTCACTCACCTTAGCGGTTGACACAGGTGCCACAGTCAATGTCATCTCCGACTCCGCTTACAGGTCACTGACACGACAGGCGAGTGGGGAAAATTGGCCACTCCAAGAGAACGACCTGAATGTGATAGACGTGACGGGCACCACTTTGGGAATCCTTGGGCGAGTACCACTAACAGTCAGCTTACATGAAAAAGTATGTCCCTTTCGAGATTTCTTTTATGTCTCTAGCAGGTTTGCCTTACCTGTGGATGGAATCTTAGGATTAAACGCCATGAAAGACCTGCACATAACCATAAACCCTGAAAGCAACGCGATCGTGTATCAAGGCCGACGCATACAGGGGATGGTAAATCATCGCCTCTGTCACCTGTAATTCCACCCTCAGAGGGGGAGAATGACCAACCCACCACAGACTCAGGGACTGCTACCGCCCAAGTGTCACCTCTTACGGTCAAACTACACGAAAACATTGCAGACTTGTGGCGAACAGTAACGGCAGTCGTAGAAGGTCCTCATATATTTCCGGATCGTGCTGCAAAACTTGTTAAAATCCGTTTGCCTAACGCTCCTCCGACGGGCAGTGATGTGTGTATCGACGGAGCTCCTCACATACACCGCGTGACGGTGGAGGTAACTCTTGCGACAGTCATGGAGGGAGGTTTTGCAGAGGCATTGGTAATAAATACGTCTGGATCCCCTGTATCCTTAAAACACGGTGTTAGATTATGCCAGTGTCTAGTGTATGGGAGAAATGTCGCCCCGGAACCAGCTGAATACCCTTCAGCCCAAGTCTCAGGCATAACCTCGGCGTGTCAGGCTTCTCCCGAACAAGACAGGTAATTTAGAGGCATTCCTAAAAGTTGCACACTATTCCGAAATTAAGCCAACCTTAGTCCAACTCCTGGAACATTATCGGGGGGCGCTTGCTCTACCAGGCGAGCCGCTTGGAGTTACGCAGTGTGCTGAGCACCACATTAAGTTAAAACCCAATACAAATCCTGTATATATCAATGCGTACAAGTTCCCCCACAGTCAGAGGGAGGTGGTGCAACAACTTATCTCTGAAATGTTAGAGCAAGGTGTCATCAAAGAATCGAATTCCCCGTGGAATTCACCCTTGTTTCTGGTTCCAAAGAAAGACGGTTCTTATCGTCCTGTGATTGATTTCCGACGTGTGAACACCGCGACCGTGGATGATCATTTTCCGCTTCCCGTTCTTAGAGATCTTCTGATGTGTCTCGGTAGAGGAAATAAAGTCTTTACGAGTCTTGATCTGGTCAGTGGCTACTGGCAACTGCCCATGGCCCCCGATTCACGTGAAATAACGGCTTTCAGCACGCCTCATGGCCACTGTGAGTGGACGAGGATGCCGTTCGGGCTCAAAGGAGCTCCCTTGACCTTCCAAAGGACAATGAACAGTATTTTTGGTGACTTGCTGGGCAACTCTGTCTATGTGTATTTAGACGACATCATCATAGCAAGTAAAGACGTGCATGCACACATGAAAACACTAAAAGCAGTCCTACACAGATTTCAAGAGGTCGGATTAAAGCTCAAAATCACCAAATGTGAATTTTTAAAGCCTCGGATCAAGTTCTTGGGGCATGTCGTGGGCGAATTCGGCATCAACACAGTGGACGACAAAATAAAGGCTATTGCCGAGTTTCTTCAGCCAACGTCTGCGGACAAGGTACGGTCTTTCTTGGGTGTCGCAGGTTATTACAGGCCTTTCATAAAGGACTTCGCAGCACGCGCGAGTCCCCTAACCCATCTATTAAAGAAAGACGTACCATTTCAGTGGCTCCCAGCTCAACAAACGAGCTTTGAGGATTTAAAGAAAGCGCTTACACAGGCTCCGGTCCTTGACTTTCCGGATTTCAAGGACCCCTTTCAGCTTTGTACCGACGCTTCGGCTAGTTGACTAGGAGCCGCTCTGATGCAAACAGATAAGTCCGGCAAAAAGCATGTGATAGTGTTCGCCAGTCGAGTACTTACAGCTCCGGAAAAGAACTATTCTGTTACCCACCTAGAGGCTCTTGCCATTGTGTGGGCTCTGAAGCATTTTCGTGACATAGTGATGGGGTACATAATTGTGGTATATACGGACCACGCGGCCATAACTGATCTTTTCAAGGGAAAAAACCTACACGGTCGTCTGGCAAGATGGTTCTTAACGATCCAACCATACAATCCGGAGATAAAATATATCACCGGGAAAACAAATGTGGTCGCAGATGCCTTATCTCGGAATATTCCGATAGGCGCGATTACCACCCCAGAGGTCATCCACAACTTCACTTCACCTGAGCTACACACTGCTCAGCGAGACCACCCTGTGTGGAAGAGGTTAATTTACGCCCTCGAGTCGGGAGACGAATCAAACCTTCCTGAATTGCCAGTTCCCTTTTCACAATTCTTCCTATCAGAGGACAACCTCCTTTGTAGGTCATGGCCAACCAAACCGGTACCTATAGACCAACTGGTCATCCCAGTCAAATACGTCCCCGTGACGCTTAAGCTGGTCCATAACACACCCATTGCGGGTCACCCAGGAAGAGACAAGACGCTATCTGTCACCAGACGAAAATTCTACTGGCCCACATTACGGGTTGATGTAAAAAAACATGTGGCACATTGCGTCGTTTGTGCTAAGCACAAGGGGTCCGTCAAAGGGCCAGCACCTATGTTGCAATACCCAATACCAGAGGCGCCATGGGATGTTGTTAATATAGACTTATTACAGCTCCCCCAGAGCCAACATAGTTCGCGCTACTTATTGGTGTGCGTCGACCAGTTCTCTAGGTTTCTAGTTCTAGCGCCTCTCAAGGACAAGACAGCCACACGCGTGGCCCATGCCCTCGTGACTCACGTGTTGTGTCGACATTCGTCTCCTCGAATTCTTTTGAGTGACAATGGCACCGAGTTTAGGAACTCAGTATTGAGCGAAATATGCGCTCAGTTTAACATCACGCAATCCTTCATCACTGCTTACCACCCAGCTGCTAATGGGTTGGCGGAGAAGGCTAATAGAAAAATCTTACAGGTCCTCAGGCCTATCGTGAACGATCTCCACGATAACTGGGACGATTGGCTATCGCATATAGCCGCTTCCATAAATACGTCGGTAAACGACTCTACGGGGAAGTCTCTCTACTACATCTTATATGGAGTGGAGAAACGTCTTCCGTACGACTTCCTAACAATCCCACAACAACCTCTCTACAACATTGATAGGTACGCACAACAGCAGATGCATATGTTTTCCAAGATACACTCAGAAGTTAGGTGTACGTTAAAAGCTACGAGGGTTGAAATGATGTCAAAACAACACAAACAGGCTGTCCCGGTGAAATTAAAAGAGGTTGACACAGTCATGATTAAGCAAGTGGAAAGGAGTTCGAAACTGGGGGCTAAATTTGTGGGTCCTTACCGAGTGGTTCGAAATGTCAGGGGAAATCGGTTCGAGGTTCTCGAGTCGCATAGTGGAGTCAGTCTAGAAGTTCACAGTGATCGTCTGAAAGTAATTCCCTCACCTTTGGACCTTGATATTGGTAATTCCCCCTCAGAGTCAAATGTTCAACAAGATAATCCCAACACCTATAGCTATAACTTGAGACCACGGGTTTAAATACTTCATTCCCACCACTTTCAGATCATGATGTTGCGTTTTCTGACCATCTTGTTGTCCCTCGGCTCCCTGCTTGCCACAACGCCCATCCACCTGAAGCCTGGTACCATCACGGCACACATAGGAGAGGTCTTCCTCATAGAAGATGTGCTCCTCGTAAAATATCCATATGCTTCCTTGACCAACACAACTGACACAATCAGGATAGTCTCAGAAAAACTACTCGGCATGGCAGACGCCATACGGGCTACCAAGACTAGGGAGTCAAAGGCACCTTCTAGTACCAACTCTCTGACTCTTTTTCAACTACTGGAGGATAGGATTCTGTTCTTACGGGAAAAGTTGATGAGGTAGACATGGATTATAGTTTTCACTCAGGTCACTCTCGGGTAAAGAGGGGGTTGCTCAACATCGTTGGGTCCGCCTCAAAGTTCCTTTTCGGTACGGCTACCGACGAGGACGTTCGCGATTTGCGGGACCACTACGCTCATATACTTTCCTTTGCTGCCCGAAATCGCAGGGTAATCAACGCCAATTGCAGAAAACTTGCGCGATTGCATACTGACATTGAGGAACTGCTAGAGCAGACAAATAGGATGGTAGAGGTTATCAACATAGTTGTCAAACAGATCGACCAGGTGAATCAGTTTCTCCTAGATCAGGCCTTGCATGTATTGGAAAACGTCATTAACTCCGTCGCAACGGCAAATCAGCAGGTTATTAGCAACATGGTTGATGCAGCGCACGGTAGAGTCACACCTGCCTTGTTCCCTCTACACGATTTGAGAAAGACTGTCCAGATCGGGTATCAAAATTATAGCCTAACACCTTTATTCACCCCAGACGTGAGTCAATATTTTTACCCCTTGATTGAGTCCAGCCTCACCCCCGATGCCATAATCATTCATGTTCCATTTCAGACGGCGGACGTGTTTGTGGCACACGAAATTGTCCCGTTCCCTTTTTCAGCTAAGGACAGTGAGTTAGCCCTGGACACATCCCCGTCTCTTGTTCTCATCGCGAAGGATTTCGCTCTGTATTCAACGGGTAGCTACTCACTCTTGCAATATTGCAAGGAGACGGTCTTCGGGCGATTCTATTGCTCTGCGTCTCTCTTTGCCTTCCTACCAGTTCGGGGAGGGGTATGCGAGATCGCCCTCACCCGCGTGAACGCGTCTGACGCTCTTTCCCTGTGCCCTTACAAGCAGCTAACACCAACGCCTGTTTTCCATAAGAACTTTCAGGGTCTGCATTATTTTTATTTCCCTCAGTCATTCTATGTATCGGTCATCCGCCCGGAGGGTACCACTTATCAACGGGTTACTGGTCACTATGCCATAGCGGAAGCATGCTATATCCGCTCCACTAACATAACAACGTACCCGTCCCGGATCCGTCTGGTTTTCACGGCCAATATTTCCCATCGAGTGTTTCCTCTACGGTCTCTCGATGACATTCACTTCTCCAGCATCTCGTATGTGACTAATTCCCTTAATTCATTGTCTTTCGCAAACAAAACAGAGTTTGCGGAAACCCTGGAGGAAACGCTGCCTGATTATTTGCATCTCCCCTACCTGTACCCTGGATTTTTTGTACCAATGTTTCTGATGTTCGTCAGTCTCGTCGTCATGTGCTACCTTATTAGGAGGAACTCTGTCCTGCACGATTATTTGGTTGTGCAGACACGGCGACTGGATGCAGGGAGGCCACTGGCAAGGTAGTTTTTCCTTTTCTCAGACAAGTCAGGGGACAGAAACCTGGCTGTTCCTATACTTAACATTGTACTGTGTTTCACTACTGTATTTTTTTTAGGAGCTAGATGAACGTTTCATTGTCTGTAACTATGCCAGTTGATAGCTTCTTATACATGTCCTTATATTTATCTTTTGAGAGATTTCTTATGTTTCATGTCACACACGTTGTGGTTTACCTCTCACTATTTATATTATAACTGCACATATGTTCTTACATAGCCAGTGTTTTAATGTAATTGTATCATAGGCAATCTCCTTGACAAACTCCCACTATGTATGTTCATGGTAACTAGACTGCTATTTGGATTTTTTTTATATATCGCGAGGTCGCGATCACTGGTAGGTAACCGAGCAGTGTTATAGTAGGATATCAATGTATTATTATTATTATTTAATATCACCACGAATTAGGCATACAATTCTCAATGGAAAAAAAACACGACAGATAGATCACGCCACCTTATAGGAATATCGTCCGTCAGTGTTTACCGTCTCAGTTTTGTATACTTCGCACTCCGATGGTGCGCAGAGGTCACCTTGACGTACGTGACCAATTGTAACAATTATTTTCCAACCTGTAACTCGTCACTCCTTCACGAGAGTCCGACTGACACACAACGACAGTCACTCTCGCTCCGACGCTTCTTGTACATATAGGCTACGAATATAATTCGCCTTAAGGAAGCTGAAGTTTTAATCAACGCCCTTTACACGCCCCCCGACAAGCCCGTTACACGTGGTTCCATTGGCAAATAAATCTATTATTTTTCTCAAAAATCTAACATAACTATTTAGTTATTTTTGTCAAAGTGAGTGTGGACACCCCCTTAACCAAACCGGTGCTTATTAACTCATTATTTGATATAACATTTTTAATTGAATTAATTATGTCAAGATATATTTGTATTGTTAGCTCTACACAAAAGATGCTCTCAACTTTAGCTTTTCAATATATTTTATGGATTTTCACATGAAGTAGAACATTTGCAAAATACACAACAATTGAGGTTAGCCTTTCTACATTTACATTGTTTGGTTTTATAGCTATTGCGCCGGTAGGCTTCTTCCCGGTGGATCCTGATGGTTGGTCCAAGGCTTCTTCCCGGTGGGTCCTGATGGTCGGCCCAGCCCGTTCTGGCGCAGGCGAGTGTTTATAGTGGCGCCATCTTGTATTGGCTCATGCTTCCCTCCCGGAGCTCATCTTTAATCCTAGAATCTAGAGTCCGGGTTGATAGGTGGTCTTCTGGACAGAATGTGGGTAATTTTAAGACACTCGGCGGCGGCTGAAAAATTCCAGTTTGGTGGCACCGGTCGGGGATTGAACTCGCGTCCTCCTGAACGCGGGCCCGTCTTGCTATCTGTTCAGCCACCCCCTACCCTCTATAACACTAGATGTTGGTGGGAGATTAGCTAGTGGCTTATTTAGGTTTTTGTGATAGTCTTCATATCGAAGTTCATCAAACGTGTCAACTTGTGCCTTAGCTGACCAGACCTTAACAAGATATTTCTCAAGATTCTGTACTTTAGTGTCATAAAGATTATCTGCCTCACCAAAGTCAGCTAGGAATGACACCGGATCAGCAGCCAATGCCCCATGCTTTGTGCCTATCGTTCTGAGAGTATCGTTCCCAGAGGCTAAGTGAGCTTTGACTAACACACGACTTAAATCAGGGCCAAGCTTTTTCTGGAAAAAATGGAGTGGTAGGAATCGTTGTTTCTCGCCAGTTCCGAACTGTACCCAGAGTTCTGACAGTCCATTGGATTTGAATGTCTCTATATACCGCAGCATGATGGCAATGACATCTGTGTCATTTGAAAGCAGGACAGCCCTCTTAATGTTGTGCTGAGCTGCCCAGTTGACATGTGGTACAAGCCGATAATCTGCCTCCTCAATAGAATTCTTCAGTTCCATTAGAGAATGGGCTACTCCGTTTGTGAACCTCTGAGCTGGAAGAACTTCACCATTCATTATAACCCCACTCACTACAAGCGGTATACTAGTCTGTGCTGAATAATTCTTGGCTCCAGTGCTGGCAAGGCTCTGTAGATTCTGTTTGTTAGTTGATGATGCCCGGAATTTATCCAATTGAACAGGAACTGGTGTTTCTGAACAGATTGATACCAAATCCATGCTTCCCGAGGACGATGCTCTTCGTATTTTTTTCTGATTCTATGGTTGACTTATCTAAGAAACTGTCTAAGACAATGTGGACTTCATAAGTAGAACATACAGACTGTGCTAGACGGCCCTTATTGATTGCCCAAATGTTGTCTGTGCTGTCATCTCTAACATTCGTATTTGTGACATGAAGTCAACAAGTACAGTTGCTTTACAGTTGGATACAGGTTCAAATAAAGTCCACTGTTGAGAGATTATTTTCCAGTTCCACTGTGAGCATGTACTTTGCTGGCTTCTTAGGAACTTCACCATCAAATAATGGGCTTGTCTGAAGTAGATCATGAGATAAGATATGCTTCATGGCCTCCCCACGTTGTCTGGATATCTCAAGTATGTTTTGTGCTAAGCCAAGTTCCTTTGTTGTCACTGGTACTGTGCTAGACTGTTTACTTGGTTCCTTTGAGATGTTGAAATTTGGCAGGTTGACTCGTGATATTCTAGCTCCTAGTTTCTTCTCTTTGGTGATATATCTCTCCTGGGGAAACCATCTATAACAGTGTTCTCCATGATCCATTGCATTAACCCGTGTGCTTCGGCTATGGGAAAGCCGAGAAGTGGCCGAGAAACGGCAGCATTACACTGCATTTTGAGACTAAGAAAAGAGCATGGAACGTACATCAGAGTACTCCTCTCATAATCATAAAGCCGTTAAAAATATTAACTTATACTCAAACTCCATTCTTTTTGGTTGGTGTTTGCTACAAAATAAACAGTCTTGTGACACGTGACATCTAGCCGAGAGTCGCTTGTTGTCTACTTTAGATAATTTGACAAGTGATTACTGTGTGGATAGCTAATTCAGTCTGCCATGACCTTACAACACCACGTACGTCAAATAAGCCCAACTCAAGATCACTCACCCACCACAATGACCCAGGGCATGCATTGTGGGTTGCTCTATGCCGCCACCGCCTACAATTAGCTCGAATTAGGCGTTTTGAGCTGAGCCCCGTACGGGGTCCGCCGTTTCAGCGGACCGACTCGCGGGAGCCCAGAAATGGGTTCGCCGACGCTGCCGGGTTAAGAAGGCGTTCTTTTACACTTTTATCAACACTGTACATTGTGACAAGGCTGTGAAGGCCTAGGTTTTGAGTGACATCGAAGGGATTGCCATTCGTTTCTAGGAACTGAAGTAACCGAGTAACATTTTGGTCAAACAGTTCCGATTTTCTCCCAGTCAGTTCATGGTGGTAGCTCTCCGTATGTTCCATCACTTTAGCATTTGTTAGTTTACGGAAGGTATTGCTTATGTCGAGGACTTCATGATAGATAAGCTGCCATTCAGTCACATACTCATTTTTCCTGATCTGCCCTATGATTCCCTCAGAGCTTTTCTGTGATCTTTGTATGTTTTCACAGTAACCTAAAAATATTTATTTTACCCAAAAATGTCTGATTACACCAAAAGTTATTTTAAAGATGAGTATTTTGGAGTTATTTGGTTCAGTTATAACAATTTCGCATTTTTTTTCAAAATGGTCGCCAGAATGAAAATGTCCAAAGAGTGAAATGTCTACCCAATTTAATTTCATCCATTAGCTACTGTAGAACCTATTTCTGCAGTAAAACTGCGTGCACAACCATTTTTTTACGGATATGTAGCCTGGATCCTAGACTATTAGCAGCAACAATAGGAGGAGGAGGAGGAGCAGAAGACTTATAAGGGAAAAGGTAATGCGAGTAGGAAAGTAAAGGAGACAGGTCGTAGTAGGAGCAAGAATAGGAGGAGGAAGATCAGGAGGAGGAATGTCATGTCTGGTAGAGGAAACAAAACGACGACCAGAGATAAACGGGAGTACAAAGGAAAAGCAAACAGCAACAAACCTCTTGGTCTTAACTAGGATGTTTGTTGTTGCTACCATCTACTCTAATCTACGAGTCACAGACACAGGACAGCAAAGGTGAAGGCTCCTCCCCTCCCACCAGTCCCTCCAGCCTGGGCTGGCACGAAAAGGAAGAATACCATGTAGTATAGAAAACTACAATGGAATTTTACATGGACAGAAGGAAGATCATACACGACAACTAAGCTAACACTACTTTCTGTTACACCGGAGCAAAATAGCGGATGTTTGGGTTAGCTTCTAAATATTATTAGTATTAGTATTAGTATTAGGGGCGTTGTGACATGGCGCCGCAACTGCAGGGTTATACGAGTCGGTTTTTGAACGTGCAAATAGTTTCGCTTTCGACGACGTTTTGAGGCAAACCATTCCATACATTGATGACACGGTTGAAGAAGAAGTGTTTTGATTTATTCGAGTTGAAACGTTTCCTCGTTATTTTGCATCCATTGTTTCTTGTTACACTTGATTGAGACTGTAAAGTAATCATGAACATTAACGTTATCGAGGCCCATGAAAATTTTAAACACTTCTGTAAGGTCACCTCTTAACCTGCCCTTTGATAAGCTGAGTAAGTTCAGTTCTTTAAGTCTGTCTTCGTACGGTTTGTTTTGCAGTCTAGGGATCATTTAATAACTCGACGCTGCATCCTCTCGAGTTTATCTATATCTTTTCTGTAATAGGGAGACCAAAACTGAATGCAATACTCAAGATGTGAGCGAGCTAACGAATTGTACAGTGTCAATATTACTTTTTTTCTGATTTGTGTTCAAATGTACTACCAGTAAATCCGATCAGTTTGTTGGCAAGTTTTACTACTTATGTGCAATGTTGACTCGATCGTTCAAAATTATTACTCTAAGATCTTTTTCTTTGCTGGCTTCAGAAAGTCGCACTTCGTTAATTTGATTATGAATAGGATCGTTGTTGATTCCGATATGCATAACCTTGCACTTTTCAATATTGAAATTCATTTGTCATATTCGTGCCCAACTGCTTAAACGTTCGAGATCAGCTTGGAAGTGTTCTTTATCCGTTGTCGTAGTGACTCTGCTGGCTATTTTTGTGTCGTCGGCTAATTTCGATATTTTACACGATAGCCCCTCGTCAATGCCATTTACGTACACTAAAAACAGAACAGTTCCCAGCACCGACCCCTGTGGAACACCGCTTTAGACATCTCGCCAGTCAGATAATGTACCATTCATAACAACTCTCTGTTTACGGTCGGTGAGCCAGTCTTTGAACCACTTATGAATATTACCAGTTATACCGTGAGCTTGCAATTTACAAAGGAGGCGGTTGTGAGGGATTTTGTCAAATGCTCTCTGAAAGTCCAAATATATAATGTCTACTGATTGACTTTCATCGTATACATTAAAAATGTAGTTGAAGAAATCGAAAAGGTTAGTCAAACAGGAACGTTTGCTTCGAAAACCATGTTGCGAATCCTTAAGTGATCCGGCTAAATCACGAAAAATCGAGTGTTACAAAATTGAATGGAAACATTTTATCATCAATATACTTATTATGCGCATATACTGGTAAAGTTTCGCCGCAACAGAGCAGAGACGATGTTCTGCTTCTGGAGGAACCATTTTCACTAAGAAAATGATCAAAAACAGCAAATATGGTGCGCATCTGGGAATCATGACAAAGTGAGCGTGGTGGGTGTAATTGAAATTTTTCCCACCAGAGGCGTAGCATTTTGACAGCGTTACCAATTAAAGCGCATTTGTGGTGCACTTCCTGTCACCCAATTCCACCCGGGTGGCGTATCGGATTTTACGGGTTAATTAGTCTGTTATCTTAAAAAAAAAACCACCATTTTTCCTCGAATGATCGTCTCCAAAGTTTTGCACACGATTGACGTTAGACTGATTGGTCGATAATTACCTAGTTGGGACTTGTCGCCTTTTTTTAGAGATAGGAGGTAACGTTAGCGAGTTTCCATTTTAGTGGTACATTTCCTGTGTTTAGTGAGGAGGAGGAGGAGGAGGAGGAGGAGGAGGAGGAGGAGTTTTCTTGGTAGTCGAGATATTCGAAGGAAAGCGGTGATGATGTGAATGTCGTGAGTTATTTATACCTTGAGGAGGAGAAGGAAGAAGATATAAAAATAGGAAATAATAGAAGAAATTAATATAGGGAAAATAAGAAAATAGTAAAATACGAGAATGAGGTAAAATATAAAATTATGAAAATAGAAGAAAAGAAAATAGGAAAAAAAAAATACGACAAAAATGGAAAAGAATATCAGAGGCAAAAAAAAAAAAAAAAGCAGGACCAAAACCAAAAAAAAAAAAAAGAACCTTACCAAAAGAAACAGTACTTCACAAAATAACAAATACATGCGCAAAGAAAAGCTACGTATACAAACAAAAGCATGGAATTTGAGAGCCAATAAAACAAATCTTCTTATATAACCTTCCAAAGCGTAGCGAAACAATAAATGAAGGAACGAAGGAGAGGGTGGAGAGGAGGAGAGGAGGAGGAGAATGAAACATGGAAATATGGAAATGCAGGCATCATAAATCCAATTGGCTCATTACGAGGTCGCCCGCTTGGGTGATTTAATCTGCTCGACCGCCACTTGGGGCTTGATGAGCAGATGAAAGCACCTCGATATTGAGGAGCAGATGGAAGCACCTCATTATTCAGTTGAGGATTCTGGCCATCTGTTTACTGTCCTGATCCAGTCTCGTCTGTCAGGGGACCAATATTGGATTTTCCTTTCCTTTCCGATCTTATGTACGTGAAGAATTTCTTTGAGTTAGTTTTGATTTCGCGCGCTATTTGCTTTTCATAGTTGCGTTTGCTACTCCGAATAAGGCTGCGACAAGCTCTGTGGCTGTTGTGGTACTGTGTGCGGGCTTCTGTCGTAGCATTCTCTTTCATCAAATTATAATTCCTTTTTTTTAGGTTTACTGACCTTTTTATTTCTCTGGTCATCCACGGTAGATCTACGGCCCCATTTACTCGCCTGGATTTCGTAGGCACTGTAGCCTTCTCTACCTGCAACAGCTTATCTTTGAAGACGCGTTGTCGATTGTATTGGCGGTGATGTCAAGTTGGTCGCAGGTCGTAGGGGGAAGCAGCGCACGGGTTGAGTTGAAATTTCTTTTTTTGTAATCTGGTATCACTGACGGATTATCTACAAGTCTGTGACATATGTTGACATTAAAACGGATTGAGTGGTGATCGAACCATTAAGTTTCTCACCAACTGTACAGTCGCGAATGAGGTCGGGGTCGCTTACTAATACCAGATCCAGCAGATTGTTTTCTCTTGTTGGTTGAGTTACAACTTGAGTGAGGAACGAATCCTCCACCATTTTTATAAGCCTGTTACCCTCTTGATCTCCAGTCATCAGTCCCCAGTCAATGTTAGGGCAATTAAAGTCCCCAATTATAGTTGCTTCCTTGCTTTGTGTTAGAGAGTGAATCTCTTCGTAGAGGGCAGTGTCATCGGCTGCCTGTTGTTTTGGAGGTCTGTATACGGTTACAAGTGTTAGTTTCTTGTTATTCGTGGTTATTTCCACATAGACATAATGGTATTTATCTGCGTCCTGTTTGTCTATTTGTATGGCAGGGAGTGTACTTTTTACGTAGCAAACTCCTCCTCCTCCTTTCTTGTGCTTTCGACTTTTGTGGAAGCTTTCGTACCCAGGGAATGACAGTTCGGATTCTAGATGTGTAGAGTTGGCCCAAGTCTCTATGATGGCTACCACATATGGTTTCTCTGTTGCAATATACGCCCTAATTTCGTCCTTTTTGGGTATTAAACTACGTGCATTTGACTACGTGCATTTGTGTACATGATAGAAATGTGACCCCTGTTTTTGCGGTGACGAGTTGTACCAGTTCGCTTATCGGAGGCGTCGTTAGTTACACGGTTTCTTGTGAGTGGCACCGACGCTACGGGTTGTTTGAACAAGGGCTGCCTTTGCCTCGTCCTCGCCCGCCGTTTTTTGAAAGGCTTTTTGAAAAGCTTTTCACTGCCTCGTCCAGAAGCCTCCAGAAACGCGCCGAACCAACCACATTCAGGTGTAGTCAATCGTTCCAAAGCAAGTCTGGGCGCTCAAAGAGGTGGTGGAGGAGGAGGAGTAGGAGTAGGAGGAGGAGGAGGAGGAGGACCGTGTGTAGATGAGGAAGGATAGAATGGGCTTCCTTCATGTCCTTCATCATGTAGGACGTCACATGATATCCACAAGGAGGCTTCTTTTTATTGCTCTCTCTCTCTCTCTCTCTCTCTCTCTCTCTCTCTCTCTCTCTCTCTCTCTCTCTCTCTCTCTCTCTCTCTCTCTCTCTCTCTCTCTCTCTCTCTCTCTCTCTCTCTCTCTTTTCAATGTAGCCAAGATCAATATTGTTTGATTATAATAATAATAATAATAATAATAATAATAATAATAACAATAATTTCTCATAATTTATTATTATTATTATTATTATTATTATTATTATTATTATTATTATTATTATTATTATTATTATTATTATTATTATTATTATTATTATAATTAATTATCTCATCGTTGAAATTTCCACGTGGTTTCTTCGCTGATGCCTGAGACGCCAGGGCTCAGAGCTTTCCCACGGTCTCGCTATTACCAGTTGCAGCTGATGTGTTGTGTCTTAATATGTTGGACAGTTTGAATGTTTCATTGTTCTCGTCATGACTTTCCTATATTATTAATCTTTCGTTTTCGCTCAAACGCCGGAGAATTCCTCCCCTTCCCCTTCACTCCCCCATATCCTCCCTACCATTCCTCCCTGGCTAGTGCTACTGCAGCTGTCGCACCACCCTTCCTTCCTTCCTTCCTTCCCACCCCCCACTTCCTCCTCTTTCACATGACGCTGATCTCCTTCCCCTTCCCTGTTCTCTCCCTCCTCCCTCGGAAAGTTGCATTCTCTTCCCTTCCCCTTCCCCTCCCGTCCTATACTCCCCTGTCCACCTCCTTCCTCCTCCCTTACCTCCCTCTCTCCTTCCCCCAGTCCTCCTTTATTTTTTTTTGTATCTCACATGTTATTAGTTAGTCAATGGATGGCCAGGATAGGCACTGAAGTATTTTTTTTATATTACCGCAACCGCATCACTCCGGAAGAAGTACCGCACTACCGCAACCGCACTACTGATTTTTCAGTACCGTGCCCATCTCTGTCTTTTGGTAGGAGGGTTGGGGTAAGACGTGCGGTTAAGTGTGGCCACACTGAATCAATCGGCTGGGTATGCGCTGGCTACGGCCCTGCGATGGCTAGGGTCAACCGGTCACTGCCGGGTGGACGGTCGCAACGTTCCCGCGGCCGCCGTTAAACGCCTATCAGTGGCTTCGTATACTTCTCCATTACCCCTGGGGCTGTTGGGTGCGGATTGGCCCCAACATCCAGCCTCCTCTTGTTGGGCTCCGTGGTGAGTGTGGGTGTGGGGAGTGAAACGAACCCCCTGTGTATGGGTAAGCTATCCCTGCCTCGGCCTGCCTCTCTCCCTGACCTCCGCCTGTCTCCGGAAACTCCCACACGGCCCTCTCTCATTGCCACCTAGGAGCCTTTCACGGCTCCTGGTGGTGCTTCTGGGAAGTCCCCACCCCTTAAAGGGTCTACCCAAGACAAGTTTGTGCGACGAAAAAGTCCGCTACTTCCCTTATCTCTGTATCTCTTCCTTCCTTCCTTGTTTCATCCGCTCCCCTCCCATAAACTTCCCTTCCCTTTCCTTCTCTTCTTTCTATTTCTTAACCTTCATTCTTTCGTCTCTCCATGTCTTTCCCTTCCATCATTTCCTGACTCATTCTCCTCCCCTTCTTTCCCCTCCCCTCCCCCTCTTCCCTTTACTTCTCTTATCTATTTCTTAACCTTCATTACTTCTTCTCTTCTTCTATCTCTCTCCCACCCTTTCTTGACTCATTCTCTTCCCTTTCCTTTCCCTCCCCTTCCCTTCCCATATCTTTCTTCTTTCTCAATCTTCACCCCTCATTATAACCTCTTCCTCCCTCCTCTTCCCACCCTGCCTCCCTCGCAAATCTTCCACCCTTCTTTCCTCCCCTCCCCTTTTCTCCCCTTCCTTCCCTCCCCTCTTCCCCTCTCACCGCTCACCTCTCACCTCTCACCGCTCAACTGCGTGCTCCTTCCCCTCAGTGACAATTAAGAAAATGGGCGCTGCAGAGCGGACTCAACATGTAATAAATATGTCCATCGTCACTATGTGTCTGCCAGTCTGTCTTGTCGCGTCTTCATTGTTAACTTTCCTTGTCTTCGTTTAGCTTCTATTGTCTGTCCTCGTACTGCTATACATTCCTTTTACACATTGTTCCACACATACACCAACACTTAAATGTCACCCACACTTCACAACATTCACACAAACGCATACCCACACAAACACCTTTTCTTTGTGTTGTGTTTGTCTCAATGACTTGTTGT
Source organism: Eriocheir sinensis (assembly GCF_024679095.1). Taxonomy (NCBI): domain Eukaryota; kingdom Metazoa; phylum Arthropoda; class Malacostraca; order Decapoda; family Varunidae; genus Eriocheir; species Eriocheir sinensis. Next base: position 14,825,652 of record NC_066514.1, on the reverse strand, counting down.
ATTTTTGTCCAATAAAGTAACCCTGGCGGATATGACTTTCTCTATCCGTGAACCGATTAGCACTTAGAACACTCGCTACCACCAACAATTGGTGACCCTGCAGTGTTGCTATGGTTCAAGGTGGCTTATAGCCGGTGCCGTACCAAGGGCACTCTCTCCCAGAGTGGAGCACCTGGGCAGGGTAACTTGTCCATTCGTCCGCCCTCTCCTGGGGCAAAAATCCTCACCACCGCTCGGGGCTCGTGAGGCTGAGCACTCAGGTCGGGAGAAGCATTACGCCGTAGGCGTAGTTGCCACCTCCAGGGTTCTCCCCCACCCTCCCCCAGGCGATTTCTGTGCCTTCTCCAGGCACCCTCTGTGCCTCCCCCAGGCACCCTCTGTGCCCTCCTCCAGACGCTTTCTGCGTCTCCTTTCAGGCACCCTTTGTGCCCTCCTCCAGATGCTGTGAGGTTGACACAGTGAAGTTGACACAGTGAGGTTGAGACACTGTGAGGTTGAATGACACTGTGAGGTTGGATGACACTTTGAAGTTTACAGGCACTGTGAGGTTGAATGACACTGTGAAGTTGACAGACAATGAGATTGACACACTGAGGTTGAACATCACTGATGTTGATATAAACTGAGGTTAACAGACACAGTGAGGTTGACGATCTGAGGTTAACACTGTTAGGTTGAATGATACAGTGAGGTTGACAATGTAAGGTTGATACTTAGAGGTTGACAGACACTGAGGTTGACAAACACAGGGAGGTTGACAATCTGAGGTTGACACTTACGTTGTATGACACAGTGAGGTTCAGATATACTGTGGTTGACAATATGAGGTTGAAACTTTGAGGTTGACATACTGAGGTTGACAGACACTGTGAGGTTGATAGACACAAAGATTGACACACTCTGAGGTTGAGAGACACTGTGAGGTTGACAAACTGTGAGGCTGAATGATACTTTGTGGATGACAGAAACTGTGAGGTTGAATAACACCGTGATGTCGACACGCTGTGAGGTTGACAGACAATATGAGTATGAATGACAATGTGAGGTTGACATACACTGTGAGGTTGAATGACACTGTGAGATTGAATGACACTGTGAGGTTGAATGACAGTTTGGCTGACAGACACTGTGAAGTTGACATACACTGTGAGGTTGAATGACATTGTGAGGGTTCAGATACTGTGAGGTTGACACACTGTGAGGTTGACACTGTGAGGTTGAATGACACCCTGCGGTTGAATGTCATTGTGAGGTTGACAGACAATGAGGTTGAATAACTGTGAGGCTGACACACTGATGTTAACATAATGCAAGATGGTGCCACTATAAACACTCGCCTGCGCCAGAATGGGCTGGGCCGACCATCAGGCCCCACCGGGAAGAAGCCTTGGGCCGACCATCAGGCCCCACCGGGAAGAAGCCTACCGGCGCATTAGGCCGCGACGTAAAAAAAAAAAAAATAATAATAATAATAATAATAATAATAATAATAATAATAATAAACTGAGGTTGACAGACGCAGTGAGGTTGATGATCTGAGGTTAACACTGTTAGGTTGAATGACACAGTGAGGTTGACAATGTGAGGCTGATACTCTGAGGTTGACAGACACTGAGGCTGACAGGCACAGTGAGGTTGATGATCTGAGGTTGACACTGTTACGTTGAATGACAGTGAGGTTCACAGACACTGAGGTTGACAATGTGAGGTTGAAACTTTGAAGTTAACAAATGTTTAGGTTGACATAACTGTGAGGTTGATAGACACAGTGAGGTTGACACACTCTGAGGTTGAGAGACACTGTGAGGTTGACAAACTGTGAGGCTGATTGATTGTGGTTGACAGACACTGTGAGGTTAACACACTGTGAGGTTGACAGACACTGTGGGGTTGAATGGCACTGTGAGGTTGACACACTCTGAGGTTGAGAGACACTGTGAGGTTGACAAACTGTGAGGCTGAATGATTGTGGTTGACAGACACTGGGGTTGAATGACACTGTGAGGTTGACAAACTGTGAGGCTGAATGATTGTGGTTGATAGACACTGTGGGGTTGAATGACACTGTGAGGTAGACACACTGTGAAGCTGACAGACATTATGAGGATGAATGACACTGTGAAGTTGACATACACAGTGAGGTTGACATACACTGTGAGGTTGAATGACAGTTTGGCTGACAGACAATGTGAGGTTGACAGACACTGTGAGGTTGAATGACACTGTGAGGGTTCAGACACTGTGAGGTTGACAGACACCGAGGTTGACACACTGAGATTGAATGACACCGTGAAGTTGACAGTTAATGTGAGGTGAAATCAAGTTGACAGACACTGTGAGGTTGAATGACACTGTTAGGTTGACAGACTGTGATGTTGACAGACACTGTGATTGTAATATGTATATTATAATGTACATGTGAGTGTGTGACTGTGTGTCTAAGCACAGGCTCAGTGCCTTTGCCAGGATGTTATGGAACACGTCAGAGCTGATGGCCGTGGGAACACATGCTGAGCTAACGCAAGAATCAGCAAATGATGACTTTCATCGACAGTCATCAACCGGAACCCACACCCTTCCGGACGAACTACAAGCAAATAAAACGGGCGAACAACGCAGAGACGAGGAGAGAAGACGGGTGATGGGCAGGCGAGCGGTGCTCTGCCGCCCAGCGCCCTGTGGTGTGGCTGGCTCTCAAATCGTGACTCGCTCACGTAAACTGTAAATTTTGTATACAACTTAATATAGTTAAAATACATTTGGTATTTGTATTAACCTGAGAGAGATAACTAAAGTGAACTAAAGTGAATTTATAAAGGCTACCGCTCGACCACACATCACTTAACTAAAAGGCTACTGTGTTGTCTCAACCACTTCAATCAACTGGAGAACGCAGGCAACGGTTACATCGGACCTGACGTGAGATAACAGTTCGCGCCTTAAACTTAAACTATAACAGGCAACACCAACTACTTAGAAAAAGTAAAAACAGCTAACAAAAAGGCTAACATGATGTTGACAGACACTGTGAGATTGACAGACACTGTGAGGTTGACAGACACTGTGAGGTTGAAAGACACTGTGAGGATGAGACACTGTGCGGTTTACAGACACTGTGAAGATGACAGACACTGTGATGTTGACATACACTGTGAGGTTGACAGACACTGTGAGGTTGACAGACACTGTGAGGTTGAATGACACTGTGAGGTTGACAAACACTGGGATGTTGACAGACACTGTGATGCTGACAGACCCTGTGAGGTTGACAGACACTGTGAATTTGAATGACACTGTGAGAGTTCAGACATTGTGAGGTTGAATGACACCGTGAAGTTGATAGATAATGTGAGGTGAAATCACTTTGAGGCTGAATGACTGAGGTTGACAGGCACTGTGGGATTGACACTGAGGTTGACAGTGTAAGGGTGACACTGAGGTTGATAGGTACTCTGAGGTTGAGGCACTGTGAGGTTGACACACTGTGAGGTTAATACACTATGAGTTTGACACACTATGAGGTTGACACACTGTGAGGTTGAAGTTGACAGACTAAGGTTGACACACTGTGAGGTTGGAGACACTGTGAGGTTGACACACTCTGAGGTTGACTGACACTGTGAAGTTGACAGACATTGTGAGGTTGACACACTCTGAGGTTGACTGACACTGTGAGGTTGACACACTCTGAGGTTGACTGACACTGTGAGGTTGACAGACATTGTGAGGTTCATACACTGTGAGGTTGACAGGCACTGTGGGGTTGACACTGAGGCTGACATTGTATGGTTGACACTGAGGTTGATAGGTACTCTGAAGTTGAAGCACTGTGAGGTTGAAACTTGACAGACACTTTGAGATTGACACACTTTGAGGTTGACACACTTTGAGGTTGACACACTTTGAAGTTGACACACTGTAAGGTTGACACATTATGAGTTTGACACACTATGAGGTTGACACACTGTGAGGTTGATACACTTGAGGTTGATACACTCAGGTTGAATGACACTGTAAGGTTGACACTGAGGTGAGAGACATTTTGATGTTGACACTGTCAGGTTGATACCTACTATGAGGTTAACACTGAAGTTGATAGATACTGTGAGGTTGAAAGACACTCTGAGGTTGACAGACACTGAAAGGGCGAAGGACACTGTAAGGTTGACTAGCACTGTGAGGTAAAAAGACACAGTAAGATTGATTGACACTGTTAGGTCGGAAGACACTGTATGGTTGATTGGCGTTGTGAGGTTGACATACTAAGGTTGATTGGCACTGTGAAATAGACACCCACTATAAGGTTGATTGGCACTGTGAGGTCGAAAGATGCTATGAGGTTGACAAAGTGAGGTTGATTGACATTATGAAGTTGACAAACACTGTGAGGTTTGAGACACTGTGAGGTTGATTGACACAATGAGGTTGACAATGTGAGGTTGATTGATACTGAGAAGTTAACACACTGTGAGGTTGACAGAATATGAGTTTGATACTGTGAGGCTGATAGATACTTGAGGTTGATTGACACCATGAGCGTGTGAGGTTGGCAGACACACTAACTCAAGACTGGCCGACAGAACGGAGTGGAGACGTTGACACTTGACACACTGGATGATGTAGATTTAATGCCCCTGAGCCCCTGATGTCAAGGTCGTTACTTTTTATTACGTCTAGGCTGACGGAAAAATAGCACCACCGTACCCGAAATGGAAGATCTCTTCCGCTGAACTTGTGTTTTCTCGGACCCAGTCACAGTTAATTTGCTCGAAACGTGGAATGAGTGCTCTTTAATAAATATTTGCATGTGATAAAATTGAATGAGACAGTGTGGAATGTAGTATGAGGAGGACGGTGTCTAATTAATACACTGAATATTACCGTAATACATAGGCATGTGACAAATACCTATTGTCCCCTCTCCCGTACGTCCTCCCCTCCCTCCCACTATGGCTTTCTTCACCTACCTAACCTTGCCTCTCTCTCTCTCTCTCTCTCTCTCTCTCTCTCTCTCTCTCTCTCTCTCTCTCTCTCTCTCTCTTCTTTCTGTATTTTTACATCTTACATATCGCAATTGAATACATATATGTCGCTGGGGTCTCTCTCTCTCTCTCTCTCTTCTTCTTCTTCTTCTTCTAATATTCATTGATAATTTACACTGGAAGGACGGGTGACACTTTTGTCTAGCGCCGCTGCATTCATCATTAATAAACGAAAACCCTAATGCATATTCCCAACTACAATACATGTCAAATTGCAGAAACCTAAACATACAAAAATCTTTTGACGAGTGCCCTACACGCCATGTTGGTGCAGCCCCGTACCCCCCCCCCCCCCACCTCCCCTTCGACAAAGGCCCCTCCCCCACCCCCACCATCGCCGCCGCGGCCTAGCTCCCGGCGGGCAAGTTAAATGTTCGTAGAAATGTCTCTGTGTTTTCAATATGTGGAGATTTATCTGCATTCTGATGACACTATCGTGTTCATGAGAGATTTTCCTACTAATTGCAAAGTAAATTTGAGTTTTCAATGAACAACTTTCATATGAAGCGAGCAAAAGTAAAACATGTTATAAACATTTTTTTTACATCTTCACAGTTCAACTCATCGTAAAACCATTTTCGTTTTTGTTTTGTCAAGTTTTTACACTACATCTTGATTCTACATTTACTGCTGAGTCTGATGGTGTCAACCGAAACCGGCCTTCTCGTATATGAGATTATCTATGGTATGTAAGATAAGAAACATGTCTCTCTCCAGCATGCAAGATGTAGCCTGACATCAGTGTCTGGCTGTCTGCTAGAGGACGGTGCAGGCAATCAGCAGCGACCTTGGCCTTGGCACCAGCAATGACGTATGAAAGCTTGGGCTGGCTAGTGTGGCACGTATTGATAACGAAGCGTTACGTATCGAAGTCCTCCAATGAAGTTTCTTTTTCCTGCTAATTAAAGAAACTTTCATGTATGTAACAATATTTTGGGGGGTAACAATAATGTAAACTAATGTTTTGCGTAAGAAGTAACCACGATTATCATCAAATGCCTCTTCAAAGGTCTGATATTTACAGAATGAGACAGTGACGGTAATGACATTGTTGATGAGCTACACACTACTATGATTAATCAACGTTTGCTGCACGCACAGCAGAGCTACGATCATATTACTGTTATTTCTAAGAAGAAGGGGAAATTATAGAACTGAGTACACTATTAACTCAATTTCACGGTGGTTGGCGCTTTGGCCCCTTGTCGCACGCAGGCACTCAATTATTATGATGATTGATATTCTGAAACAGCAGCCCTGCATCTGGCAGGTGAAAAATAAACATTACAAGAATAACAATGACTGGCGAGGCGGTGCAAGAGTCGCCTCGTGAGGCCTAGTGTGGACGTAGCTTTCGAGTCGATAGATTACGTCACTATAGTAACATATAGCCTAGTCATATTCACATACATGAATTACTCGTTAGAAGGTAAAGCCTTAGATTATATAAAAATGTGTTTGTCCCTCACCAGGTACAGCGGTTAGTCGGTTTAACTGGGTTAATGGAGTGAGCGCCAAGTAAATAAAGCGACTTTGCGCCTGTGCAAATCCTTACCTTACCAGGATTAAATAAATCAACGATCAATAATTATCGCTTAATATTATAAATAAATACGCTTATTGAAGAAACTATTTAGCAACTTGTATAAAAATAATTGTTAGAGGTGAGTAGTGAGGTTTCAAAATGTCTGCAGTCAGTTGTTGCTATGACAACGTTGACCACAAATTTTCTTATGTGATCGGTGATCGGAAGTTATTTTGTGAAGTTCCGATCTCCACACTCCGATTACCTTTTACAAAGATGATCCAATCTTAGCATTCCGATCGCCATTTGCTATTCCGATCAGATCGGAAGATCGGACGATCGGAGTGATGATCGGATGTGCCCAGCTCTGGTGGTGATATATAGCAAGGGATGGTGACCATTCGAGAGAGAGAGAGAGAGAGAGAGAGAGAGAGAGAGAGAGAGAGAGAGAGAGAGAGAGAGAGAGAGGAGGGAGTAGGAGAGGGGCTAATTAGGGATGACAGTGGTCAGTGGTTGATCTCTTGGGAAGAGGGGAGAGAGTGCGGTGGTGCCATTCCTCCTTGGCTGGGAGTTTGGTGGGCCCGTGCCGACTGGAGCCGATCTTTCCTTCCTTAAAGATTTACCCCCATAATAGGGGGACAGGGCCTTTGGCCAAAAGGCGGCCCTGTAAGGGGGAGCGAGCAATGCAAGCTCGTTACGGGTGTGGGGATACCTCCGCCGCCCCCACTGACACGAGTAGCAGCCGTCGAGCAGCGACGGAGGCACGGGCTCTCCGGGCATGCGCCCAGTAGACACCCGTAGCGGTTCACGGGCGAGCAGCCGGCCGGTCGACTTGACTACTGCGGGGGGGCCCAAAGCGAGGATGACCAGGCGGGTCAACCACGCCGCCGCAGAAGGACCCCCCAGCTGCTCGCCCGAGGAGTGCTGGCGTTCCACTCGACTGGAGCCGATAGTACATCTTGTAATATATACTAGGTATTGCCAAGTTATGTCAGTTTATTACTGAATTTAAATTCTTTAAAATTCTGGGCTTTAATTTGGATGCAATATTAATCTTAAGTTCTCACTTTTCTTATTTATTATTTTTTTTCTTATTATTTTTTTACAAGGACACAATTCAAATTACAGGTTTAGATCAACTGAAGAACTGCCCCCCCAGAGTTCCCAATTGAAGATTCGCCTCCCCAACTAGAAATATCGGATATTAATATATTATTTTTGGTTTATGCCTTTCGTCTGGCATCTCCATGCATAACCATCATTACACTTAGCATGTTTAGTCCAGTTCATCGCATTGTCACAATTGACACACCACTTCATTTCTTAAAAGTGGATGTTGTTAACCCAATTGGTCACAGGCAAAGGATCCTTAGTCAGCAGAGGAAGCACGACAGACTTGAATGTGTCACGGGCCATGTCGAGCTACAGACTGAATACATGAACCCAATGGTGCTGAAACTGATCACAAGTTGTGTCAGGTTAGTCAAAAATGTTAAGGTGAGGTCAGGTCAACTGCTGAGGTTTTGATCCCTTGATGTCAGGTCTACCGGTGAGGTTTTGTCTGGTTAGTAAAAAATGTTCAGGTGATGTCAGGTCAACTGTTGAGGTTTTGATCCCCTGATGTCAGGTCTACCGGTGAGGTTTTGGCCGCCCGCTGTAGTCCTGCCATCAACTGAAGAATTGCCTCCCCAACTCTGCCCAACTGAAGAATCGCCCCACCAGAGCGGTGTGGGGGGGCAATTGTTCAATTGATCCGTTTATTGTAAATAACGTTTTTTTTTTTTATTTCATGGTGCAAATTACAGGTTTATTGTAAATAATGAAATTTTTTTAATTTTCCTGGTTCAAATTACAGGTTTATTGTCAATAACGGAAGATTTTTGTTTTTCATGGTTCAAATTACAGGTTTATTGTAAATAACAGAATATTTTTTTTCATAGTTCAAATTACATACAGGTTTATTGTAAATAACCGAAATTTTTCATTTTCATGATTCAAATTATAGGTTTGTTGCAAATAACGGAAATTTTCAAAGGTACATCTTGTTATAATTATATACTAGTTATTATCAAGTTATTTCAGTTCATTACTAATTTTAATTTCTTGAAAATTATGGGCTTTAATTTGGATACAATGCAATATTAATTTTACCCTCACTAATTTATTTATTTATGTATATACGTATTCTATTATTTTTGCATGGTTCACATTATATTCATCATCATCATCATTTCATTGACGCCCCCTCCTAGGAGCTCCCCCCAGGGGATGGCCACAGCAGAAGTGTTTCCAACTTTCTCTATCCAGACACTCCTTCCTTGCCTGCTCAAAGTTTCTCACATTATATTTTTATTGTAAATAGCGAAACATGACAATGTGACAGCAATCATACACGTATTCCGAACACTAACACTCTCTCTCTCTCTCTCTCTCTCTCTCTCTTATGACTCATTTTTATTTCTTTTTGTTTACCTTAGGAAATTCTCATTAATCATGTATGTTTTCTAATGTGTGTATTTTATATTATTTGTTACAGGAATCCATATCTTATATTCTTTAATACTAAAATGAAAAAGGACATAGTTTTTTATTTTCTTTATTTTCCCTTTTATTACCTAAATTAAAAGACGGGAAAGGGAAATGTTTTTATGTCTTTAGATTTCTTCTCACATGCCTAAACCAGCCAAGTCTTCTTTGTCTGAGTCACACCGCTCTGCTACCTCCTCACTTGCCTGAATGTTTTAATGATTCTATTTTGACAAATATGTTCCTTGACTTTTTCGATCAGAAAATTAAGTCTATAGTGGCGACTTTTGGCAGTGAGCTGATACGAACACCTATGAACATGCCAATGCCTCAAAATAAGCTACTCTCCTTTAAACAAGTAAATGTGGATGAGGTAATTAAAGGCAATTGTCCATAAAGTAAACATGACTTACTGTAACAATAACCCATTCATTATCTATTAGTGACATTATTCAGAGTAATAAGTTTGGTGAAATTCTAAAAAATTTACATTGATCAAACTGTAGCTTCCTGAATAATACCTTTCCTGTTTCTGAGGAAATAGCTTTGATTAACCAAATAGTAAAGGGCAAAATGGATATGCAATGTTTGAGTTCCTTTAGACCAGTATCTAACTTTTTATTTTTATCTAAAATTATTGAAACTGTATTATTGACCCAGTTACTCGTCCATTTGCAAGTATTGTAGTGAAGGCTTTACCAGATAGTCAGTCAGCTTATAGAAAACTTTATTCGACTGAGACAATGTTGTGTTCAGTAACCAATGATTTGACTATCATAATGGACGACGGAAAATGTGGTCTAGGTACTGATTTCATAGGTCTTGATTGCTGCATCTGACATGGAGATGTACTCACTTTTTTGTAAAGTTATCTTGCAAACAGGCAATATTGTGTACAGATTGAAAGATCTTTATCTGACAAGAAGTCTTTTGAAAGAGAAGTGCCCAAAGGTAGTGTATATGACTGTTCAGTATATACACTATTGAACTATCTCATATAGAAACTTAAAATACTACTTGATATAGATTTTAAACTGCTGATGACACACAGTTTTAAATGGCTTTGAATAATGTGGTTAATGGTTGAAGGAAAGATAAGTCTGATTATGTATGACGTTGGTAAATGTATGGAATCCAAACAGTTAAAGCTAAACCAAGACAAGACTGAATGTTTGCTAGTGGGGCAAAGCAAAGATATTAGCAGGATTACTATGTCCACCCTATGCATTGATAGTAACACCTTGGAAGTTCGTGAAACATTGAAGGATCTGGGTGTATCTTTGGACTGTACTCTATCTATGAAGGATCAAATACAGCAAGTTGTTAAAACAAGAAGATATCACCTCAGGAACATGGGTTTCGTAAGGAAGTATTTGGATGTGATGACAACGAAAATGCTGGTTCACAATCATGTGATAACCAAATTGGACTATTGCAATTCTCTATATTATGGACTGCCAAACTATCTATTAAAAGAATTACAACTTGTCAAGAATTGCGCTTCTCAAATGATACAAGGTCTCCCTCCTGGTGAAAGAATAACAGCGTCATTGATAGAGTTGCACTGGTTGGCTGGTGATTAAGGCAAGAATTGAGAACAAGATTAGTGTTATGACTCATCAGGCATTACGATCTGGAAAGTCTGAGTACTACTTCAGAAATTTATTGATAAAATTTCTTCATGACACTACAATGAAGTTGAGACACGACACAGACCCTCACAGACTGCTTGAGCCAGGAAGTAATCTCCACATGGGAGTTAGAGCAGTTGAAAAATGTGCTCCGAGGATTTATAATAGTGCCGAGTGATATTAAAGATTACGCCAGAATTAATATCTTCAAATACCTATCTATTTGCGACTAGCCCCCCTCCCCACCTCTGTAACCCATTTTTCCCTACAGTTCCCCAAGGTTGTAGGGAATGTGGAAGGATGAAATAAGAATAAAAAGGATATGATATTAAAAAGATACACCAAAAAAGCTATATAAACTAACTTCCCACAATATTTCAGGCGTCCACAACACAAGACTAGTGTTATTTCTGCTTCTTGCTCCACTGTCTCATATACTGAGGCACTATTTAGCACACAGAAGCACTTTACAAACCATATATCAAGCGTATTAATGAAAAAAGGCTATATAAACACTCTGGTACAGGGAGTTCATACAATATTGCAGGCGTCCACAGCACAATACCAGTGTTATTTCTCTTTCTTGCTCCACTGTCTCATATACTGAGGCACTATTTAGCACAGAGAAGCAGTTTACAAACCACATAGCAAGCGTATTAGTGAAAAAAAGCTATATAAACACTCTGGCACAGAGTTCACACAATATTACAGGTGTCCACAGGTGTTATTTCTGCTTCTTTCTCCTCTTTCTCATATACTGAGGCACTATTTTGCACATAGAAGCACTTTTCAAACCATATATCAGACAAACCACGATAAAATTGCTCAAGTTCACACTATATATCAGCGCCGCACTATGGATCAGCTATTAGCTGAGACATAGTGCGAGCATTGTTTGCTTCCAGTATGCGCGCAACACGCAATATCGCACTCTGGCACAGGCGCACTATATCTCAGGACACCGGAAGGGCGGGCCGGGCTGCTCACCCGAGGAGGACTGGCGTATCTACAGCCAGGGGCTGCACCCTTACAACACGTCCCTGCCTCAAGAGACACCTTCCTGCCGCTGCCGCCTACCACCACCACAACAACACGCGCAGGGCGGCGGGAACACGGTGCAGGCAGCAGTCATTCCAAGGCAAGGGAAGACCAGTCCCTCCCTCCCTCACCCGCCTGAAACTCAGCGGAAAATCGTCTTATTTCAGCGCTCTCCGCCGCGTCCTCAGGTGTCTAGGGTAACGGAAGGCATGGAGTTCAAATGCCATGTCTCCCGGCGCTTGAACAGGCTCAAACAAGGCGTTTTTTAGGCAGAGAAGTGGACGACGTACCTTTGTTGACATCTGACAGGCCCCCATCTTGAATTCCTCTGGCGTAGTTGGGGTGGGCTGGTACCGGTACCAGTACCGCTACTATCGGTACTTTAAACTACGGTACCGGTAGCACATTGCTCGGATTTATTTATTTATTATTATTTTTTTTACAACAAAGGAGGCAGCTCAAGGGCACAAAAAAAAAACTATAATAAAAAAAAAGCCCGCTACTTGCTGCTCCTAAAAAAGAATCAAAAGAGGTGGCCGAAAGAGAGGTCAATTTCGGGAGGAGAGGTGTCCAGATACCCTCCTCTTGAAAGAGTTCAAGTCGTAGGCAGGAGGAAATACAGATGAAGAAAGATTGTTCCAGAGTTTACAAGCGTGAGGGATGAAAGTGTGAAGATGCTGGTTAACTCTTGCATAAGGGGTTTGGACAGTATAGGGATGAGCATGAGTAGAAAGTCGTGTGCAGCGGGGCCGCGGGATGGGGGGAGCATGCAGTTAGCAAGTTCAGAAGAGCAGTCAGCGTGGAAATATCGATAGAAGATAGAAAGAGAGGCAACATCGCGACGGAATTTAAGAGGTAGAAGACTATCAGTAGGAGGAGGAGAGCTGATGAGAAAAAGAGCCTTAGAATCCACTCTGTCCAGAAGAGCTGTGTGAATGGAGCCCCCCGACACGTGAGATGCATACTCCATACGAAGGCGGACAAGGCCCCTGTATATGGATAGCAACTGCGCGGGGGAGAAGAACTGGTGGAGACGATACAGAACGCCCAACCTCGAGGAAGCTGATTTAGCGAGAGAGGAGGTGTGAATTTTCCAGTTGAGATTTTGAGTAAAGGATAGACCGAGGATGTTTAGTGTTGAAGATGGTGATAGCTGAGTGTTGTCGAAGAATAGGGGACAGCTGTTTGGAAGATTGTGTCGAGTTGATAGGTGGGGAAATTGAGTTTTTGAGGCATTGAAGGACACAAGGTTCCTTCTGCCCAAATCGGAAATGATACCAAGGTCTGAGGTTAAGCGTTCTGCAGCCTCCAGTCTGGAGTCGTGTACTTCCTGTTGAGAGGGTCGTCTATTGAAAGAAGTTGAATAATGCAGAGTGGAGTCGTCGGCGTATGAGTGGACAGGACAGTTTGTTATTGAAAGAAGATCATTAATGAATAACAGGAAGAGAGTGGGTGATCGGACAGAGCCCTGTGGAACACCACTGTTGATAGGCTTAGGGGAAGAACAGTGACCGTCTACCACCGCAGAGATAGAACGGCCGGAAAGGAAACTGGAGATAAAGGAACAGAGAGAGGAATAGAATCCGAAAGAGGGCAGTTTAGAATGAAAAGACTTGTGCCAGACTCTATCGAAGGCTTTCGATATGTCTAGCGCAACAGAGAAAGTTTCACCAAAACAGCTAAGAGAGGATGACCAAGAGTCAGTTAAGAGACCAAGAAAATCGCTAGTAGAACGCCCCTTGCGGAACCCATACTGGTGATCAGATAGAAGGTTAGAAGTGGAAAGGTGCCTTTGAATCTTCCGGTTAAGGATTGATTCAAAAGCTTTAGATAGACAGGAAAGTAAAGCTATACGGCGGTAGTTTGAGGGATTGGAACGGTCACCCTTCTTAGGCACAGGCTGTACAAAGGCATACTTCCAGCAGGAAGGAAAGATAGATGTTGATAGGCAGAGACGAAAGAGTTTGACCAGGCAGGGTGTCAGCACGGAAGCACAGTTTTTAAGGACAATAGGAGGCACTCCATCAGGTCCATAAGCCTTCTGAGAGTTGAGGCCAGAGAGGGGATAGAAAACATTATTTGGAAGAATCTTAATAACAGACTTAAAGGAGTCAGAGGGGGGATGAGTAGGAGGAATATGCCCAGAATCGTCCAAGGTGGAGTTCTTACAGAAAGTTTGAGCGAAGAGTTCAGCCTTAGAGACAGATGAGACGGCAGTGCTGCCGTCAGGGTTAAGGAGAGGAGGGAAAGAGGAAGAAGTGAAATTGAAGGAGATATTTTTGGCTAGATGCCAGAAGTCACGGGAAGAATTAGAAGAAGCAAGAGGTTGACATTTTCTATTGATAAAATAAGTTTTGGTAACTCGGAGAATTGATTTGGCACGATTCTGGGCTGAAATGCAAAGGTCATAGTTAGCGGGAGTTCGAAGGCTCTGGAACCCTTTGTGAGCTGCCTCTCTATCTTTAATAGCAGGAGAACAATCATAATTAAAGCATGGCCTTTTAGCATGAGGAGTAGAGAAAGAACGTGGAATGTATGCCACCATTCCAGAGACAATCACCTCTGTGATGCGCTGGGCACACACAGAGGGGTCTCTCTCCTGGAAGCAGTAATCATTCCACGGGTACCGCTACTAACGGTACCAGTTAAACTACGGTACCGGTACCAGATTGCTCGGATTTTTTTTTATTATTGAATTTATTGGATAATTCATCATGTCCGATTCTTTTTTTTTTTTTTGGTTGCTTATATATATTGTTATTGTTATTAGACTATGATCAAGGACATCCATAATAACTACGTATACATGCTATTCTTTTATCGAAAAAATAAATATTCACTTCATTCAGAGGCGGCTCCCGTGGTCCCGCGGTAGAGTCTCCGCCTTGCGCTCTGGCGGGGTGCTAGAGCGTAGGTTCGGGACCTGCCCGGTGCCATGGGGGTGGAAAGGTGAGCTCTTTCCGGCACCCTCAGCCCCGTTCTTGGGCCTCCTCCTTCAAAGAATTGGGCATCTCTCTACCAGCCGTCTGGGTGCCTTCCTCCCTATCCCCAACGAAATACCCCCCAAAAAAAACTTTATTCAGAGAGAGAGAGAGAGAGAGAGAGAGTTTTCTTTTCAGAAAATTTATTTAGGAATATCTTCAGACGTCATTAAAATAAAAAATAAAATACTCCTTTGGGTACCGGTACCGGTATCGGTACCGGGACTAACCCGACTTTTCGGTACCTGCACAACTGGTACTCAAATAATTATTAAAGGTACCTGCCCATCCCTATATCGTAGGCGTCAAAATATTGCCGTAGTTTTTTTTAATATTTACTCAGAAAAACGCAATATAGAGCCTAAATAAACGTTCTGTTATGTATATTAACTTGTTCTACTAATTATCGATGCTACTAGACAGCTATTTATAACACAGCCATAATTAGCAGGTCACTTATTATTATGGGCAGGGCAGAAAAAACGTGAGATATGGAGGTAATCAATGTTCTGTTTACTGTATTATATCACTGTACTAATTACCAAGGCTATTAGTGGCGCTGGATAGGTAATTATAACGATTTTGCCATAATATCGTATGCTTTTTTTTTATTTTTTCGATAATCTTGCCCAGAAAACGTTATGTGAAGTCTTATTAATAAACGTTCCAGTGGTCTGAGGAACATTTATTTGGTTTTTATATATACGTTTCTGTGCCTCTCTCTCTCTCTCTCTCTCTCTCTCTCTCTCTCTCTCTCTCTCACACATGCATTATACATATAGAATTCAGCCATGCACATGTTTTTTTTTTATTTTTTTTAGTGCTGGTAATTGTAAGGTATATGGTACGCGATGGAGTATGGCTGTACAGGATATTTTGTGGTGGAATTATACATCAATGGAAGTTGTGTTTGTGGTGTCATTATATAATAACCCACACATATACAACGAAACACTGTAAAGGGGCCGCGGTCATGTCTATAGAGGTGCATGATTGGGGTCGCCTTAAAAAAAAAGGTTAATTGGGAACCACTGTGTTAAGAGGATAAAATTTGTCAATACTAATGACGGTTGTTGAGGCAAGTTTTCCCTTAAGATCGGTGTTTTTGCCTGAAATAAAAAAAAGTGGTCCATATTACCACCTCCTCCACTACTACTACTACTACTGCAACTACTACTACCACTAGTATGCGGGTGAAGTGTTTTCACCTCAGGGAACTAGACGTCCCTGCCTTGCATAGTCTCAGGCCACCCTTAGACAAGGTGTAATACACAAAGGAACACAAAGTAACACAAAGGAAGAACAAACAACAGCAGACCTGCTGGTCCTTACGAGGCTGTTTGTGACAAGCTACACTAACTATCTAATCGAAGGTGGAAGATGAAGGACAGCAAAGGCGAAGGCTCCTCCCCACCCGCCCATCCCTCCAGCCAAAGCTGGCAGGAAAGGAAAAAGAACCATGCAGCATGGAAAAACTGCATGGAAATTATGTAGGAACATAAGAACATAAGAACATAAGAACGCAGGAGTCTGCAAGAGGCCGGTAGGCCTGTACGAGGCAAGAACTACCATTACTGCTACCACTAACCGGGCGATAAAAGCGGACAAAGACACCAGTATTCGAAAGAACTTAACGTTATTACGACAATGAGTAGTATCTTAGTTGCTGGTTGGATTCAAAACACTTGTCTAATCAATTCTTGAAGGCCGTAACTGTTGTACTATCAACGACATCACAGGGTGCCAGGGTCACGGTGAAGCCTCTGGGCAGCAGCAGTGGTGGATTGGACCGCAGGCAGAGGATCTATTTATGAGACAATGGCTGGAGTTCCAGGGTCCTAGTCAGCTGGACCGTGCCTAATTATTTAGGCCTGCGGTGTAGAGGAGTGTGGCGACCTCTACACTAAAAAGCCTCCCTGGGAAACAGTTGTCGTTGTGAGCTCCCCGTCCCTCCCCTCTATCGACGGTACTCCCATCCCTAGTCTGCATAACTGCTGGTTCTTCTTTTCTCCTGAAAGAGATGTCTTATGTGGGCCATTTGAGGTTGTACCTCCAGGCTTCTAGGTGGAGTTTCTGAGGGTTATTCTTATACTCAAGGAATATTTCAGCTTTTTGGTCTCTCAGGAAGGGCGTCTGATACTCTCTAGAGTTGGTGGAGAACACCTGGTGACAGGTGCCACTGGCGAGGCCTCGAAAGGGTCGCAGAGTTGGGCTAGACATCTCGGAAAGCGGGAACGAATTGCTGGTTCCTCTCCTCCTTGCAAGCTCTGCTCTGAGTGACTACGCCGGCCCAGTTCTATGGGACAAAACTTCGAGGAAAATAGCTGAAAAGCGCCGGGTTGTGAAAGTCTCTCTCGTGACCGAGGCTCAGGACAAGCGATTGGTCTTTGAGGCGTTTTCAAGACCCTGTGGGAGCGAACTCTCAGTGTTGGAGGCATCTAACACAGCAGTATCTAATTTCCATGCACAATTTTTATACAATTCAATTTATGGTCACAATTTAAGTTATTTCGAAAGCACTTTTAATATTTGCCCAAACTGTTAACTCGCTTAAATTTCTAACAATGCCTTCGAACCTGAAGTGTGACGTCTGTCCCGGACGATTTGCAGCTCAGTTCTTCCAGCTGAGTAAAACTTGCCGCCTCTGCGTTCAAAGATTACATCTTCAGAAGGCTGTGACTGAATGGAAAGTCAAGCACAATGATCTTGAAAAGAAAATCGTAGCCCTTCAGGAATTTGTTTTAAGTAATGTGGCAGTGACTCCACCATCGATGGTGGAGAGGCCCTCCACCGAGACTGTGCCCTCTCCAGACGACCCTCCTGGTTCACGGGAGGACGTGTTACCTGCCTCACAGGTTGACTCCCAGCCTGCCTCACAGGCTAACCCCCAGCCTGCCTCACAGGCTAACCCTCAGCCTGCCTCACAGGCTACCCCCCAGCCTGCCTCACAGACTAACCCCCAGCCTGCCTCACAGGCTAACCCCCAGCCTGCCTCACAGGACAACCGCCAGCCTGCCTCACAGGCTGACCCCCAGCCTGCCTCACAGGCTGACCCCCAGCCTGCCTCACAGGCTGACCCCCAGCCTGCCTCACAGGCTAACCCCCAGCCTGCTTCACAGGCTAACTCCCAGCCTGCCTCACAGGACAACTTCCAGCCTGCCCCACTTAACGCTTCTCTTCCTGCTGTACAGGGTGTCGGGTCCCAACCTGTAAGGAATGGAGCCAAACCGAACCAGGCAACCAAGGATTTACTGACCCCCACTACCTTCAATAGGTTCCAGGTGCTGGCAGACACCATGGAGGATGAGTTCGAGACTCGCCTAGTTGGGGATTCCATGGTGCGTGGCTAGCTGGTTGAGTTCTGTGGTCGTTCATCAAACGGCCGCAGAAAACGTTACTGCTATCCAGGTGCCAGACTGGACGACATCACCGCAGCGTGCGATGATGTCACGAGAAATGCCGACCGAAACACCCTCTTTGTCATTCACGCTGGGACAAATGACGTAAAGACAACCCGTTCTGAGGAACTGCTTGAGAAATACCGCCGCATGATCAAGCAGTATAAACGTAAAACGGATGCCAGTAACATCATAAGCTCAGGAATCCTCCCGAGGGTCGGTGTCGAATCTAGCTTTTACAGTAAGGCCTTCAGCACAAACAACAGACTTCAGTCCCTTTGCTCACAAGAAAACGTCCAGTTCGCTAATTTGTGGAACAATTTTTACTACGATTCAGACTTGTTCCTTCCTGATGGCATCCACTTAAACCCTGTTGGAGCAGCCCGTTTCGGAAGGCTGCTCTGTGACCAAGTGGTTCTTCGAAAGCCAAAAAACGCGGAGGCGAGAACACCAGCAGCTCCACCGTAAGGGAGCACTCAACCCGCAAAACCCCCGACTCGAATCACATTAAAGCTTGCTATGTAAACGCTCGTAGCCTACGTAACAAATTTGAAGACTTAGAAGTCCTTGCAGCTACAAATCATTACCACAACATCGGAGTCACAGAATCTTGGATAGACACTTCAAATAGAGATTTCATTGCGGAATATAGATTACCGGGTTATACCATCTTTAGTCATGAAAGAGAGAACAGACAGGGTGGAGGCGTTATCTTTTATATCCACAACTCTCTCCATCCAGTATCCGTGAAAACATATATTATAACCAAGGTAGACATGGTCTTCATTGAAATTAAAAATAAATCTTATAAAATAGTAATTGGACTTATCTACAGACCGCCAAGGCAGACTCTTGATATCGACCACGCTTTAAGTGAATTATTATTTGAAACACGTAGCAGTTGCGAGGCAGTAATTGTTGGGGACTTTAACCTGCCAGTGAAAAGATGGGGTGAACCGTTGAACTGTCATACAGGGCTCGACCTGTACACAAATTTACTAGAAAGTGATTTGCATCAACACGTTCAAGAACCGACTCGGGAAAATAATATACTTGACCTTGTCTTTTCAACGACAGCTGATCTAGTTAACGAAGTAAATGTTGGTCCAATTTTTAGTTCTGGGGATCACCGAACAATCACATTCAGCATCAATATGAAAGAAAGTAAAGTAACTCCTAGTTAAGAAAAGGTGCCTGATTATCAGAGAGCGAATTTCGAAAGACTCCGATCAATTCTAAATAATTCTGACTGGACTGAAATCTCGGCGGAAACAGATATTGATAAATCTTGGGGGGCCTTCACCACAATATTCAACAATGCCATAAGCATATGCGTACCCTATCGCAACAGACGTTCAGCTTTTAAGAAGAAACCCAAATGGTGGAATAACGAAATTCAAAATAGCCTATCTCTTAAAAAATGCGTATACAGTAGATACATATCAACTCAGAGTGAGGCTGACAAACTAGAGTTGGACAGAATTCGCCGCGAAACCAAGAAATTAATAAAACGAAGCAATATATAGCGGAAACAACTAAATCTAATACTAAAGAATTTTTTAGCTATGTAAATAATAAAAAGTCACTCACTTGTGGTATCGGACCGCTTGCTAATGAAAATGGTAACCAAACGAACGATGAAAATGAAATGGCTACAATCCTAAATAACTTTTTCGCATCCGTATTTACCGACGAAGATTGTTTATCACCTCAACCGCCGGAGGTAAAAAAAACCGAAAAGATGTTAAGTGACGTGCTCATCGCAGAAAGTGACATTTTACGCACAATTGAAAAGATTAAAGTAAGCAAAGCTCCTGGTCCAGACAAAATTACCCCTAGGGTCTTAAAAGAAATCAAACATCAAATTTGTAAACCGCTCTCCATCATATTCAATACATCTTTAACAGCTGAAAAAGTTCCGTCGGATTGGAAACTTGCAAATGTCACACCAATTTTCAAAAAGGGGGACAAGTCTCATCCAGGAAACTATCGACCAATTAGCCTGACATCGATTGTTTGTAAGTTAATGGAGACTATCATTCGCGACAATATGGTGAAATTCTTCGAAGAAAATAATATAATAAACAATTCGCAACATGGCTTCCGTAGTAAACGTTCGTGTTTGACTAACTTACTTGATTTTTTTCATTATATTTTTGAGGTGTTTGATGAAACCAGATCAGTAGATATCATATATCTGGATTTTCAAAAGGCATTTGATAAAGTCCCCCACCAACGATTGTTCAGCAAACTATTGGCGCACGGTATCTCGGGTAAAATTCACAATTGGCTTGCTGAGCGGCAACAGAGAGTAGTTCTAAACGGTGTTACATTTAACTGGCTCGATGTCAGAAGCGGCGTACCTCAAGGATCAGTGCTTGGCCCCATGCTCTTCTTAATTTATGTTAATGATATCGATGATGGGCTCACTTGCAAAGTATCAAAATTTGCTGATGACACAAAAATTGCTAGTAAAGTAACGCGACACTCGACGAAGAAGCTTTACAATCAGATCTAGATCGACTTGCACGTTGGGCCAATCAATGGCAAATGAAATTTAACGTTGACAAATGTAAAGTTTTGCACATCGGAAAAAATAACAATCGCGTTCGGTACGTAATGAATGGCCAACAACTTTCTGCAGTAAGTAAAGAAAATAATCTTTGTAACGGGCTTGTCGGGGGGCGTTTAAAGGGTGTTAATTAAGACTTCAGCTTCCTTAAGGCGAATTATATCCGTAGCCTTTATGTACAAGAAGCGTCGGAGCGAGAGGGACTGTCGTTGTGTGTCAGTCGGACTCTCGTGAGGGAGTGACGAGTTACAGGTTGGAAAATAATTGTTACAATTGGTCACGTATGTCAAGGTGACCTCTACGCACCATCGGAGTGCGAAGTATACAAAACTGAGACGGTAAACACTGACGGACGACATTCCTATAAGGTGGCGTGATCTATCTGTCGTGGGTTTTTCCATTGACAATTGTATACCTAATTCGTGGTGATATTAAATAATAATAACACATAGATATCCTACTATAACACTGCTCGGTCACCTACCAGTGATCGCGACCTCGCGATATACAAAAATCTAAATAGCAGTCTAGTTACCATGAACATACATAGTGGGAATTTGTCAAGCAGACTGCCTATGATACAATTACATTAAAACACTGGCTATGTAAGAACAGATGTGGAGTTATAATATAAATAGTGAGAGGTAAACCACAACGTGTGTGACATGAAACATAAGAAATCTCTCAAAAGATAAATATAAGGACACATGTATGAGAAGCTATCAACTGGCATAGTTACAGATAATGAAACGTTGATCTAGCTCCTAAAAAAAAATATAGTATTGAAACACAGTACAATGTTAAGTACAGGAGCAGCCAGGTTTCGGTCCCCTGACTTGTCTGAGAAAAGGAAAAACTACCTTGCCAGTGGCCTCCCTGCATCCAATCGCCGTGTCTGCACAACCAAATAATCGTGCAGGACAGGGTTCCTCCTAATAAGGTAGCACATGACGACGAGACTGACGAACATCAGAAACATTGGTACAAAAAATCCAGGGTACAGGTAGGGGAGATGCAAATAATCAGGCAGCGTTTCCTCCAGGGTTTCCGCAAACTCTGTTTTGTTTGCGAAAGACAATGAATTAAGGGAATTAGCCACATACGAGATGCTGGAGAAGTGAATGTCATCGAGAGACCGTAGAGGAAACACTCGATGGGAAATATTGGCCGTGAAAACCAGACGGATCCGGGACGGGTACGTTGTTATGTTAGTGGAGCGGATATAGCATGCTTCCGCTATGGCATAGTGACCAGTAACCCGTTGATAAGTGGTACCCTCCGGGCAGATGACCGATACATAAAATGACTGAGGGAAATAAAAATAATGCAGACCCTGAAAGTTCTTATGGAAAATAGGCGTTGGTGTTAGCTGCTTGTAAGGGCACAGGGAAAGAGCGTCAGACGCGTTCACGCGGGTGAGGGCGACTCGCATACCCCTCCCCGAACTGGTATGAAGGCAAAGAGAGACGCAGAGCAATAAAATCGCCCGAAGACCGTCTCCTTGCAATACTGCAAGAGTGAGTAGCTACCCGTTGAATATAGAGCGAAATCCTTCGCGATTAGAACAAGAGACGGGGACGTGTCCAGGGCTAACACACTGTCCTTTGCTGAAAAAGGGAACGGGACAATTTCGTGTGCCTCAAACACGTCCGCCGTCTGAAATGGAACATGAATGATTATGGCATCGGGGGTGAGGCTGGACTCAATTAAGGGGTAAAAATATTGACTCATGTCTGGGGTGAATAAAGGCGTTAGGCTATAATTTTGATACCCGATCTGGACAGTCGTTCTCAAATCGTGTAGAGGGAACAAGGCAGGTGTGACCCTACCGTCCGCTGCATCAACCATGTTGCTAATAACCTGCTGATTTGCCGTTGCGACGTAGTTAATGACGTTTTCCAATACATGCAAGGCCTGATCTAGGAGGAGAAACTGATACACCTGGTCGACCTGTTTGACAACTATGTTGATAACCTCTACCACCTTATTTGTCTGCTCTAGCAGTTCCCCAATGTTAGTACATGAGCGTAGTGGTCCCGCAAATCGCGCACATCCTCGTCGGTAGCCGTACCGAAAAGGAACTTTGAGGCGGACCCAACGATGTTGAGCAACCCCCTCTACCCGAGAGTGAACTGAGTGAAAACTATAAGCCATGTCTACCTCATCAACTTTTCCCGTAAGAACAGAATCCTATCCTCCAGTAGTTGAAAAAGAGTCAGAGAGTTGGTACTAGAAGGTGCCTTTGATTCCCTAGTCATGGTAGTCCGTATGGCGTCTGCCATGCCGAGTAGTTTTTCTGAGACTATCCTGATTGTGTCAGTTGTGTTGGTCAAGGAAGTATATGGATATTTTACGAGGAGCACATCTTCTATGAGGAAGACCTCTCCTATGTGTGCCGTGAGGGCACCAGGCTTCAGGTGGATGGGCGTTGTTGCAAGCAGGGAGCCGAGGGACAACAAGATGATCAGAAAACGCAACATCATGATCTGAAAGTGGTGAGAATGAAGTATTTAAACCTGTGGTCTCAAGTTATAGCTATGGGTGTTGGGATTATCTTGTTGAACATTTGACTCTGAGGGGGAATTACCAATGTCAAGGTCCAAAGGTGAGGGAATTACTTTCAGACGATCACTGTGAACTTCTAGACTGACTCCACTATTCGACTCGAGAACCTCGAACCGATTTCCCCTGACATTCCGAACAACTCGGTAAGGACCCACAAATTTAGCCCCCAGTTTCGAACTCCTTTCCGCTTGCTTAATCATGACTGTGTCACCCTCTTTTAAATTCACCGGGACGGCCTGTTTGTGTTGTTTTGACATCATTTCAACCTTCGTAGCTTTTAACGTACACCTAACTTCTGAGTGTATCTTGGAAAACATATGCATCTGCTGTTGTGCGTACCTATCAATGTTGTAGAGAGGTTGTTGTGTGATTGTTATGAAGTCGTACGGAATACGTTTCTCCACCCCATATAAGATGTAGTAGGGAGACTTCCCCGTAGAGTCGTTTACCGACGTATTTATGGAAGCGGCTATATGCGATAGCCAATCCTCCCAGTTATCGTGGAGATCGTTCACGATAGGCCTGAGGACCTGTAAGATTTTCCTATTAGCCTTCTCCGCCAACCCATTAGCAGCTGGGTGGTAAGCAGTGATGAAGGATTGCGTGATGTTAAACTGAGCGCATATTTCGCTCAATACTGAGTTCCTAAACTCGGTGCCATTGTCACTCAAAAGAATTCGAGGAGACGAATGTGGACACAACACGTGAGTCACGAGGGCATGGGCCACGCGTGTGGCTGTCTTGTCCTTGAGAGGCGCTAGAACTAGAAACCTAGAGAACTGGTCGACGCACACCAATAAGAAGCGCGAACCATGTTGGCTCTGGGGGAGCTGTAATAAGTCTATATTAACAACATCCCATGGCGCCTCTGGTACTGGGTATTGCAACATAGGTGCTGGCCCTTTGACGGACCCCTTGTGCTTAGCACAAACGACGCAATGTGCGACATGTTTTTCTACATCAACCCGTAATGTGGGCCAGTAGAATTTTCGTCTGGTGATAGATAGCGTCTTGTCTCTTCCTGGGTGACCCGCAATGGGTGTGTTATGGACCAGCTTAAGCGTCACGGGGACGTATTTGTCTGGGGTGACCAGTTGGTCTATAGGGATCGGTTTGGTTGGCCATGACCTACAAAGGAGGTTGTCCTCTGATAGGAAGAATTGTGAAAAGGGAACTGGCAATTCAGGAAGGTTTGATTCGTCTCCCGACTCGAGGGCGTAAATTAACCTCTTCCACACAGGGTGGTCTCGCTGAACAGTGTGTAGCTCAGGTGAAGTGAAGTTGTGGATGACCTCTGGGGTGGTAATCGCGCCTATCGGAATATTCCGAGATAAGGCATCTGCGACCACATTTGTTTTCCTGGTGATATATTTTATCTCCGGATTGTATGCTTGGATCGTTAAGAACCATCTTGCCAGACGACTGTGTAGGTTTTTTCCCTTGAAAAGATCAGTTATGGCCGTGTGGTCCGTATACACCACGATTGTGTACCCCATCACTATGTCACGAAAATGTTTCAGAGCCCACACAATGGCAAGAGCCTCAAGGTGGGTAACAGAATAGTTATTTTCCGGAGCTGTAAGTACTCGACTGGCGAACGCTATCACATGCTTTTTGCCGGACTTATCTGACATTGATATATACAGGATTTGTATTGGGTTTTAACTTAATGTGGTGTTCAGCACACTGCGTAACTCCAAGCGGCTCGCCTGGTAGAGCAAGCGCCCCCCGATAATATTCCAGTAGCTGGACTAAGGTTGGCTTAATTTTGGAATAGTGTGCAACTTTTAGGAATGCCTCTAAATTAGCTGTGCCTTGTTCGGGAGAAGCCTGACACCCCGAGGTTATGCCTGAGACTTGGGCTGAAGGGTATTCAACTGGTTCCGGGGCGACATTTCTCCCATACACTAGACACTGGCATAATCTAACACCGTGTTTTAAGGATACAGGGGATCCAGACGTGTTTATTACCAATGCCTCTGCAAAACCTCCTTCCTTGACTGTCGCAAGAGTTACCTCCACCGTCACGCGGTGTATGTGAGGCGCTCCGTCGATACACACATCACTGCCCGTCGGAGGGGCGTTAGGCAAACGGATTTTAACAAGTTTTGCAGCACGATCCGGAACTATATGAGGACCTTCTACGACTGCCGTTAATGTCCGCCACAAGTCTGCAATGTTTTCGTGTGGTTTGACCGTAAGAGGTGACACTTGGGCGGTGGCAGTCCCTGAGTCTGTGGTGGGTTGGTCATTTTCCCCCTCTGAGGGTGGGATTACAGGTGACAGAGGCGATGGATTTACTATCCCCTGTATGCGTCGGCCTTGATACACGATCGCGTTGCTTTCAGGGTTTATGGTTATGTGCAGGTCTTCCATGGCGTTTAATCCTAAGATCCCATCCTCAGGTAAAGCAAACCTGCTAGAGACATAAAAGAAATCTCGAAAGGGACATACATTTTCATGTAAGCTGACTGTTAGTGGTACTCGCCCAAGGATTCCCAAAGTGGTGCCCGTCACGCCTACCACATTCAGGTCGTTCTCTTGGAGCGGCCAATTTTCCCCACTCGCCTGTCGTGTCAGTGACCTGTAAGCGGAGTCGGAGATGACATTGACTGTAGCACCTGTGTCAACCGCTAAGGTGAGTGAAATTTTGCCCACCTTGCAAGGGAGGGCAATTATGCTTGTCCGTCCTAAGGCGGCAACGACGTAGTCAAGTTGCTCCCAATTAGTATTTTCCTTAAGGGACACTTGGATGTACGCCTCGGGGCTGTCACGAAGTCATGTCTTCTTATTCTGAGAAGAGGAGTGTGGCTTACTGTCCGCTGAGGACTTGTACTTCTGATCCTCCTTGGCCTTTTGTATTGCAGAACAACTGTCTGAATCATGAAAACAATTCCAGTGGATATGGCAAAAGGCAGCCTTTCGCTGATGGTTTGGCCTAGGGTTCCTGTGTGATGAATGATTCCCGCCCCTGTAACCTCCTGATCTCCTATATGAACCCTGTCTTGAATGTGTTGATTACCTACGTTTCGCGAAACAAGAATGTTCAGAATGTCCTGATTGTTTGCAAAAACTACAGGTGAGAGATGCCTTACTTTGCGCTTGCAATGCTGCGGCCGTTGCGAGGGGTTGATGGTGAAGGTGTTCCTGAACCTTGACTTCTAACTCTGAGACGAAGTCAACCAACTTCCCGCTCGGCTTGAAGGCCAAAGGAAGGGCAGAACGGCGGTTCTTCTCTGAAATATGAAATAAGTAAAAAAACAACTCGAAAGCTGTCTTCACCTGGTGCTTTTGCATACAGCCCCCTGGAAGCCAGAGCGCGTCTTCTAGGCTCTTGACACAGTCAACCGCCAGCTGATTTGCCTCAATCATGGCGTCCCAAATCGGCTTTGTTGAGGAATTTTTTTGGAGGGACTCAACCGTGTGCGCCATCTGTCTAACGATGCTTGGTTTACTCCCGCCCCCGAAGATTTTTATGAAATTCCTTTTAAAAACCTCATAGTTCACACCAATGTCCCCCTAAGCGAACGCTAAGGACTGCATCAAATTCAGTGCCCGAGAGCCTGGAAGTAACCGTGACCGAATGAAAGCGATTTTATCATGATCTTCCGTAATGGAGGAATTTACGATGGCAGATTCACACAAGTCTAGGAACTGTCTCGCCGAAAAGTCGGTCTCGCCTCCCGAGAAATGTCGAATACTGGCGTGAGTTGGAATGACCCGAATCGGGGGCGGGGGGAAGTGGGGTGGGGGGAGGTGGATCGACAGGCATTGAAATCGGCTGAGTGGGGGTTAAGTATGCAGACGAACCCGGAGGTGAAGGGGCGCTATCCCTTGGGAGGGAAGAGTACGTAGCCCCCAATCGTAAATTTACCACATTTAAATCACCGGTGTTTGCACCTTGCTCCAATTCCTCCTCACTGGAAGGACGAGCCAACTGTTTAAAGGTGTCGCCGAGTTTAGCGAGAGTGTCTTTGTTCATACTACGGTGTAAATCATTTACAAAATAGGAGCATATGTTGATAGCTGTAAATATGAACCAATAAACGGAACGTGTATGAATTAATAGTTTGCGCCGAAACCCTAAAAAGGCAAGCAAGAATGGCTAGCAAGGTGCCTGTTTAGACGTAATAGAAGTTAAGGTTATAATGGAATGCCATAATGAGATGGGTATATGAAAGAATAACTATATAAACAAAGTGGTATACCATTGAAGCTCACGTTTTCTCTCGAGCGGTGAAAAGAAAACGGAGGCAGGGCACACTCATGAAGATTAACTTTGATCAGGGAACTCACACTATACTCAATATACTCGCTAGCAAACAATAAGAAAGAATCAATATCGTATGCGAATGAACGTTACTCTCACAATTATGACTGATTAACAGTGTTAGGAACACAGAAATAAAAAAATTCGTGCCTCTGCACGGAACAATAATGAAATAAGCCGAGTCGGCATATTTGGACAAGAAGGGAATATCCACAAATACCAAGATTAATCAGCTGATGTAGTGGAGAGGGCGACGGCTTGTGATGCCCTGGGGTACGTGCAGTCGTTGTAGGCGCGTCAGGAAACCTCGGCCGCGGCTACAGCGGCGGTGAGAGGTGAGGGATGGGCGGACATCGGAGGACTCGTAATGGAGGTTGAAAAACTGCTGACCCAGCAAAGTGAGCGGCCGCTGATGGGTGCCGGTACACTGTCGCCAGACGTATGATGGCCGCGTCGTTCTTGTTATAGTAAGAGATGGGCCGCGGTGGCAGAGAAGACGACTTGGGTGTGTAACCTCTTGAGAAGACGCCTTGCAGGAAACGGTAGTGGAAACAGCTTGCAGTCACCGGGAGATGTCTGCGGGTACCCTTACTGACTGTTTGCCGGAAGAGGTTTAGGCCGATGCTCCCGGTAGCGGCGGTGTTGCCGCCAGCTGTGGAGCGAGGGGCATGTGGGGTGTCCCAAGGTCAGCGGGGCGTGCCTCCTCCTTGCTGGTGTGAATACTTCTGCCGTATCGTGGAGTGGCTTGCAGTGTTCGTAGCAGTGCTGGCTTGAAGCGGGGGAGCGGCTTGTAGATTGTGGCCCTCGCTGTCGGCTGCGTAGGCTTGTGGGTGTGCTCGGGGCTTGTAGGCTGGACGCCTGTAGAGTTGCTTGTAGCCGGCGCCTGGTGAGTTGCTTGTAGCTGGCGCCTTGTGAGTTGCTTGTAGCTGGTGTGCTCGAGGCTTGTAGGATGGACGCCTGTAGAGTTGCTGCTGGTGTGCTCGAGGCTTGGAGGCTGGACGCCTGTAGAGTTGCTTGTAGCCGGCGGCTGGTGAGTTGCTTGTAGCTGGCGCCTTGTGAGTTGCCGCGGACGGCTGGTGCGTTGCCGCGGACGGCAGGTGCGTTGCCGCGGACGGCAGGACTGTGACTCCTTCCTTCTTTTGTACGCCTGTCCCCGGAGTTTGTTGGTGAGTTCTCGTGGCTTGGAGGAGAACGAGGTAGCGAAGGCACAGGCGCGGGGTGACCGCTGCCAACCAAATGTGGCGGAGCAGTGTTATAGTAGGATATCAATGTATTATTATTATTATTTAATATCACCACGAATTAGGCATACAATTGTCAATGGAAAAACCCACGACAGATAGATCACGCCACCTTATAGGAATGTCGTCCGTCAGTGTTTACCGTCTCAGTTTTGTATACTTCGCACTCCGATGGTGCGCAGAGGTCACCTTGACATACGTGACCAATAATTGTAACAATTATTTTCCAACCTGTAACTCGTCACTCCTTCACGAGAGTCCGACTGGCACTCAACGACAGTCGCTCTCGCTCCGACGCTTCTTGTACATAAAGGCTACGAATATAATTCGCCTTAAGGAGGCTGAAGTCTTAATCAACACCCTTTAAACGCCCCCCGACAAGCCCGTTACATCTTGGAATCACTATATCAAGCGATTTAAAGCCGGGTCAGCATTGTTCAGGGGTAGTTAAAACTGCAAACAAATTGGTTGGCTTCATCGGACGAGTCTTTAATAATAAATCGGAAAAAGTAATATTAAAACTGTATAATTCGTTGGTTCGACCCCGTCTAGAGTACTGTGTACAGTTTTGGTCTCCCTATTACAGAAACGACATAGAAAAGTGGGAACGGGTTCAACGAAGAGTAACAAAGATGATTCCTAGGTTGAGAAATTTATCATATGAACAAAGGCTTAAAGAAGTAAATTTATTCAGCCTATCAAAACGAAGAATGCGAGGCGATCTAATAGAAGTGTTTAAAATGTTTAAAGGATTCAGTGATATTAATGCGGAAGATTACTTTACAATTGATCGATCAAATAGAACAAGAAGAAATCACAATTTGAATATAAGTGGTAAAAGATTCTCGTCGCACGAAGCTAAACACTTCTTCTTCAATCGAATTGTTAATGTTTGGAACTCTCTACCCTGTGATGTCGTTGATAGTACAACAGTTACGGCCTTCAAGAATAGATTAGACAAGGATTTTGAATCCAACCAGCAACTAAGATATTACTCATTGTCGTAATAACGTTAAGTTCTTTCGAATACTGGTGTCCTTGTCCGCTTTTATCGCCCGGTTAGTGGTAGCAGTAATGGTAGTTCTTTCCTCTTTCCTACATAATTTCCATGCAGTTTTTCCATGCTGCATGATTCTTTTTCCTTTCCTGCCAGCTTTGGCTGGAGGGATGGGGGGGTGGGGAGGAGCCTTCGCCTTTGCTGTCCTTCATCTTCCACCCTTGATTAGATAGTTAGTGTAGCTTGTCACAAACAGCCTCGTCAGGACCAGTAGGTCTGCTGTTGTTTGTTCTTCCTTTGTGTTTCTTTGTACTACTACTTCTACTACTGCTACTACTACTACTACTACTACTACTACTGCTACTACTACTACTACAACAACTACTACTACTACTACTACTACTGCTACTACTACTACTATTACTACTACAGCTACTACTACTACTACTACTACTACTGCTACTACTACTACTACTATTATTATTATTATTATTATTTTTATTATTATTATTGTTATTATTATTATTATTATTATTACTGCTACTACTACTACTACTGCTAATAATAATAATAATATTACTAGCTACTACTCCTACTATTGCTACAACAGTACTACTACTATATACCACCACCACCACCATCACCACTACTATTAATATTATTATTACTTGGGGGCTTCGTGGTGCAGTGGTTAGCACACTCGGCTCACAACCCAGAGAGCCCGGGTTCGATTCCCGCGTGGAGTGGAAAAATTTGGGCGGCTTTTCCGATACCCTACGCCGCTGTCCACCCAGCAGTGAATGGGTACCAGGTATTAATCGGGGGTTGTGTCCCGTCTCCTGGGGTCTGTTCCCTTCTCCTATAATTCCTTCCCCTCCTGTCCCTCTCCGGCATATGACCATAGATGTTGCGCCGACTGAACGAAACTTTCTACTTTCCCTTCTCCTATAATTCCTTCCCCTTCTGTCTCTCTCGGGCATTTGACCACAGATGTTGCGCCGACTAAACAAACTTTCCAACTTTCGATTCCCGGGCTGAGAGGAAAAAAATTGGGCGGCTTTTCCGATACCCTACGCCCCTGTTCACCCAGCAGTGAATGGGTACCAGGTATTAATCAGGGGTTGTGTCCCGTATCCTGGGGTCTGTTCCCTTCTCCTATAATTCCTTCCCCTCCTGTCTCTCTCCGGCATATGACCACAGATGTTGCGCCGACTGAACGAAACTTTCTACTTTCCCTTCTCCTATAATTCCTTCCCCTCCTGTCCCTCTCCGGCATCTGACCACAGATGTTGCGCCGACTAAACAAAACTTTCTACTTTCCCTTCTCCTATAATTCCTTCCCCTGCTGTCCCTCTCCGGCATATGACCACAGATGTTGCGCTGACTAAACAAAACTTTCTACTTTTCCTTCTCCTATAATTCCTTCCCCTGCTGTCCCTCTCCGGCATATGACCACAGATGTTGCGCCGACTGAACGAAATTTTCCAAACTTTTTCTGCCATGCACCAGGGCAACAACAATGTGGCCGGGATTGGGAATGGAGCTCAGTCAGCTGCTCAGATATTAGGACGTAGACGGTAGTGCACACTTTCCAAAGAGCAACTCCCTGTATTGTGGCTTAAAACAGTGTCGCTCTACTATAAGTGCAAAAACAATATATAGAGATCTCTTTCATAGTGATTGTGATAAACTAACTTCCTATTGAAACTCCACTGTTATAAGTTACGGCCACTTCATTAAAACACTCGGAAAAAGGCCCCGAACTTGAACCCCAGCGTTGGGCAGGGCCCAGGGGCGGATCCAGAAAATCAATTTTGGGGGGCCCGATGGTAAAATTTCATAAGTTAGCGACAGCCTCAAAACAATGAAGGCCAATGGACAGTGATGGCGGTTTTTTGCTTAAAATCCGCAGCTCCCGAGCAATCAACGTATATGTGACAAATGAAAGAAACAATTCAAATTGTACATCCGACCAGTGAAAAGGCAGATCTGAACAGGTAGAAATCATCACTGTACGAGCAATCGAAGAAAACTAAACGTTTATTTCGATATGTAAGCAGCAAGGGTGATCATAATACAGGTCATATATAAATTACAAACCTAACCTTTACCAAAAAAAAAATATGTAAAATTAGATACAGCAGAAGATATAAAGGAATTCTTATAGGGCTTCTTTTACATGGAATTCAGGTAACACATTTGCAAAGATTGGCTGATCTAAATAAATATATTTACAAATTCCCAAACAAGTGCCTCACTAAGCAAAGAGTAGTCGGCGGTTTTTTTCGCCGAATTTGCTTATCACTCTCCCGGCTGAAATGGGGACATCATAGTGGACACAGAGGAGGGCAAGTCCGTTCAGGCGCTCTTGGCCGACGGTACTCCTCAGATAGGTTTTCAGCCTTTTCAATGCCGAGAAAGACCTCTCAGCTTCCGCGTTGGAGACTGGAAGCGTCAACAGAGTTTTCCAGAGAATGGCGAGATTGGGGAACATGCTGGTGCTGGCGTGTGCCTGGGCTTCTTTGATCGTTTGGAAGACCGGAACAGATAATGCCCAGCGCTCCGTTTCCGCCTTCACGAGTGTCAGAGATTCGATGTCGAGCTCGTAGAGCTTCGCCGCTTGTAGCACAGCCGCAACATCCGTTTCGGGGCCTTTGAGGAGTTGCTTGAGCTGAAGTGCGACAGGCACTGTGTCGTCGCCGAACCGACTCTTCAACTCAGTCCACGAACGGAATGTACACCGCCCGGCGGTAGTACTCCTCAGCATTCTCGCCCGGAACATTTGATCGCTGGGTCTGTCGTCCAAAGAGTCGTGGCACAGGGATGGTGTCATGCGATGACCCCACCTCGACCAAAAGCTCTTCCGCTTTCATGAACACGTCGTGGAAATGATTCTCCGCATCTGCTCTGAATTTGGCAAAAATGGTATCGATGCCACGAATCGTGGCATAGGCTGACACCAGGTCGCCATCTTTTCTCTGAAGAGTTCGGTTCGGCTCGAGAGTATGCGCCAATATACACTCCACTATAACCAGTCCAACGAGAAAGTGGGAAACACGTATGGCGATTAGGAGCCCAGCGGTGGCGTCAAGTTCTTCCTCGAGAAAAACAGCGATGAGAGGCAGAAATTCAACGAAAACCAGCATTGCGTCATGCCTCTCAGTCCACCTGGTGGGGCACAGGGAACAAGCTTTTCGCGCTTGGCCGAGGCAAGCTTGACAACCTCTGTGAAGCGGAGAGAGCACATATTCGAAGAATGAACGAAGTTGTACACCTCGGTCAGTGTTTGAAAAGCGATCTTCACTTCCTTGACGTCACACGCCTTCGTCAGTACTAGATTCTGCCGGTGGTTAAAGCAGTGGATTGGCTTGGCCAGGGTGTACTTCTTCATGAGTACTGCGGCACACCCTTTGAATTTTCCCATCATGGCACTTGCTCCATCGAAACCAAGTCCCCTGCACTTGGCCAATGGCCATGTCCAATCCGAGGTCTTCAACGGTGTGCAAAAGGAGCCAGGCTAAACCTTTACCGGTGAGGTCTTGGGCGTGCACAAAGGCAAGGAAGTCTTCCCTTATTTCCTCCTCGAAGTGCCGAATGATGATAGTGGCCTGCACTCAAATTCACTTTCTGCTTGCATGTGAGGAATGAGGTCACAAAGATTTTTTTTTCCTAGGCCTTTAAATCTTGCTCTAGAATATTCAATATACGATTCCGTAAATTAAATACTGAAAATAAATGAAGAAAATCCTGAGTTCTCCAGAAATGCAACAGAAAGGTACCAGTTTTCGTTTTGACTCTCTCAGAAAGTGGACATTTTAGCAGATGGGGGGGGGGGGGGGGTCGTCCGACACCCCCGGCCCATCCCCCCCCTGGGTACGGCGGACTACGGCCCTGTACGAGTATATAGATTGTTAGAAGAGTGCGGGGCCCATAAGTGCGCGGGGCCCTGAGCACGTGCCCGTTGTGCCCTGGCCCTGCAGGAGAGTGAAAAATTACATCAGACACCGAAAAAATTTAAATCTTGCCTGAGCATCCCGTCCACCTCCGCATAGTAAAGTCTAAGGAACCTAGAGAGGTCGTTCTCTTTCATCTCAACTGGAAAGGGTATATTGTGCAACCTAGCTATATTGTGTAAAATGACAGATGCCATGATGATGTTCTCTGTGGTTGGCAGTCTGGTTCGCATCTCCTTATTGAGTATGGCAAACTGGCGTTTCAGAACCCCAAAAGCTCTCTCAATAACGTTACGGGTTTGGATTTGGGCGCTGTTGTATCTCTGTTCCTTCTCTGTTACGGGTGATAGAAGTGGAGTCATCAAATACTTCCGACACGGGTAACCAGAGTCACCAAGTAAATACACACTATAATTTCCATCTTCTAACAGCTGGCACACCCTAGAATTATCAAACACTCTGCTATCATGCACACTGCCTGGCCAACTACATGATATTTCTAAAAACCAGGTTATGGTCGCATATGCCCATAAGATTGATGGCATAGCGGTCCATTCTGGACCTATATAACTCTGCATTATTGCCTCCAGGGCTTATAATATTGATGTACGAGCCATCAATGCAGCCCAAGACACCTGGCATACCAGCAATGGCAAAAAATTCTAAGTTAAATCTGGAATGTCAGTTGGCTCACGAAACTTTATGTAAACTGCACGCAGATTACACAAAACTGATGCTATATTTTTTACAATTTTACAGACTGAAGCAGCTGACATTCCAGAGAGGCCAGCCATACAGAGCTGAAAACTTCCTGTGGCAAAGTACATAACTGCCGTGAGGAGCTGCAGATAGGCTGGGATGCTACATCCTGTAAGCACAGAGAATAGAAAACATTATTTTTTAATTAAAATAACGAGTCATAGGAAGTAATTTTCTTGAGAACTACAATAGGCATATTACAAAAACAACTTTTCCTTAATAAAATTATGATTACTATACACAAACACTAATGAATAGGCGCACCTAACAATATCATAGCCGATCCAGGACTCAGGACGTTTCCTAAGTTAAAGAAGGTAATGTTATACTTGTATTTCGTAAAGAATCCTTATAACCAAAAACTAACTATAATTATGAGTATTCTTTTTCTTGAACACAACATTCAATAAACAATAGAACAATATGAAAATACGTATAGCTACCGTTGCCAGATTGTCGTACTCAGAGCATAGTATTTAATGTTTTTTGACGCCTAACTATTGCCAAGAAGCATCAGGATCTTACTCTTTTAAAGATAACTATAAATTAGTTTCGTTTTTGGAGCCCAAAAGACAGTTTTGGGGCAGGAAGTCGGGAAATATAATCTGCTGAGTACGACAATCTGGCAATAATCTGTGGCCGAGGCAGCAGCAGCCTGCCATATTGCGTGTATCAGATACCTAAAATAGCATACTTTTACTGCGCAAAGCAGGTGATGTCACTTATTGTGACTTCGTGAGCTTTCATATTTATCTATTTGTGTATATATCATGGTGGCAAAACTTAAATTATTAGTCTCATTTTTACTAGTGACACGAATTTGTGACTGTTTATCACAATAAAATTTCACTCTAATAAGTGAATTTGACTCCACAGAAATGTTACCCGAGTGTGTATGAATGAATACAAAGATAAGCTCATACTTTGCTTTAACTCTAGGATGTCTCGTGGATCATTAATAAATAAAAACAAAATATCCGGCTAAGCTACTCTTTAGCCATTACCTTTAATGGCGCCCAAAAAACAGTCCCTCCGCCAAGTTTGTACCCCACATTTGGTAATGTTAGGTGCGCCTATTAAAATGGAACCATTCTGAGAACTGAAGAGTACAGGCAAAGTCAGGGGCATAACGCTCAGCTGTACTAGGCCTCGGTGCTCATTTCCGTCTCTTGTACCTTTGAGCCTGTGGTGTATAAGTCCATTTACCTTCCCAGGGGGTCACAAATCCCGGCTCATACCTGGTATTGATTTACTGCCGGATGAATCGAGCCTTGGAAATTAAGAAGTCAGCCCATCTGT
>NC_066514.1:14754855-14784855 GCF_024679095.1 Eriocheir sinensis | reverse complement strand
GAGAAAGGAGGAACATGCCATCCCAGGCATTACATAGTTTGATTATATAATACATGAAAATAATCGTTCCTTAATTACCTCCTTCGATAAATAGATACACATTTATCGCAATGTTGCTGCCACTTTCTCAAAAGTTGTTTTGCGCAGACTCTGCCTCTTGTAGAGCTTATCTTGTGGTTCCCACAAGTGTCGATGCTGCCTCACTTCCTCTAGCAACGCCACCTCGGCCTCCCGGCTCCAAATCTTGCTATCTGCATCTGTCATTTCTTGTTTTATTGGCGCCACATGTTGTTTACCCAGCCGCCAGTCGGCACCACAAGACGGACACGCTCAGTTGCAGAGAACTTGCCGCGAGAAGGGCTCCCAGACGCAGACCCAGACCAAAAATGCTGCCGCGCCTGTATTGCCGGCCGCGAAGTGCCAGGTGTAAAGCCGCCTTTAGTTGTAAAAGCTTCTACACAGGAAAATAAGGCAACAGACATGAAGGATGAACTCTCCCAGGCATTGAATGGCATTCAAATAACTGATTCAAGACTCACTAATGGAGGTATCATTGTCATAAACTTTGATAATGAGAACACAAGGGCTGAGGCTGCTCAAAAAACTGGTGTCTGTTGAGCAAATTAGTACCAAGAGTGTTGGCAAGATGAAACCAAGAGGAGACCAAGGAAAAAATAAAGGAGACCATCTTAGACCGCAATGAGTTCTTACACACAATTGAGGGTGTTGAGAATAACACTGAGCTGATTTTTAGTAAGCCTGCGGCTGGCGGCACGATGCACTACATTTTGAGGTGTGACCCAACTGTGAGAGAGCTGAGTCACAAGACAAGTTAAAATTAGAATGGGGAATATACACAGTCAGAGATACGGTCATCTTGAGGCCAACTGTACTGCCAAGATCAATGGAGACGCCCCAAATTGTTTCAAATGCGTGGCAATCATAAATCACAGGAGTGCGCCATGGCTGAGAAGAAATGCATAGCTGTGTGAGGGACATGTTCCTCCAGTATCTCTCTTTGTTGCCGTTATCTGATCTAATCTGAGGGATCAGAGTGTCTTCTTATCAGCCTACTAGCATCGCCTGACGGTGTCGTACGTGGCATAATAACAGTGGCCCAGACACTCGCGGCGTGATATTTAGGGGTTTAGCACGACACCGCCTCATAACCACCAGTGATCGACTCCAGCATAGCCGAGCCGCGCTTTCCTGAAGCAGCCCAGACACCACCGCGGCGAGGGGTGCTGCGTCACCACCACCGCGGCCAGGAGGTTGTCAGGCCACCACCACCGCGGCGAGGAGGTTGTCAGGCCACCATCACCACCACCACGGCCAGGAGATTGTCAGGCCACCACCACCGCGGCCAGCAGAAGGTTGTCAGGCCACCACCACCGCGGCCAGCAGGAGGTTGTCAGGCCGCCACCACCACCACCGCTGCCAGCAGGAGGTTGTCAGGCCACCACCACCACCACCACCAGCGGCATGGCGTCTGCAGGGAAGGGGTCGGTGAGTCATAACTTTGAAGGAATAAAATAAATGTATTATTCCTCCAAGGTCAGAACATTCCCGTACCAAAATCTCATACCTTGCCTTTTTTTCTTACATCAAGGGAGGCAGCCCAAGGGCAAAATAACAAAGATGACGAAAAAGCCCGCCCAGCGCTGCTCTGCCAAGACAAAAAAAGAACGAGAGGCAGTGGTGTAGTAAGGGGGGGTGGGGCATCTTGAGGGGGGTGCCATGATACAGGCTCAAGTCTAATGGCTAAATTCAGTGACGTAGCTAAGGGAAGGGGTGTTGGGGGCATATAAGAAGACGCCCCCCCAGGCCCCCAACAAAGGGGCCCGCCGTCCCCCCAAATGGTCCATTTGGGAGCCCCCATTTGTTGCCATACTCATTTGTAGAAGTGGGGGGGGGGGATGGGGTAGCCCCACACGGAGACAAGACCCCCGGACTCCGCCCCCCAGATCTCCAGCCATGCCAGCATATATAAAGGCGCTGTGGATAATGATGGAGCTTTGATTACC
Organism: Eriocheir sinensis; assembly: GCF_024679095.1. Taxonomy (NCBI): domain Eukaryota; kingdom Metazoa; phylum Arthropoda; class Malacostraca; order Decapoda; family Varunidae; genus Eriocheir; species Eriocheir sinensis. The sequence continues at coordinate 14,782,831 of NC_066514.1, read as the reverse complement.
CAGCTCCAGCCACGCGTGAGTGACGGCGCCTTGTGTTTCATATGACTGTAGCAGATGAATTGCTTTGCTTGTAGCAGAGATGTTATTTACTATAAAGAACATAGATTTACATAATGTTGAAGCTAATGAACTGTACTTTATCATTTGATGTTAAAAACTTGAAGGTAAATGTTTGTTGTAGCATGAATCTCGCTGAACGGTATCGTAGGTAGGTGAGAGGGGACACCTAAGTGTTTGTTGTAGCATGAATCTCGCTGAACGGTATCGTAGGTAGGTGAGAGGGGAGACGCCTAAGTGTTTGTTGTAGCATGAATCTCACTAAACGGTATCGTAGGTAGTTGAGAGGGGAGGCGCCTAAGTGCGTGACGGAAATAAAAGAAGTTCGTCATGGAAACATCTTCGTCTCATGCATTTGTATTATTATCATCATCATCATCATAATAATAATAATAATAATAATAATAATAATAATAATAATAATTGATATTATTATTATTACTATTATTATTATTATTTTTATTTTTATTAACTTAATTATTATTATAATTAATGTGAACACCGAAATCGTTGTTAAGTGACTGAAATGTCATGCAGATATATAATAATAATAACAATAATGATAAAAAGAAGAAGGAGAAGAACTGAAGAAGAATTATAATAATGAGAATGATGGTAATAAGAATAATAGTCAGCCAGTTTTTTTCTGCATTTCAGTGGTTGTCTCTGAATTTATCTGGCTGGAATAGTAAGCGATGTATGGGGATGAAATAATAATAATAATAATAATAATAATAATAATAATAATAATAATAATAATAATAATAATAGCCTAATAGGTAGGGCATTCAAAAGTTAAATAAAATCCATGAATATATATATATATATATATATATATATATATATATATATATATATATATATATATCTATATATATATATATATATATATATATATATATATATATAGGCACGTAGCAAGTCAGTCTGGCCGCCGCCATAGAGGGCTGGTGAGTGCTGCACCGTGCACACTGGAGGCTGTAATGAACGCCTGCTGCTGGAAGGTATAGTTTTTTTGTCAACCTTTTATTACATGGATCTTAAGATACAGAACTGCTGGGGGCTGTGTGCACCGGGGCCCGCAGGATGGAGGCGAGGGCTGCATGGGGCTGTGGTTGTGGCGGTGTGTGTGTGTGTGTGTGTGTGTGTGTGTGTTTGGTTATGGCGGTGTCGTGTGCGGCACAATGTGTACACCCATAACACACCAGAACATAACAGTACAGGACACACATGACACACACTAGTACTATGGCACACAGTAAGAAACCCTAACAGTTTATTAGTAGGAGGCTGTCACGCTGCCAGGCGTGTGCCGTGTGGACGTATTAGTGTTTAGCATCATATATTAAGTTTTAAAGCACGACTTTTGAATCTACACTCTTTTCTGGTTATACAGGTACAGGATACACCTCAGTGTGACGGATGGCTCACAAATTGTTTTTCATGACGTTCCCTTTTAATTTTGTTGGAAATACTTGCTCCCTTTTCCCCAGTCAATACCTTCGTGAGCCTGACGCTTCCCACCCACGAGCGGCAAAAGTCTGCTGGTGAGGGAGCACAACATGCCAGGCCTCAAGGGTAAGCACGGGCTGCTTCATCCTCGCGCCTACCCAGCCCGCGTCAAAAGTTGCATTGTGTAGCAGGCCCTGAGCAGAGCCCTAACATGTGCCTCATGTGGCAGCATCAACATTAATCCTTCATTATATGAGTGTCTTACGCAAATTGCGACTTAAGTGTCTGCACTGTGCACATAAATATATATATATATATATATATATATATATATATATATATATATATATATATATATATATATATATATATATATATATGTATATATATATATATATATATATATATATATATATATATATATATATATATATATATATATATATATATATATATATATATATATATATATATATATATATATATATATATATATATATATATATATATATATATATATATATATATATATATATATATATATATATATATATATATATATATATATATATATATATATATATATATATATATATATATATATATATACCTGGGAGGGGGGTGCAAAATTCTGCTCCGCCCCGGGTACCAAATACTCTAGGAACGCCTCTGACGAGAGGCTAAAAGAGAGGCAGTAGTACGTCACTTCAGGCTGGGGAGCTGTCTTGACACTCTCCTCGTGACCCAGGGTTACCGGCACGCGGCGGCCATGTATGCATCCACAAGTGTGAGGTTTTGGGCTAAATTGTCGGCATAGTACGTTATTCATTCTAAGCTGATATATATATTTGTTATGCACCTGTATACTGCTTTTAAACCTTGATATATGGCCTCCTAAGCTTGTCTCTCCTAAAGTTTCTGGACGTTTTCATTTTTCTTAAATTGGTTTAAGAAAAATGATAGCCTCCTCAAGAGGCCATGCAGCAGGTTTAGGAACAGCAATAGGTGCATAGACAATCGTTTCACTTATTGTACTGACACTGGCAAGTTAATGGTGAGCTTGCGCAGACCGATTCTTCCGGAGGTAAATATCCCTTTTACAGTGAACCGAGTAGCGCGCGTGTCAACACAGCTGGAAGGCACATGGACCATGGGGGACCAGTGGGACCAATCAGTCCGTCACACCATGTGGGTGATCTTCCGCCACGATCAACAATGACTTGAAAAATTAACGTGTTTTGGTAGGGGCTCGAACTTAATGATCCGTACTAGGCCCTCGGGTTCACCCTAAAGGTTACATTTATCATCGGCGCAAGGCGATAGTCATCGTGTATTTGCAAGGTCCATCTAGACTGGTCAGCCAGCCGAGCGGGCCCAGCGCGGGTGAGGAGGGGTGATGACGTCATCCACGCCACACTTCCCGCGCCACTCACAGTACTGACTTTAACTTGACCACCCTTGGAGCCTGTTATCTCTTCCCCTCCCCCCTTTTTTTAAATGCATTACATATTACCTACATGCATTACTAATTAGATGAATAAATGGAATATTAAAGGTTCTATTGTAAGCACAAATATATTCATAATAATTATGACAAACAGTAGTCATAATACAAAGAAAAATTAAGTTCACACCATTCATAATGTTAGCATAAATATTAAATATTTGTTATTGAATATAAACCACTTGATCATAACATAAACAACAAAGGAAAACAGGTAATATAGTCCTAGTGAAAAAATAAATTACATATCATTCATGTAGTCAGTTTCATTAGCTTTCTGTTTTGACCTTTGCATGACTTATGTTTTTTTTCTTATTTGTCTTAATGTTATTATTTAGATTCCTAATTCTAAAGTACACATATATTTTGGCAAAAAATGATATGACATCATGAGGTACATGTCCAACATTTTCTAATTCACGAACAAGTGTTTTGAAGCACTCTTTTCCTTCCTTGAGACTGTCACCGTGTATTACTTTAAATGTTTCTCTCATAGTTGTTAATTGGGAAAAGAAGGTGTCAGCAGGAGCATACAATCCACCTCTGTTTACTTCATCAATCCATGTTTTAGCCATGGCAGTAGGCCTACAGTCACTTGCTTTGTGGCCTAAGTGAGGATATTTTGTGTTAAATTTTTTAACAATATAACCACCAATGTATTTGAGAGATTCTTCTTCTATAACTACGTGGATTGCTTTCTGTGGATTAGAAACTGAGATTACACAGTCTCTTAGGTTCTCATCAATGTTATCATACTCATAATTTACATCAGGCCCAACATCCAAATCTTTGAAGCAGAGACTAGTAATGTACAATTCTGATGCCAACTGCCTCTCATCAAACCATGAAACCTCATTTTCCCTTTTCTCAAGTTTAGTTTTATTGGACAAACAGTCAAAATTTGCTGCAGTTGTATTTCGTTTCTGAGCAAGAAGTGTAACGTCTTTTCCTAGGAGTAAGTGTTTGAGGCGATATTTAAAAGTTACAGCATTTGGATGGTCGTATGTTCCTCGCATTTGCCGTATGGACCCAAATAAATGCTCCAGGCTGTCTTGATTTAGATTTCTAGTTAAAATATATTCAAGGTTGAAAGACTTTTACAGCATTCTGTACAGTCCTATTATTGACTGAGATGATAGTATCACTCCCTTCTGAAATTTATAGAGGCCTTTTGACACTGGGTTTTTTACTCTCATTGATGTTATTACCTCAGTCATCCTGTTTAAAACACTAACCTGATGATCAAAGTTCATTCCAAATGCATTAAGTGATTGTTTTTCACCAAACTTATGTGAGGAATTCAGCACATCAAACCATTCATCAACAAGACCTATGAAGTCAGCAGTTTCTTCCAACATCTACTCTTCAACAGACCTCTCTCTCCAAGATATTTCAGTGAACTAGAACATGATTTTGACATCAACTGAGCTGCATACGTAACCCGCTGTCGCTGTGGGCCCTCTACATTTACATGCATTTAATTTAATTTGTAAGCTAAACCATATTCAGTGTTACTTGCTGTCATCATTTCACGAATACAAGAATCATTCACAAAGCTTTCATCCTGTAAGTAAAACTCTGAATCGAGAAAATTGTTCCTTATCAGGTTAATCAAATGTGGAACGTCTGCAAAGACAAAAATATCCCGATCAGGGGCAGTTGGGTTTTTAAAGGAAATTTTTTTTGCCACAGGATCAATGCCAAAATCTTTCCACATCTTCAGATTACTCGATCCCAAGTCATGAACAAATGCAACAACAGGGTATCCTGCACACTCAACCTCTTTTATTAAACTTTTCAAAATTTCGTGCATGTCAGATATATCATAACCATAATAAATTGGCTGCTTCCATTTTGCTACAAGTCCACTCAGCATCACAACCTGAACTTTGTCATGAGGTTTGAAGAGTATATCCTTACCCTTATCATAACTCCATTCACTTGCGATGCTCATTTCATCTAGCGATATTACACATAATCTTTCCTGTGGACTAACAGCATCTGATTTAGTTTTCATAAGTGACAAAACAGAATGCAGAATGCCAGGTTCACAATCAAAATTCTTGGCTCGTTCATTTAATGCTGACTTACAAGGCAAAGGAATGCCCTTCTTAGTTCTCAGATATTCATAACATTTGGGACTCATGCTTCTCAGAGTTAATGCCGTTGATATGTCTGCATCTGGCCAGTGTCTAACATATTTCTTACTTATGATGGCATCAATTTGTGTTTTGCTGAAAATGGGTTTTTAAATGTTTTCAATGATACAATGCACTTCACTTTCGTTTACTGATGGATCAGATATGTTTTTTTTCTTTCAAAGCAGCATTCTGTTTTTTTTAGATCTTTATTCTCATTTTCCAACTGCTGAATTTTCTGAAGCAACAGTTCACTGACATTGCTGCCACTCACATCACTTGTGCCCTCTTCTTTTTCATATTGATCACTTGCATTTATTACATTGGCAGGATCAGCCAACACATCTTGTAAGCTTGTTTCCCTACTACTTGTTGCCTTTGTAGATTTTTCAGTTGCGCTAGCTGGCAGTGCATCACTGTTGTTCCCTCTCCCGATTCTTGATTCATATTCAGCTTCAGACAATATTTCGTGCACAGTTCTTTTGCGTCCACGTTTTTCTGCCCTGCCAGACCTCTCACTGCATCTTCCCGTTACACTTTTACCTGCAATTCATAAAATTGACATCAGCTTAACCCTCCCTGTACCACTACTCCAATTTCAGCCCCAACTCGTTTTTACTAATAAAAGCACGTTTTTCTGATAGAAATGCCATAGAAGAAAAGTCTTAGAATCAAGGCCAATTTAGATTAGCCTTGCTTAGATTCATTTCTACTATCAGAAAAATATACTTTCATCAGTGAAAACGAGTTGGGGCTGAAACTGAAGTAGGCTTATACCTAAATAACACTGGTAATGCTTTTGCTTCACAGATAGGCTATATAGCACTATAAGCATTACAGAGGCATACAATAATCATTTAGAAAATTCATCAATTTAACCTACCTTGAGGTAAATTAAGGGATGGAACTGCGGTATCTGTCAGTGGCCTGTAACTCTTGGGTGCCTCGGTGCCTAAGAGACGATGCTTTAAATCATCCTTGTAGTCAGAGCTTGTAAAATGCATGGAATATATCACTGCATTGTCTACATTGAACACATCACCTCGGGAACAAGCTTGAATCCACTGCTGTCTGCGATTTTTTTCATTGGGAAACTTGAAATACTTAATGCCTAAACCTGCTGTTTTTCTTTTCGTGTTATTGCATCCAAACACTGAGCAATTCTTCGGCATGTTTAGTTGTTTACAGCACTGTGGAGAGATTAATGAACACTCCAGCTAGCCCAGTGTCCACAAGCGATATATAAACAACAGGAAACCTCAGGCGTCAGGCCAAAGTGCCCGAACGTCCCGCCAAAAGTCAGCTGTCAGTGAGCACTGAGCTGGGGTGGCGCGGGAAGTGTGGCGTGGATGACGTCATCACCCCTCCTCTCCTGCGCTGGGCCCGCTCGGCTGGCTGACCAGTCTAGATGGACCTTGTGTATTTGTAAACAGGAGCACGTACGTGTTCCTCACCACGCCAGTGTGTTGTGGCGCCGTGCTGAGACCTGCCTTTCACGCCTATTTCTGGACCATTGGGCCTGCGTGCTATATATATATATATATATATATATATATATATATATATATATATATATATATATATATATATATATATATATATATATATATATATATATATATATATATATATATATATATATATATATATATATATATATATATATATATATATATATATATATATATATATATATATATATATATATATATATATATATATATATATATATATATATATATATATATATATATGAGTTCCATTATATTGGGAAGGCGGTGGCTGAATGGCTAGTATGCCGGTCCTGCGTTTTGGCCGGTCCTGGATGCTGTGGGTTCGAATCCGCTGCTACCAGATTGCGCCACTATAAACACTTGCCTGCGCCATGACGGGCTGGGGCCAACCACCAGGCCCAACCAAGATAGCCTACCAGCGCTATAGGCCTGGACGAAAAAAAGGAAAAAAGTGAGTTTTGGCAATTTTCAAGGAGCAAGTCTCAAAACAACGGTTTATCTGCCACAAGCTTCCACCGTTCATGCCGGATAAACCAAGGACTACTGTAATGATGTACTTTTTTCATAGACGTTAATGTTAACATTCAATACATTTTTGGTGGATTAACGGTATCAATGTTAACATTTACATTAACAATATAACGATGTTGAGATTTTGATTAACGAAGCCCACCTCTGATCATTGGCACCTTCCTTATAGACACAAGTTTCTTTTTCTGTCAAAGAAAGTACATGAAAAATTTCAGACGATAAACTGATGACTCCCGTCAGCTTAGTGCCAGTATTTTCCACTCTGTTGTGCTATTAGGAAGTAGCATTGTAAAAGTTCCAGGAATTTGGAACTGTGAAACTTTCCACGGGAATTTTCTGGAATATTCAGGAAGTTTCATTTATTTTGAGAATAAAAAAAACAGTTTGCCTCTTTTTTTTTCAGGTTCAGTTTTAGGGAACAGTTGTTGAATGTCCCTTAGCCCGCTGGTGACACAGGGGCAGGATTTTTGAAGTGGCGCCTATTGAGGCTCATGTGGCTGGTGAGAGGCACACTGATCCCGCGGTGAGTCTCAGCTAATGCTATCAGGACGGGACTGGCACTGAAAACTGGAATCACTGAACACGATCAGTAGAGATGATTCATACACAGTGCTGTGCTAACTAAGGTTCAAAACTGTTTTATCCACACTTTACGAAGATTATATTGCCTGTTTAATTACAGTATTATCCATTGCCTGCTTGACACACACACACACACACACACAGACCACACGTATATATATATATATATATATATATATATATATATATATATATAGAGAGAGAGAGAGAGAGAGAGAGAGAGAGAGAGAGAGAGAGAGAGAGAGAGAGAGAGAGAGAGAGGCGGGGAAGTGGGATAGCACTGCAGCAATCATAACACTACAGCTTACCTGGGAAACAAGTCTGTAGGTTAACCCTTCCCAGAAGTGTACAACTCCAAGCAAGCTTACGATAACATGAAGGTTGCTATTGTAATTGCACGGAAATACAATTCTTTGCTGCTTCAAAAGTTTTAATTTATAGTTATATTAACCAAAATGGGTTATTTATTGATCCACTTGTGAAAAAATATGAAAATTCCTGAATGTTACCAAACTCCCCGGGTCCTGCTTCCTTCCTGGAAACTTTCCAACTCTTTGCAACCCTATCAGGAAGACATATCGACTTTTCCTCTTTCCACTGATTCCTGTCAACCAGCAGCTCCAAGGAAGACGACACTCACGTCTTGACCCTCCTGGTGGGTGGGACCTCGTCCACCTACTCAGAACACAGACTGTAGCAAGAGCCGGAGGACTGTCCAATGTGCCGGACATCCTGTTACCAGTGTGTGGCTGTGTGCTGCCTCCAGTGTGTTCCTGCTGTAGTGCCTCCCTCACTCTGCCTCTCTGTTTCAGAATAGCAACCCTGCTGGACAGCCTGTTACCAGTGTGTGGCTGTGTGCTGCCTCCAGTGTGTTCCTGCTGTAGTGCTTTCCTCACTCTGCCTCTCTGTGTCAGGATAGCAACCCTGCTGGACAGCCTGTTACCAGTGTGCGGCTGTGTGCTGCCCCCAGTATGTTCCTGCTGTAGTGCCTCCCTCACACTGCCTCTCTGTTTCAGGGCGACAACCCCGAGGAGTGTCCAGCGTGCCTGACAGGCTTTGATGACTTAGTACAGCGGCCACGCACTCTGCCCTGTGGCCACACAGTCTGCACACTGTGCATAGATAAGCTGAAGGAGCAGGGCCGTGTTACCTGTCCGGAGTGCCGCGTCAGCCATGCCGTGCCCGAGGGCGGGCAGTTCCCTGTCTGCTATATAGTTGAGGCCTTCATAAGAAGGATGAGAGATGTCAAGGCGGCAGCAGCAGCAGCCTCGCCGCCACCCAGTGCCGGGAAGGGGAAAGGGGCGGCAGGATCAGCTGGCAAGAAGGGAGCAGCGGGTCTCTCCAAGAAAATGCGTTTCTTTCTGCAGGAACAGGAGGCCACAGTTGTGGCCGCCATCACCGCCTGCCAGGAGGCTCAGTCCCAGATGGACCAGTATGAGGCCACCCTGACAGGCTGGGACGAGCGGCAGCAGCAGCTGGAGGACAGCCTCCAGGGACTGATGGACCAGAGCAGGAGTTCCAGGGAGCTCCTGCGGCAGGAAACGTTCCGTGTGGCACCGAAGAGGAAGGAGGCAAAGAAAAAGGAGCAGGAGCTGCAGGCTGTGCGGGAGAAGTTGCGCACTCCTGCAACAGAGCAAGAGGCATGCATGGCAGTGAGTGAAGTGGTTCACTGCATTAGTGAGGCGAAGCAGGTGTTGAAGGAGTGCCAGCAGTGTTTCCCTGACGCCGGCATCCTCACCACCGCCAGGAAGGTGAGTGTGCTTCACCTGTGCCCTGGGCCCTCAGCCACGCGAGTAAACACAGCAGGCAACACACAGGGGGCATACACAATGATGCACACAGGGGGGGTGCACAAGGGTACACACAGGGGGCATGCACATGGGTACACGCTGGTTGCATGATACACTTTTTTTGGTGTACTTTTAAGGTGGTGTGTGTTACTGGTTGTTTGTTTAGTGTTTGTTTAAGGCGCGAACTGTTACCTCACTCGTTGAAGGGCCGGTGTTACCGTAGCCTGCTTCACAGTTGCTTGTAGTAGGTGAGATAACACAATAGCCTTATAATTAAAGTGATGATAGATTTGTATGGGCCGAGCGGAAGCCGTTAAGTTCACTTAGTTCACTCTCTCTCTGGGACATAAAAAGATGTGTGTTTTTTTAAGAGTTTTTAGTATAAAAATGGTATTAACAATTTTACATAATAGTTATAAAGTTTATGTGAGCGGTCGCACGAAGAGGGAGTACACCCAGAGCGGACCTTGTGTCCCGTGCCCTCACCCGTCTTCTTCTCCTCCCTCTTGGCGCTGCTCGCTCGTTTTATTTGCGTTGCTGGTTCGTGGGAAAGGTGTGTCTTCCGATGATGACTTGCCGGAACTCACAACGTTCCAGTGCTGATCCTTGCTGATTTAGCGTCAACCCAGCTTCTGCTCTCACAACCTTAAGCGCCTACGTGTCCACTAACATCCTGTGGCGACACTGAGCTTGTGTTTCGACACATACATTCATATGTACATGATAATATACACATTACAAGCATATACAGGGGTAGACACTGGTTGCATACACAGGGGTACACACAGGGGGCATATACAGGGGTACACACAGGGGGCATACACAGGGGTACACACATGTGGCATAGAAAGCGGCACACAAGGGCGAGAGTGTGAGCTTCTTCCCTAACACAATGTTGTTGTTTCAGGCTAGAGAGGCATCTAGTGCAGCCGTGGAGGCCGCCCAGGCTGTACAGGCGGCTCTGGAAACTGTTTCTACAGAAGAGCTTAGGCCCCAGTCAGTCCCAGAAGAACCCAGGCCCCAGTCAGTCCCAGAAGAACCCAGGCCCCAGTCAGTCCCAGAGGAACCCAGGCCCCATTCAGACCCAGAAGAACCCAGGCCCCAGTCAGTCCCAGAAGAACCCAGGCCCCAGTCAGTCCCAGAAGAACCCAGGCCCCAGTCAGACCCAGAAGAGCCCAGTTCCCAGTCAGTCCCAGACTTCACCGTCATGGAAAAAGTGCAGTTCATCTTAGAGCCAAGCTTGAAGGTCAGTACACCCCTCCCCCCCGAGTGTCACTCTGGTTACAGCGAGTCCCTGGCACACGTCACTGCAGTGCTTACCTTACCTCAACACAGCACTGCAGTCACCTTACCCTGTCACTGTATGATTGCTGTGTTTGCCTTACCTGAACACAGCACCAGTGGTCACCTTATCATGGCATAATTGGTGTTTCTGCTAGTGTCTCAGTGAGTTACCAGTGGTCACCTTGTCATGGCATAATTGGTGTTTCTGTTAGTGTCTCAGTGAGTTACCAGTGGTCAACTTGTCATGGCATAATTGGTGTTTCTGTTAGTGTCTCAGTGAGTTACCAATGGTCACCTTGTCATGGCATAATTGGTGTTTCTGTTAGTGTCTCAGTGAGTTACCAGTAGTCACCTTGTCATGACATAATTGGTGTTTCTGTTAGTGCCTCAGTGAGTTACCAGTGGTCACCTTGTCATGACATAATTGGTGTTTCTGTTAGTGCCTCAGTGAGTTACCAGTGGTCACCTTGTCATGGCATAATTGGTGTTTCTGTTAGTGCCTCAGTGAGTTACCAGTGGTCACCTTGTCATGGCATAATTGGTGTTTCTGTTAGTGTCTCAGTGAGTTATCAGTGGTCACCTTGTCATGGCATAATTGGTGTTTCTGTTAGTGTCTCAGTGAGTTACCAGTGGTCACCTTGTCATGGCATAATTGGTGTTTCTGTTAGTGTCTCAGTGATTTACCGGTGGTCACCTTGTCATGGCATAATTGGTGTTTTTGTTAGTGTCTCAGTGAGTTACCAGTGGTCACCTTGTCATGGCATAATTGGTGTTTCTGTTAGTGTCTCAGTGAGTTACCAGTGGTCACCTTGTCATGGCATAATTGGTGTTTCTGTTAGTGTCTCAGTGAGTTACCAGTGGTCACCTTGTCATGGCATAATTGGTGTTTCTGTTAGTGTCTCAGTGAGTTACCAGTGGTCACCTTGTCATGGCATAATTGCTGTTTTTGTTAGTGTCTCAGTGAGCTACCAGTGGTCACCTTGTCATGGCACAATTGCTGTTTTTGTTAGTGTCTCAGTGAGCTACCAGTGGTCACCTTGTCATGGCATAATTGGTGTTTCTGTTAGTGCCTCAGTGAGTTACCAGTGGTCACCTTGTCATGGCATAATTGGTGTTTCTGTTAGTGTCTCAGTGAGTTACCAGTGGTCACCTTGTCATGGCATAATTGGTGTTTCTGTTAGTGCCTCAGTGAGTTACCAGTGGTCACCTTGTCATGGCATAATTGGTGTTTCTGTTAGTGTCTCAGTGAGTTTTGAGTTCAGCTTCATAAGCAAAGCTCTCTTAAAGGAGTCAGCAGCTTTCTTTACACACTCTTGTTTCCTACTGGCCAAGGCAGCAGCCTGACGTGGTCTTCTTGCTCTTAATTCCCTTCCCTCCACCGGGGACTTTTGCAGGCCAAGGACTTCCGCAGTTTGACACAGCGCACCAGGAGCCTGCTGCAGGCTGGCTGGGTGTTTGCTGTGCAACAGGTGGTAGGTCAGCGCCGACGACACGCAAGAATAAGCCTCGAAGCCGACCGGCCGTGCCTCCATTCCCTGCAGGACCATCCCCTGACACTGGGCGCGGCAACCCTGCAGGTGAGCTGGAGCAGTGACATCTCAAGTAATGGACAGCGTACTCTTTTGATTTTGCAACGCCCTGGTCATTAAGCCGCAAATTTTGGAAAATCAACCTCTTTGGTGCAAATCACCATAGCTCCCTTATTTCTGGGGCTACATAAATGTTTTTGGTATCAATCTACGGAAAAAGGAAAGGGCTATAGTCTTTAATAAGCGACCGGGCTCCAAAACCGAATCAAAAGGGTAAGAATTTGAATAAAGTCGCAGAAAATGGTTCTGAAAAAACAATTGAGTTCCCAACCTTGAAACCCACTCATTTTTTGAGAATTTCAAAAACCTTATTTAACAAATACCTTAGCCCTACCAATGTTCTTTCCAATATTACGCATAACATTTTTTTACCCTCAATAGTTTCGTCGCTAGAGCTCAAAGCGTATACCCCTTTGGGAGCGATTTTGACGAACTAAAGACACTTTGCAGTTTTTGCCTAGTGTGGCATTGCTGTTGCCTCTAGAAGGCTGTAATTTGGCATGTAGCCCTTTTCGGCAATGTAGTGTGACCAGATCGAAGGAGTTGTTGATACCTCGTTTCCAAGTTTGTCGTCGAGCCGTCACAAAATAGCCTGTTTTTCGGCCCTTTTGCCGTGATTTGGACACATCGTATTTTTTTGCTTATAACGTTTTTTTTTTTGTGCTTTCCAGTTTTCTTTCTGATTATTAATCTGTATTAATAGAGCTTTCATTTACCACCAAGCACGCCTTCCTAGCTTCAGTAGTTTTCGCTCGAGCTTGACCAGAAGTCGCGACGAACATTCGCCGAATCTGTCTAATTTCACGCGCCGAGACGAAAAACCTTCCTGACGCCACAAAAATTAATGTATCTGCATAAAAATCCATATATGAACACTTCAATATGTTGACTATCTTGCATTAAAAAAAATTTAAGATATCTATATAAAAAGTTAGTATTTTTATATAATCATTTCTCTGTATAAATCAACCCATATTAAGCGCCTTATTATACATGTTATTTATTTTATTTTATTTAGTATTCAATCCTATTTCTTCCCATTTATGAATAACACATTTAATTTGCTTTCTTTTGATACCAAATATGTATGTATATATGTATGTATATATATCTGTATCTATATATCTATATCTAAATCTATATCAATCTATCTATCTATCTACCTATCTCTATATATATCTATATATTTATATCTATATCTATCTATCTATCTATATCTATATCTATCTATCTATATCTATATCTATCTATCTATCTATCTATCTATCTATCTATCTATCTATATATATATCTATATCTATATATATATATATCTATATATATATATATATATATATATATATATATATATATATATATATATATATATATATATATATATATATATATATATAGAGAGAGAGAGAGAGAGAGAGAGAGAGAGAGAGAGAGAGAGAGAGAGAGAGAGAGAGAGAGAGACATATACATACATATTTGGTATCAAAAGAAATCAAATTAAATGTATTATTCATAAATGGGGAGAAATAGGGTTGAATACTAAATAAAATAAATAACATGTACAATAAGGCACTTAATATAGGTTGATTTATATAATGAAATGATTATATAAAAATAGTAACCTTTTATGTAAATATCTTAAAATGATTTTAATGCAAGATAGTCAACATATTGAAGTGTTCATATATAAAATTTTATGCAGATATATTAATTTTGGTGGCGTCAGGAAGGTTTTTCGTCTCGGCGCGTGAAATGAGACAAATTCGGCGAATGTTCGTTGCGACTTCTGGTCACGTTTCGAGCTCTGGCGACGAAACTACTGGGAGTAGGAAAATGTTATGCATCATATTGGAAAGCACATTGGTAGGGCTAAAGTATTTGTTATATAAGTATTTTCAAATTCTCAAAAAATGAGTGGGTTTCAAGGTTGAGAAGTCAAAAATAGTTTTTCTTCAGAACCGTTTTTTGCGAATTTATTAGTTGTTTTACCTTTTTGAGTCGGTTTTGGAGCCCGGTCGCTTTTTATAAACTATAGCCTTTCATTTTCCCGTCGATTGATACCAAAAACATTTCTGTAGCCCCAGAAATAAGGGACTTATGGCGATTCGCACCAAACCGGTTGATTTTCCAAAATTCGCGGGTTAATGACAAGGCTGGGGCAAGTTTCCGGTCCATAGTGTACGGTAGGGTTCACTTGCTGGAGACTTGACCCTGCCTGAGGGGGAAGGCGGCCGCTGAGTTTCAATGATCTGTCTGCATCCTAGCTTTGACTGGCGCCACATCCCCCGATACACATTTCCCAACCCAAGCACCTCTTCTCCCCGCAGCTTGGGGGCCGCCCTCCAAGGCTGCGGTGCCTCAGCCTTGGCCAGTCCCAGCCCCCCTCTTTGCCTCTCCGTTTTTGCCGGCATCTGTTTTTCCTCTGGCCAGTAGCTGTCCCACGCTGCTTCTTGTCTGCTGTGTCCCTCACCAGGGCCTGCCTTGTGTTCAGAGCTTTAGTGACCTCAGCCACAGCCTTTTCCTGCCTTTCCCTCTGGTGTTCTAGAAGCTCCTGTAGGTTGGCAGTTTATGCTAATAGAAATTTGCCTTTCCAACCCTGTTGCTTTTCCTCAGTTTTTTTGCTTTTCCTTATGTCTCTTTTTACTTCTTTTATTTACATTTGTGTGTGTGTGTGTGTGTGTGTGTGTGTGTGTGTAATTCACCACGGCCAGCAGGTCCCCTCCCGACGTGAGCAAGTGGTCATTATCGTCGATCTCTGGGTACTGCCAGGACGTCACACACCACACACCCGATCCCCCCTGCTCAAGGAGGGACAGTAACCACTCCTAATCAACGGAAAGACTCCGGCCTGAGCGGGGCTCGAACCGCCGCCTGTTGTAGTTTTACAGGGCCTGGGTTTACGCTCGTGTGGTCCCGTCTTCATATCTGTATCTGTCCAGTTTTTCCTCAAAGTTTTGCACACTCTTCGCCGATACTACATCCTTACTTAGTCTGCTCCAAACCTCTATGTTTCCTTGCGGGAAGCTATTTTTCTTTATGTCTCTCAAGCATCTTCCTTTTCTCAATTTTTTACTGTGTCCTCGTGTGTTGCTGGTGTTTCCTCCTTCTCGTAGTAATAACTCCTCATTGTCTACTTCTTCCATTTTATCCCATAATATATAAATTTGTATTAGGTCTCCCCTTTCTCTTCTTTCTTCTAGCGTGTGGTTGTGTGTGTGTGTGTGTGTGTGTGTGTGTGTGTGTGTGTGTGTGTGTGTGTGTGTGTGTGTGTGTCTGTCATCACCTGTTGTCTGTGTGTGTGTGTGTGTGTGTGTGTGTGTGTGTGTGTGTGTGTATGTCATCACCTGTTGTCTGTGTGTGTGTGTGTGTGTGTGTGTCACCACCTGTTGTGTCTGTGTACAGGTCAGCCAGGTCGTGCCGCCCTCCCCCCCCTGCACGGTGTTCTTGGACCTGTCCTGGCCGGGCCGTGCGCCGCGCCGGGTTCACATCCGTCTGAGCCCCGACACCCAGCGGGGCCGCCAGTTCCTTCAGCTGTGCACGGGGCAGCGCGGCCCCTCCTACCAAGGCACCAGGTTGTTCAGCGTGTTGGACAAGGGGGCGTCGGGAGAGTGGGTGTGTGGCGGGGACTACGAGAGTAATGATGGTAAGGGGAAATGTGTGCTGCTGCCTGGCCTTGAGGTGGGTGAGTGCTCGAAGCTGAGGTCATACCAGGCAGGGACAGTGTGGGGGTGGGGGAAGCAGGGTGTGTTTAGCATCTTCACCAAGGGCGGTCTGAGTGTTGTGGGGCGTTATGTCTTCGGTAAGGTGGTGGAGGGACTGCACGTGGTGGCCGAGGCAGCCCAACACAGCGACATTATGGAGGTGACTGTGGTGGACTGTGGCGTGATGTTGTGAAGGTATACTGGCCTGCACCACCACCACCACAACAACATTATGGAGGTGACTGTGGTGGACTGTGTGTGGTGTTGAGGGTACTTGCCTGCAGCACCCCCACAACATTATGGAGGTGACTGTGGTGGACTGTGGCGTGGTGTTGTGAGGGTATACTGGCCTGCACCACCACCACCACCACCACCGCAGAATTATGGAGGAGATTGTGGTGGACTGTGTGTGGTGTTGAGAGTACTGGCCTGCACCACCACCACCACAACATTATAGAGGATATTGTGGTTGTTTTCTTAATGTATTGTTGTTTTTATTTCCTGCAACATCAAGTTCAGTATAATGTGTTGGTCAGTTTCTTGTACTATTGAGCACGATGTTTTGTACACTACAGTAATCCCTCCTTATACACGGAGGTCAGGTTTCAAATTAGACCGTACTTTAAGAAAAATCGAGTATAACTACATTAGACACTGGGAAAGGACAGAAAATTAAAGTTTACCCACTTTTACTCAAATTACTTAGTGTTCTTTTGCTGTGAATTTCCCTTTTCTTCTAACACATAATTTTGAACGAAAACATTGTCAGTTATCAAAGGCTTCATTAACACATTACCACGTCCTGGTCCACCGGTGTACCAATAACTACGGACATTCCTTTATGGGGAGTTGGTCCAGCGGTGTACCAGTAGCTACGGACATTCCTTCATGGGGAGTTGGTCCAGCGATGTACCAGTAACTACGGACATTCCTTCATGGGGAGTTGGTCCACCGCTGCACCACTAACTACGTACATTCCTTCATGGGGAGTTGGTCCAGCGGTGTACCAGTAACTACGTACATTCCTTCATGGGGAGTTGGTCCAGCGGTGTACCAGTAACTACGTACATTCCTTCACGGGGAGTTGGTCCAGCGGTGTACCAGTAACTACGTACATTCCTTCATGGGGAGTTGGTCCAGCGGTGTACCAGTAACTACGTACATTCCTTCACGGGGAGTTGGTCCAGCGGTGTACCAGTAACTACGTACATTCCTTCATGGGGAGTTGGTCCAGCGGTGCACCAGTAACTACGTACATTCCTTCACGGGGAGTTGGTCCAGCGGTGTACCACTAACTATGTACATTCCTTCACGAGGAGTTGGTCCAGCGGTGTACCAGTAACTACGGACATTCCTTCACGGGGAGTTGGTCCAGCGGTGTACCACTAACTACGTACATTCCTTCACGAGGAGTTGGTCCAGCGGTGTACCAGTAACTACGTACATTCCTTCACGGGGAGTTGGTCCAGCGGTGTACCACTAACTACGTACATTCCTTCACGGGGAGTTGGTCCAGCGGTGTACCAGTAACTACGGACATTCCTTCACGGGGAGTTGGTCCAGCGGTGCACCAGTAACTACGTACATTCCTTCACGGGGAGTTGGTCCAGCGGTGTACCAGTAACTACGTACATTCCTTCACGGGGAGTTGGTCCAGCGGTGTACCAGTAACTACGTACATTCCTTCACGGGGAGTTGGTCCAGCGGTGTACCACTAACTACGTACATTCCTTCACGGGGAGTTGGTCCAGCGGTGTACCACTAACTACGTACATTCCTTCACGGGGAGTTGGTCCAGCGGTGTACCACTAACTACGGACATTCCTTCACGGGGAGTTGGTCCACCGGTGTACCAGTAACTACGGACATTCCTTCACGGGGAGTTGGTCCAGCGGTGTACCAGTAACTACGTACATTCCTTCATGGGGAGTTGGTCCACCGGTGTACCAGTAACTACGTACATTCCTTCATGGGGAGTTGGTCCACCGGTGTACCAGTAACTACGTACATTCCTTCATGGGGAGTTGGTCCACCGCTGTACCAGTAACTACGTACATTCCTTCATGGGGAGTTGGTCCACCGCTGTACCAGTAACTACGTACATTCCTTCATGGGGAGTTGGTCCACCGCTGTACCAGTAACTACGTACATTCCTTCATGGGGAGTTGGTCCACCGGTGTACCACTAACTACGTACATTCCTTCATGGGGAGTTGGTCCACCGCTGTACCAGTAACTACGTACATTCCTTCATGGGGAGTTGGTCCACCGGTGTACTACTAACTACGCACATTCCTTTGCCCTGATGTATGCCATTAGTACACTTCTTTACGTTGTGTGTCAGGGACCTAACTGTGTCCAGGCAGAGGTGATTGAAAACCTCTCCTTTACGTGTGCTTGTCTTGCCACAGGGAACTAACTGTGTCCAGGCAGAGGTGATTGAAAACCTCTTCTTTACGTGTGTTTGTCTTGCCACAAGGAACTTACTGTGTCCAGGCAGAGGTGATTGAAAACCTCTTCTTTACGTGTGTTTGTCTTGCCACAAGGAACTTACTGTGTCCAGGCAGAGGTGATTGAAAACCTCTTCTTTACGTGTGTTTATCTTGCCACAGGGAGCTAACTGGTCACTGTGTTCAGGCACATTCAAGTTTGAAATTTCACACTTCCTTATGTTTTAAAAATGTACTAGAATATTACAACAACTAGACTTATGATGAAGAATATTAATAAAGCAATATGATGCACAAACTTTATATACCCGTTACCCCTCTGAATGTTGATGTCTCCGCCATGTTTGTTTACATCTCAAAGCAGTATCCTCGAGTCTCTAAGAAGGACCAATTCTGGAAGGTCCCAGTAAATATTAAGGGTTTTCAATGTAAATTATCGGGATTTGATAAGGATCTGAATACATGTTATCCAGACTTTAATAATAAAGACCTGATACTAGCGGAAAACCTCCACCTGCCACTCGTGGTTCAAACATGCTCATTATACTTGTTTTCAATTGCCTGCCGAAATTAGGGGTGCGTCTTATAAGCCGTGAAATACGGTACGTGTTTTCTCCCTGATAGCTCCACTCCGACTGATATGAGAGCAATAATAATAATATTAATAATAATAATAGTTATAATAAAAATAATAATAACAATAATAATAATAATAATAATAATAATAATAATAATAATAATCATAATAATAATAATAATAATAATAATAATAATAATAATAATAATAATAGTAATATTAATAATAACAATAATAATAATAATAATAATAATAATAATAATAATAATAATAATAACAATAATAATAATAGTAATAATAAACGGTTTATTCATATGGTGTGCAGCCAGAGTCTGAAAATTTACTTGTCAAACATAGATGCATTAGTGTACATAAAATATAAATATAAATTTATATAATATGAATTTCTCTAATATAAACATGACTATAAATCTCTCCTTTGGTTACTTGGTGTTTATTAAATTTCCAGTGTTAGGGATGGGCGGGGCTCTTCCTGTACCTTTTCGTCCTTGCACGGATACGTACCTGCAGTAAGTTGCCGTGTCTGACGGCATGGCGAGAGGGAGGCGCAGTGTCTAGCAGCAGGTCACGGGTGATTTAGTAGTTGTGCCCAAACTTCTGGAGGAGGTGCTGGTAGCGGTCTTGAATTGTGGGCAGGTGTAGGGCGTCAAGGGCCTCGTCATTGTGAAGGCTGCCGCGACGGAGGCGAATCTTGTTGTTGCCATAAAGCGGGTAACGTACGTGTTAAACCTGTTTGCTGACTGCTGCTTCATGCTGTTAAGTGGCCGTGCTGTGTGACCTTCAGGGCTGGAAAAAAATATGATTTATACAATAAAAGGAATTGAAAATGGACTTTTATAATTGATATTTCATTTTCCGTTTTCATATTCTTCTTATTTTTTTTCTTCTGTGCTGAAATTCATTTGAGGTCTTTTCCTGCCAACTGCAGCTGATTATGAGATCCATGTCGTGGATGAATAATACACGGAGTGGCCCTCAGCGGACCGCTCTTCACTGTGAGGTGAAGCATGGGGGGTAGGGGTGGGCGGAGCTTAGCCGGTGGGTGGAGCCAGCAATTCCACCCAAAACATTGCATTTCTCGCTCCCTGATCTTGGGAGTAAATGAGCTTGTCTGCCTTATTTCTTGCATATATCATATGTTTTTAGTTATTCAACTGGTGCAGTATATGCACTAAGGATGTATGTACTGGTTTTCGTGGAAAAAAAACATCAGCATTTCCTTGTCTTTATTCCGTAGAAGGTGAGAAGAAATGTTCCACACCCACCTTGATCCCTTACACATCCTCTGTATAATGTTCATTATATATTGACCATGGCCTCACTTTTAATGTAGAAGGATGTAAAGTCTTCTATATAGAGCGTCTCAGATGTGATCAAAACTCACTACGAGAAAACAGAAGGAAGTATTATACATAGGAATACATAGGAAGAACAGACACCAGAAGACCTATCGGTCTATGGCGAGGGTGTCTGTTTACTACCGCTACTACTAGTAATCTACGTGTGGTAGGACAGGACAGAAAAGATGAAGGCTCCTCCCCACCCACCTCTCCATCCGGCAACGTACCGGCAGGAAATAGAAGAGAACACCATGTACCTTTAAGGAAGAAAGGGCCATGGAAATTTTACAGTAAAGAGAGAAATAAGAGGAAATTACTACCCTTAACTTACACTACTGGTAACCTAAGCTGTGGGGGAAAATGACTTCATTACATAAGAACATAAGAACATAGAAATGCAGGGAGACTGGAAGAGGACGAGTGGCCTACACAGGGCAGCCCCAGAATTCCCCCTAATAACCACGATGGGTGCGGTGTAGTTTCAGGGGCACAGGTGGAGGCTTGATCCTCGTTTTACCGGCGGTACTAGGCACGCACCAGTACCCTGTCACCTTACTGCACCCACACCTCACTCCACCTGTCATGCATGTTGCTGTACTCTATTGTTGACTATCGCTACTTGCAATCTAGGTTGTGGGGGAGAATTATATGAATATAGGCTGAGGTCTTGCTGCAATCTGTCTGAAAAGATGCGAAAAAGGGTCAGTATAATCTTATATCCCTGAAGTACTTATCCAAAGAAGACTTAAAGCTATTGATACTCTCTGCGCTAACTACTGACGGTGGAAGTCTATTCCAGTGATCGACGACTCTGTTATTGAAAAAACTTCTGCGCACCAATGTGTTACATCAATTTCCCTTTAACTTCATACCGTTGCTGCGTGTTCTTGTGTTGGCGTCTCTCTGAAATAGACTATCTTGGTTAATGTTGTCGAATCCATTAAGGATTCTGAACACTTCAATTAAGTCCCCTCTTATCCTTCGCTTTTTTAGGGAAAACATATCTAAACGCTTTAAACGCTCGTCATATATGTTTGGTTGCTCGTCGCTGTATCTTTTCTAGCAAAACTTGATCTTTGATATAGTTCGGTGACCAGAACTGAACGGCGTATTCTAGGTGTGGTCTTACAAATGCTAAATATAATCTCTTCATAAATTCGGGTGATTTATAATCAAAGTTTCTTGAGATTAATCCCAACATCATATTGGCTTTTTTACTCGCTGCAGAACATTGATCACTCATTTTAAGAGTGTTACTGATAATGACACCAAGATCTTTTTCTTGTTTTACTTTGCTGTGCTCATGTCCTTGAATCTGATATTTAAAGTTAGGATTTTTTTCACCTATGTGCATTACTTTACATTTATCTACGTTAAAACTCATTTGCCATTTTTCGCTCCAGTCGGCAAGTCATATTAAGTCTGATTGAATGTTCTCGCAACTTTGACTGTTCATTACCGTACCTCCTAATTTGGTGTCGTCGGCGAATCTGGCTACTTTTGATAGGATATCAGTTTCTAAGTCGTTCACGTAAATTATGAATAGTGTTGGCCCCAGGACCGAACCTTGGGGCACGCCACTGGTGACGGGTTGCCAATCCGATGCTTCACCATTAAGAACTACACGTTGTTCTCTGTCGGTGAGCCAGTCATTAATCCACGCACATAGATGGTCGTTAATACCGTGGGAACGCAGTCTGGAAATAGGCCTAACGTGAGGAACTTTATCAAACGCTTTCTGAAAATCAAGGTAAATTACGTCATATGGGCTTCGGGCGTCCCAACATGTATAAACATCGTTGAAAAAGGTTAATAGGTTGGTAAGGCAAGACCGATTACTACGAAATCTATGCTGACTGTCAGTTATCAATTTATTTGTTTCAAGGAAGGTGGTCATTTTGGGGCAGGAAGGAGAAAAACATACCCATGCGCAAATAATAGTCTATATTTGACTCAGCGTCAGCCGATCCGGTTACACAATCTTACATGTCATTGTTAGAGGTATATTAAGCAGTAAATGGAGAAAATGCAATATACAGGTCAGGCACCAATTACTGAGAGGGGTTGGCTACATGTTTTTAGGGAGAGAAATGATTGTGGAGTGCTGGAGATGGCTTGATCACCAGAGATGAAAAAAAGTCTTACAAGAGTGGACTAAATACTACAAGATAGCTCCTGTAAGAGAGAGAGAGAGAGAGAGAGAGAGAGAGATAACACACAAACTTATATAGATTACGGAAATAGGAAAGAACTGTGATAGGTTGACTCATGCAGGAGGAGGAGGAAGAAGAAGAAGAAGAAGAAAAAGAAGGAAAGCGAGGAGGAGGAGGAGTAAGAAAATAAGAAAAAAAAAGAAACAGCCAGACAAATGAATTAACTTATACATGACGGAAATAGGTAAGAAGTAAGTACACTCTCTCTCTCTCTCTCTCTCTCTCTCTCTCTCTCTCTCTCTCTCTCTCTCTCTCTCTCTCTCTCTCTCTCTCTCTCTCTCTCTCTCTCTCAGGCTGAGTGAGTCACGATGGATCACTTGACTGGAAATTCCTTACATGTACAGGTGGACTTCCGAGAGCCAGGGCGGGATCGCTAAAAAAAAAAAAATATATATATAGTCACAACATTTCTCCGGTTCTCCGCGTGAGCTTCTCCTCCTCCTCCTCCTCCTCCTCCTTACCGTCACCGGCACCACCCTGCCATATATGCGTTTGAGGGGCCTTGACCCATGCATCGTTTTTCCCAAATATCTTGTTACTAAACAGCTTATTGAGCAGTGTGGTACTTTTGCAATGCAAATATGGAGGAAAAAAAAATCATATGCCTCTCAGTCAGTCTTCCTCCTCCACCTTCCTCTCTTCTCTCCTCTCTCCCTCCTTTCTCTCCATCTCCTCCTCATCCTCCTTCCCTCCACACATAGCTAAATACATTATTTTTCTCTCCATGTCTCCGTTTTTTCTCTCCGTTTCCTCCTTCCCTCCAAAAATGGGTTTAAATATGGAGGAAAGAATTGCTATGCCTCTCAGCCAGACACTTTTCTTCCTCCACCTCCCTCTCTTCTCTCTCTCTCTCTCTCTCTCTCTCTCTCTCTCTCTCTCTCTCTCTCTCTCTCTCTCTCTCTCTCTCTCTCTCTCTCTCTCTCTCTCTCTCTCTAATAGATATGCAACTATCAGATGACGGCAATGTAGAGGACGCCTGGCTAAGCTTTAAAAATCACCTACTCACTCAGCAGGACACATTTGTCCCCTTGTGCGAGAAGCGAATTAACACTAATAAAAGTCCACCTTGGTTTAATAGCGAAATTAAACACTCAGTCAAGGAGAGAAAATTGTCTTACAGGTTAAAGAAAGAGCAAAGCACGCCCGAAAACATTAGACTTTACAATGATGCCAGGCGACGAGTAAACAGATTTGTGCGTCAGGCAAAGCGTAGATATGAAGAAAATATTGCAGCCAACTGTAAAAATAATCCGAAATCCTTCTTCAGTTACATAAACAACAGAAAGGCGATCAGAAGTGGAATTGGACCTTTAACGAACAGCGACGGTGCACTAGTGACTGACAGCCAACGCGTTGCAAATCTATTAAACAATTACTTTTCCTCGGTGTTTAATAATAACAGTCCTCCCACCACCACCACTAACACCAGTACTAATGTAAATCCCGAGCATGCATTCTCTAACTTTGAAATAAAACCCGATGAAGTCCTTAAAGCCCTCAAATCACTTAAAACAAATAAAAGTCCTGGACCTGACAAAGTATATCCAACTCTGCTGAAAGAAACAAAGAGCGAAATACTCTCCTCCCTCACAACCGTATTCAATATGTCCTTGCGACAAGGCATCGTCCCTTCAGATTGGAAAAAGGCTAGCGTGGGACCGATTTTTAAGAAAGGAGACAAAAAAGTACCAGGTAATTACAGGCCCATTAGTCTAACTTCGGTTGTAGGTAAGCTACTTGAGGGCATAATTAGAGACAAAATTGTGAGTTACCTTGAAAGCCACTCATTAATTGGGGACTCATAACATGGCTCCCGAAACAAAAGATCCTGCCTATCAAATCTATTAACCTTTTATAACGACCTCTTCACTGTTTATGACGTAACCAAATCACTGGACGTAGTCTATCTTGATTTCCAGAAAGCGTTTGATAAAGTCCCGCATCATAAACTACTTTACAAATTAAAGCAAATAGGTATTGACGGTCAAGTAAACCAATGGATCGCGAATTGGTTGAGCAACAGACAACAAAGAGTAGTGATTGACGGATTTAACTCAGAGTGGGCGCCGGTCACTAGTGGCGTCCCTCAGGGCTCGGTTCTTGGCCCAGTGCTCTTCATTATTTACATCAACGACGTGGATGTTGGACTCAATAACCGCATTAGTAAATTTGCAGACGACACAAAGATTGGTAACTCGGTTCTCACTGACGAAGACAGGCAAAGCCTCCAAGAGGATTTGCACAAAATTTCAGCTTGGTCGGATAGATGGGAGATGCCCTTTAACGTAGACAAGTGCCAGGTCCTTCAAGTTGGAACGAGGAATACGAAGTTCGATTACGAAATGCGCGGCGTTAAACTCAAAAGCGTTCAATGCGTCAAGGACTTGGGGGTCAAAATCGCGTCAAACCTCAAATTCTCACAGCAATGCATCGATGCAGCAAATAAAGCGAACAGAATGTTGGGCTTCATTAAAAGAAACTTTTTATTTAAGAATAAAGATGTAATACTCCCGCTCTACAACAGTTTAGTCAGACCCCACTTGGAATATGCGGTACAGTTTTGGTCTCCCCACCATGCAAAGGATATTGCTAAATTAGAAGGTGTTCAGCGTCGGGCAACGAAAATGATCCCTTCCTTGCGCAACAAATCCTACGAAGAAAGGCTTTCTACCCTTAACATGTTCTCTCTTGAGAAACGTCGCCTCCGAGGAAAACTGATCGAATGTTTTAAAATACTTAATGGTTTCACGAGTGTAGACAGTACAAAATTGTTTATGATCGATGACACTTTGCGCACGAGGAACAATGGCGTAAAACTCAGATGTAGACAAGTAAATTCAGACTGCACCAAATTTTTCTTCACCAACGTTGTAGTGCGAGAATGGAATAAGCTCCCACCATCAGTGGTCCAGTGTAACACGATTGACTCCTTCAAAAATAAGCTCGACCGTCACTTCCTTCAACTTAATATCAACTAGAGTAGAAATGCAACGTTTTGGAGTCTTCTGATTAATGTAAAATCACTTTGGTTTAAGGACAGACCACCAAGTCTGGACCATGGGGTCTGTGTGGTCTGATTTTCTATGTAAATCTATGTAAATCTCTCTCTCTCTCTCTCTCTCTCTCTCTCTCTCTCTCTCTCTCTCTCTCTCTCTCTCTCTCTCTCTCTCTCTCTCTCCTTCCTCTTCCTCCTCCTTTCTCTCCCTTTTTCCTCAGTCTTTCCTCCATCTCTCCATGCCTCCCTAACGCCCCTAGCTGCTCTTAATAGCCCCCCTAGCAGCATAAATAGCCGCGGATAGCCTCGGCAATATAAGTGATGATGAGACGTATAATCAGTCAATCAGTGGGGGCATACTCCTGGGGGCGGGTCACCTCACCCACCCTACAACGACAGGATTACTGCGTCATCCCCCAAACAAGGTCAAGGGATGCCCTACAATGACTGGAGGTAAACTGGACGCGAAAATTTTGTGGTCAGAAATATATAGGTAAGTCTGCCTTGAAATAGCTAGGCACGTATCCCGCTGATCTCTGACTAGACTCGTTTTTAGGCCTTCAGTATATGTCTATATTGTGTTTTACGCCTAATTAATTGATTTTGGGGCTATTGAAGTTATTTTTTCTACTTTGAAGTTAATAAAGGAGCAATCAGTTAAAATATATGGACAGACTGGTTATGTTGATTGACTGATTGGTAGTTTTTTTAGTTTTTAAAGCCTAATGAACAGTTTTGATGTTACTTAAGTCACTCTCATGCCTTTGAAGTTAATAAATAATTAATAATTGTCAATGTGGAGGTAAATATTATTAGGCCCGTCGCCCCTCAGCCAGCCCGTCATTTTAAGCCAGGCGGTCGGAATGGCTTCACCTTTTTTTGGGAATATCTCGCTTGGAACGCCGGGAATCCTGGAATGGCAGGTGGGAAGAGGAGCAGCAGGGATGGGACTAGCAGGAGGAGGGAGGCCAGGAAGAGGAGGAGGAGTGGAAGAGGGGAGAAGTCATTCCTACCCGTCTGTGGCAAGTCCAAGCTGGAGAGGAAAGATGGGGCTACACGTGGATGGCAGGAGAGATAGGAACGATAAAGGCAAAGTGGAGAAAAGTGGGCTCATAATTTTAAGTGGTCAGAAAAAGATGACTGAGGTGAGAGGCAGATACCTTGATAAAAACGGTAATAACTCAAAAACGGATAACGATAGGAAGATGAGGATAGTGTGGCTAGAGAGAGAATAAATGGGGGTATGTGTGAATAGAAGGAGGTGGAGGAGGAACGGAGGAAAGGTAGAAAAAAGTGGAGTTAAACTGGAGGTAAACATTTTAGGTGGTCAGAAAAAAAGGCCTGACAATAGACAGATACCTTAATATAAATGCGAATAACTCAAAAACGGATAGCGATAGGAAGATGCGGATAGCGTAGAAGGAAAGAGGAAAAACTGAAGTCCAAGCCCACACAAGGCGGGGGTCAACAACCTAAAGGAAAGTGGAGAAAAACGGAGCTAAAACACGACAACTTCCAGGTCAGTTCCTGATGCGGCGGACTTGTCGGTACTGCCATGGGACCGGAATGCACATCAAGTTCCCCTGCACGGAATGTGAAGGCAAGGGCCAGAGTGTCCAGAGAAAGACCGTCACTGTGCCTGTCCCTGCCGATGAGTGTGTGCGTGTGTGCGTGTGTGTGTGTGTGTGTGTGTGTGTGTATGTAACTATGTGCGTTTTTTTTTCCATGTGTATGTATATCTCAGCCTCTTATGTGCGTTTTGAAATATGTAAGCATGTGTGAGTGTGTGTGTAACTATGTGCGTTTTATTATTTTTTTCATGTACGTATATCTCAGCCGTTTTGAAATATGTAAGCATGTGTGTGTGTGTGTGTGTGTGTGTGTGTGTGTAAATCTGTGTGCGTTTTTTTCCAAGTATATGTATATCTCAGCCTCTTATGTGCGTTTTGAAATATGTAAGTGTGTGTGTGTGTGTGTGTGTGTGTGTGTGTGTGTGTGTGTGTGTGTGTGTGTGTGTTTCTGTGTGTGTGTGTAAATTTGTGTGCGTTTTATTTTTCCATGTATGTATTTCTCAGCCTCTTATGTGTGTTTTGAAATATGTAAGCATGTGTGTGTGTGTGTGTGTGTGTGTGTGTGTGTGTGTGTATGTGAGTATGTGCGTCTTTTGGTCTTGTGTGCGTATTTCAACCCAACCCTCTCATGTGCGTTCTTAAGGATATGTTTGTGTGTGTGTGTGTGTGTG
>NC_066514.1:14522107-14586388 GCF_024679095.1 Eriocheir sinensis | reverse complement strand
TACCTTTGAAATCCTGTAAGTGAATTTATTTTGAATAGTAAGGTAGTGCCAATCATCACTTAAGACACTAACATTATTGGAATTGAAATGATGAAACAAAATAGAATCTACATGTTTAATCATTAGTATGATACAGACATTTTATTGTCATAAATTTCATTTTCATAATTATGATTTTCAGAAATGTTGGAGAATGTCATTGAGAACCAAAATGAAGTGCCTTAGGATGCCTATGAAAGAGTTTGATGCCCTCAAGGCAAAGTTTGGAGCACCCCAAAAAAGGCAGCAAATTGATGATGAGGTACCAACTGTCCCTCTCAAGAAGCGTTGCTAGCCTCGTATAAGTACTCATTACATGCTTTGTAATATTTTTTTATACTTTGTTTTATACAGATGAGATTATTTGATTTATTTATTTTTATGATCACATTCACATAGTGGGTGAATGCTATATGCTTCTTAGATTAGTATTTTGTCACAGGATCCCCACTAAGAATCCTGGGAATGGTGTGCCTAGAAATAGGAATAGGTGAACAAGGCACCTCCAGGTTGTGGTTACCAGTGGTCCCCGACAATTACATCGGAAATGATCTACTATTAGGATGTGACGTGTTAGGACAGGCCCCCATGACATGGAATAATAAGCAAGGTACTTTGGTATGGGGCGGTACATTACACCCAATCCGCTACGTAGCCAAACGACACGGTAAGGTAGAACGAGTTCGCATAGTACCGGGGACGATCGAACCCTTCAGGTCCACCTTGAGAGTAAACAACCCGATCGAGATTCCATCCTTCCGGACTGAGTTGTACCCTCTCACGGTATCTGAGCTTCCGGGAACCATTTTGCTGGTATCCCCCCATCAAACCCCTAGGCACGATTTTGTCTGCAGATTGACAGAGGAAAGGCAGATGTTTGTTCCCTTATATAATCCAAACAAAACTCACCAGATTTTCCGAAAAGGTGCCTACCTCGGCTCCTTCGAACCCGTGCAAGTCATAGAAGAGCTTAACTCACCGGGAAAAGGCCCAGATTTGAGGAGGCGATGGCTGAATGGATAGGGAGACGGCCCCGCGTTCAGGAGGACGCGAGTTCAATCCCCGACCGGTGCCACCAAGCTGGGATTTTTCAGCCGCCGCCGAGTGGCTTAAAACTACCCACATGCTGTCCAGAAGACCACCTATCAACCCGGACTCTAGATTCAAGGATTAAAGATGAGCTCCGGGAGGGCAGCATGAGCCATTGCAAAATGGCGCCACTATAAACACTCGCCTGCGCCAGAACGGGCTGGGCCGACCATCAGGCCCCACCGGGAAGAAGCCTTGGACCGACCATCAGGAATGCAGGATCCACCGGGAAGAAGCTTACCGGCGCAATTGGCCACGACGTAGAAAAAAAAAAAATGTGGCGGAGAATAAGGTTCACGCGAACATTAGCATCAGTAATGATTTGCTCCCCCATGCTGACCACCCCAGGGACAAGAGAAGCCTGAAATCCCTGTTAGCCCTCCAAGATTTCAGCCATCTGTCGGAGGAGGAAAAGGTCCTTTTTCATGTTATTCAGGAAAATAACGAACTATTCATTTTACACCCCTCAGAGATCGGGAAGATAAGAGCTCCACCGGTAAAGATTGCAGTAGAAAACCCTATTCCGGTTAGAGAACCCAAGTATAGGTATCCTGAGAAGGCCAAAGCAATCATAGAGAAATTAGTAGGGGACATGGAAGAGAAGGGGGTGATCGAGCCCTCTACAGCAGCCTGGTTGAGCTCTATCGTCTTGGTATCAAAACCAGACGGCTCCAAAAGGATGTGTTTGGATTATCGAGGAGTAAACAAACACTTAGCTACGGACATCTACCCATTACCCCGTCTAGAAGAACTAGTAGAGGTTGCGTCAGGGAACAAATCCTATGCTACCTTAGATCTCAAGGAGGCATATTTTCAAGTAGAGCTGGAGGAAAACAGCAGAGATCTAACCACCTTCAGTGATGGAGTGTCCTTATACCGCTTTAAAAGACTCTCCTTCGGGTTGAGCTGTAGCCCAGCCATTTTCTCCTTCAAATTGCCCAGGTATTAACTCCTCTAATCAAGCAAGGATGGGTAAAGAACTATTTAGATGACATCGTTATTTTTGGGCCAAATTTCCAGACCTTGGTGGAACAGTTAAGTCAGCTCTTCGACACCCTCAGAGAAAAAGGGGTTAAGGTTAATATTAGTAAAAGCAAATTTGGGCAAAGACAAGTAAAATTCTTGGGGGCACATCCTGTCCGAAAAGGGATGTCAACCAGATCCCGCTAATATCGAGGCCATAGTGGCCCAAATTAAAACAAGCAACATCAGGGAGGTGAGAAGATTCCTCGGCATGTGCGGGTTTCACAGGAAACATGTACCGAGTTATGCAGAAATTACCGCCCCTCTAACAGACTTAACCAGATAAACACCCTTCCTGTGGACACAGAAATGTCAAAGGGCCTTTGAGCAAATGAAGGAGAAACTTACGCAGGCTCCTATACTGGTGAGAGCTGATGTAACCAAATCATTTTATGTCACCACCGACGCCAGCAATACCCATGTAGGAGGAGTACTAAGTCAGATAGCACCAGACGGCACCAATAGAGCCATAGGATATCTTTCAAAGAAGTTAAAGCCCACATAAATTAGATACGCTACTGTGGATTGCGAGGCTCTCGCGGTCGTCCTCACCTGTCGGCAGTTCCATCATTATTTATGGGGGACCAAATTCACTATCATAACGGACCATCAACCCCTAGCTAGTATATTCAAAAGGAAAACAAAATCACCCAGAATGAACAGGTGGATATTAGAAATGAGAGAGTATAGCTATAAAATTCAGTACATAAAGGGGAAATATAATAATGTGGCTGACCAGCTTTCTCGCCCGGTGCTATTAATACCTCCACCACCAGCAGACACCATCTTAGGAAAGACTAAGGAGGAAATCAGAACCTTGCAATTAGAAGAAGGCCGGTGGGTTCAGATGATTGAATATTTAGAGGGAGGAAATGTGCCCAGGAGGAATTTCCCACGTACCACCTTAAATCAGTTTGTGGTATAAGAACATAAGAACATAAGAACGTAAGGAGTCTGCAAGAGGCCGGTTGGCATATACAAGGCAGCTCCTGTACACTCAACCCCACCTTACCTCACCATCCATGGCTTTATCTAACCTCTTCTTGAATGTATCTATGGTATTGGCACCCACAACATGGCTCCCAAGCCTGTTCCATTCGTCCACCACTCTATTAGTGAACCAATTCTTGCCTATGTCTTTGTTGAATCTGAATTTGTGGGAAAGGGTTTTATATTATGCCATTACAAAAAAAGATGGAAGTGAACAGTTTTGCCTAGTTGTCCCAACAGCTCTTAAACAACAAGTCCTAGAACAGACCCATGCTCAGGTGGGACACCTAGGGATCGAGAAGACATTGGCCAAGGTACAGGGCCTATACTACTGGCAAAACATGAAAGTAGATGTGATCATGTATGTGAGAAATTGTCTAATATGTCAACAGTATAAAGGCACTACTGGACTACAGCAACAATGGCAAGAGCTCCCCCCAGTGGAAAAGCCACTGGAGAGAGTTAGCCTCGATCTGACTGACATGGTTGTTGGAGCCCAGGAGTACCGCTATGTATTAACCATCTGTGATCATTATTCCCGTTATGTAAAATTTTATCCACTTAAGACCAAACACACGGATGGCGTGTGTGAAGGATTTAAAAACTATATCATGGATTTCGGAACGCCAAAAACAGTGTTAACGGATAATGGGAAAGAGTTTACCGCGCAAAGTTTTCGAGACCTGTGTGGCAGATATAAAATCACGGCCGCTCTGACGACCCCGTACCACCCTCAAGGAAACAGTATTACGGAACGTATGCCCCGCACCATGAAAAGTGTGTTAGCCTGTCTATGTCAAGGGTACCCGTTAAGGTGGCCAAAACTATTGTTACAGTGTCAATCCATATTGAACACAGCCGTACACACAACCACCGGTGTCTCCCCTTATTATGCGTTCTTTTCACGACCCCCCCCCCCTCGCTTGATTAGTAGTGATTTACCGGACACGGAAGCGAGTGAGGAAGGTATCCGTGAAGCCCACGAGATAATCAAAGAAACTCACCAGAAAATGACTCGCAGATACAGAGCAGTCGCGAATAGAACGCGTAAAAACCGAAAGGTGGAAGTAGGTACCCTTGTGTGGGTTAGAGTGGAAGTAACACAACCAAGCACTAGTAGAAAATTAAATGTGAAGTGGAAAGGACCATACCGGGCTGTGGAAGTTATGAGAAATGGTGGTGCATACGTGTGGACCAATGTGTTTACTGGACAGGAGATTCAGAGGGCCGCAGAAAAGGTAAAACCGTACAATGGGCCGGAAGAGTGGTTAGTGGGGGCACAGGAGATAAATCTTCCTGAGGAGGAAGAAGAGGAAGAACCATCACCCCCTAGAGTCCGCAGACCGCCACGTAGATATATTGAAGAGTGTTGAGGGAGTTTGATGTTAACCTAAGCTGTAAGAGGTAGGATTGCTGGAAAGAAAGATAAGGATGTAGCCAATGTTTTATGTTATGGGTTGTAAGTGGTAAAGAAAGGGAGTGTTGATAAGTAATTGCGGTAAGGAAAACACCTTTGGAGACGCTAATGAATTACCCTAACGTCCCCGGGGACTGATGGTAAAGTGGGATCGAGCCCATATTCATTAACCTCCCCAATGCGTTTCCCTCCAAGATTCATGTGATGATTATACTTCCCCCTTTCTTAGCCATAAAAATGAACAGGATGTTTTGGAAGAATAGTATCGTTCGCCCTAAGGTATCTAGTGTTCTATGGTATCTATTGTATTGTAAGTAATGAAAGATAATATTCTCAACCACCTACATCAACGTCAGGCAAACCTGGGCACATGTAGATGTTTTGGAATGAACCGGGGTTAGGCAAGGGTGAAGCCGAAGCTCCCGGAGAAAGAGTAATAGTTCACTAGTGGTAGTGTATCCACGAATGTGACATTTGTGTTAGGGTGAAACTTCCGTCCGCCTCGATTTATTAATGTCATGAAATCTACTGCTTTAATCATAAGTCGTGCAGCAGCAGCTTACAGTCTACCCAATCTGGTACGGGGACATTCCCTTCAGGACTTCCTAGGCGCTTAACTAAACTTTGCACGCCTTGCTGCGGAAACGGATGGCGAAAATGTCAGTGGGTGTATGAACCGATTTATGTGTTTTGTTTTTGTATATGTGAGGATTATTTATATTTTGTGTTTTGATTTGTAAGTGTATTCTGTTACAATTTTTGTTGGTTATGTAAGGTCAAGGGTGCACTGTGTTTAATCTTAGGAACGAGAGCGAGGGAGGCTAGTCTCGTCTGACACTCCTTACCTGTAGCCAGGCTACTAAGAGGAAGGCTGGGGCAGTGGACCCATGACAGATAATCGAGCCATGTCAGGTGAGGCATCTTTGCTTTTGTTTAAGCAGGAAACGGGATTCTAGTATAGAATACCCGTAGGAAGTAAGCCCCAGGGTAGCCGTTAGGTTGGGCAGGCCCTTGTTGTATTATGGTACTACCGTGTTAGGGTAGGCGTTGTATTGTTGAAATCATGGAGCAGTGCTAAGTCGCTGTCTCTGTGCCACACGGACGCCTGATAGGAGAAGGAGGGTAGAGTTGGTTGAGTAATGATATCCAAAGTATAACAACATAGTGCCTTTGGGAAGGAAGGTGTTAGGCTTCGGGAGAAACTAGGATCTTAAGGGAGGTGACACTATTGTAACGTACCTGCCGGCATACCAACACCGCAGAAGCCAGTTAAAAGCCAACTGGGAAAATTGGGAATAATCCCTTGTACATGACCATGGTTATTTACCGGATCCAGTTTCTCCTCAGCCGAAACAATACCCGTAGAGGTTAATATGTCATAAGTAGATAAGGGAAGAGGGCGAGAAAGCTTGCTTGGGTTGGCACCCCTGATATAAATCCAGCCGAATCCCTATATATATATATATATATATATATATATATATATATATATATATATATATATATATATATATATATATATATATATATATATATATATATATATACGTTAGGACTTAGAAATTAAGGGGACATTAAGTTTAGAATTAACATACAAAAAGACAACCTCAGAAAGGCAGAAGAAGGATATATTAATGTACCAAGCTGAAAGGCGAGAAGGAAAAGTGTTGGAACCTTGAGGTGGCCACGTCAGGGGAAAGGTCACGAGTTAACCGCTCGGCCTGACGAGATTCATTCGGGACTTAACCTTTCCACAGCACAGGGAAGCTCACCGCTCGCTAGAGTCCTGAGTGTCTGGGAGTGAGAGATAGCCCTAGCCGGCGTTCACTAGTGATTCATTCGGGACTTAGCCTTTCCACGGCACAGGTGAGGGCGCGAGACAGCTGAAGGCCGGTGTCCCGGGTTAGGCAAGGCGATTGGCCCGCCATCTTGAAGCCGCCCCCATTGAGAGTCGGGAATGGACCCAGACGCCAGTGGTGGACAAGGGTCATGCCCTCAGTCATGAGTGCCTGAATTGAGCCAAGGTAAGGGCGAGCCAGTCCAGTCCCTGCCGCCCCCGCGACCAGCAGGCTGGTGATGGGAGTAGAAACGGCTCCGAAACCCCCCCTTTAGGCACGGCACAACAGCATAGTGTAGCTCTCAGGCCTCCACCAAGCCAAGGAAATTGTGTAAACCGGGTAAGGGGCATCCGCTTGGTGGACGAGGGGCAAACAGTGACCTCACCCCCCCTTTAGCTGTAACATAAGAACATAAGAACGCAGGAGTCTACAAGAGGCCGGTAGGCCTGTACTAGGCAGCTCCTTTGACCCTAAGCTCCCATGTATCTAACCCCACCTAATATCGCTGTCCATGAATTTATCTAGTCTATTTTTGAATGTGACAATTGTATTGGCACTCACCACATGACTGCT
Source organism: Eriocheir sinensis (assembly GCF_024679095.1). Taxonomy (NCBI): domain Eukaryota; kingdom Metazoa; phylum Arthropoda; class Malacostraca; order Decapoda; family Varunidae; genus Eriocheir; species Eriocheir sinensis. The sequence continues at coordinate 14,579,419 of NC_066514.1, read as the reverse complement.
AAGCCCATTCCACTCATCCACCACCCTGTTAGTAAACAGTCTGATCTTTCTCTCATACTTACTCTTTTCTTCCTGTTTTTGTTAGGAGTGTTTTTTTGTGTGTGTACACGCCGGTGCGGGAAGTTAAAATCGGAGTGTCTAACCAATCGGGCGGTAGCCCTGTGATATACCCCGACATGGGTTCATCTCTCTCGTGTGTAGCATTTGTCAATAAGAATATTAGGGATTAGAAGAAAGGTTTTCAAGTTTGTAAACAAAACATGCTACACTTCCCTCGTCTAGTGAGGATATGGTTAGAACCAGAGACCCATAGACGACTTTTTCTGGAAGAGGCTTAAGCCTGTGACTCCAGGTCCATAGCCTCAGTCATAATATTAGGTAGGTTTTTTTTTTTTTTTTTGGTGATGTTGAATTGTGTATTAACCAAAACATGCTACACTCCCATCGGGAGTAAGGATTATTGTTAGGGGAAAGGGGACTTGGGAAGCAAATCAATAAATTGTATTCTGTCTATGCCCTGTGTTAATGCATATAGCCTTCCTCGCCTAAGGTGCAGTCTCGCAATCTCCCCCACCACGACCTCCGAAGGTAACCACGACCCCACACTACCACACTTGGGACTGAGGATACCATCTACCTCAAGGAACAACCCATAGTAAGCTGAGGAACGACGGACACTATCTGCCAGGTGGGACAGTTGTTAAAGTCAAGTGTTGCCAGGCCTGCCAGGGCAGGGAGAGTCTGGGGACTAAACAGTTAGTTTAGTTCCGCCCCACCTGGTTCATAGAACTGCCGTTCCTCACTTACAGACTTTGGGGGTTGTGCCACATTACAACCTCCTGGTGGCAGCTTACAGAGAGGGGACAGCAGGGATTCGAACCCAGCCGTACACTCTCTGTGAGGTTGAGGAATCTTAGCGTCACTATTTTTCCTCTTCCTCCCCTTTTTTTTATTTTTCAACCTGTGATGGCTAGGGGTGTATGAACCTCTGGGCTGCCATGTGTCTTTAACTCGGCTAAATAGGCCCTTGTCTCATTTATGAAAATCTTAGTGGAAGTATATTCAGGGTCAAACGAAGAGCTAGGATAAGATTTCATTATATTCTATTAAGTTTCATCAATAATGAATTATTTGTCTAAAAATTCTTTCTCCAGCATTTGGAGGCTGTTTTGTAATTAGCATCCGTAATGGTTAAATGTTTCACTACTGAGAGAGCATAATCTCTCAAATAGCCAATTAAATAGGCTAGTTTGGTAGCATCTGACAATTGGTAGCATCAGTCAGATGCTTTCTCGTCCCAATCACATTATTAAATTGGTTTAAAAAGGTATTAAAAGCAAACTTATCCTTCTCCTTTTCCGAAAATGTTCCACAATTCAATGGAGGAGGCTTACTTTTACTAAAATTCATCTGTGACAAACTGCATAATATTCTGTGAAGTAATATCACTTGGAGCACCTCTTAAATCCTGATCCTTATTTAGCTCAACATACTGATCTAATTCTATTTCAATCTGTAGTGAGAAATTAATTTGATCTTCCAACTCTGACGCATAGTAAGTTTCATCCTTACTTTCAATGTCTGTTTGATCCATTACTTTATTTATTCTGTCATCATAGTGTTTCACTTGTACCATTTCTAATTCTATTTTATTGGTCAAGCTCTTACTCAGGGAGGGTGTCAAGGTATCTGTTTGAGTTAATTCTTTCAATTACTTAAGGAGTGTTATTTTTCTTTTAAAGATTCCCCTGCTCCTTCTCAGGGTCTTAATTATCTATTGGGGAATAGAGTCTTTATTTACTCCATAGGTGGCTGTATCCTCAGGGTTTAGTTTTGAATCCATTGTGGGAAATATAGAAGCAAGCTCAATATTGAAATAAGCAATCTTAAAGGGTTTGATTAATAGGGGTGGTTTCAATTAAAAGGGCAATTATAAAAATATACCTTAGCCGTACAAGGAGGCAGTCCCGGACCGGCTAGTTGGCCCTCAATTGCCACTAGCTATTCAGCTGAATAATGCTTCGGGCATCTGGGAATCAACTATACTCACTGCCGGTGTTCAAGGGCATATCTCAGGCTACCCAAGACTGCATCCTTATATTTTTCCAACCCAGTTCCACTCAAGTGCACACCATCCCTGTAGTACTGGGGGTTGTTGAGGAAATCCACCGACCCCAATTGGATAACACTGTCAACCAACCCCTGTCTCTTGAGGTTTTTATTAGTGAAATTATTCAAAACTTGCCGGCGCCGGTTGAACTCTGCAGCCTCGGGCACGCCATGGCGGTTGCCGGCAGGCGCAAAACGAGCCTCTATCTGGACTGCTAAGTTTCAGGCAATCAAATTTCACTGCAGCCCTGAGCAATGTGTAAAAGGCTGCAGCGTTCTCCTTTATTTGGATGTTAGACAGGGAGGAGGTTACAGAGTTTCCTCCCAGAACTACAATGACGATGTCGGGGCTTGCCTCTTGAACTTATTTACTTCTGGATGTTCCAAGAAAAAAACTGTAATCTTTGCCGGGATAAGCCCTGAAATCAAACTGCACTGGTACCTTTTCTCCGGTAGCCAGTTCTAACTCGCGATCACAGCTCCCATACCGAGACAGATCCCGTACATAAGAATGTCCAAATATAACTATTTTAATTTTAATTTTAAATGCCTCAGAGGATGTTTCTGAACTGGGCTGTACCCGTTGTCGAATTCAATTGAATTCAGCAAGGAGCAACTGATACTAGAATACCTCTTTTGAAAATAGATTGGGATTCAGTGAAGTTACGTTTTAGCCAGGACACTGAACTCCCCCCTAAGCAAACTTACCACCCAAGACAGGGGTACAGGCTTCCCTGCAAGCGCCTCCCAGAGTTACAACGATAAGTCTAACGGGCCTGATAGTAAAACCTAATTGTAATCACTGTAGGAGGGCACTTAGCTTAGAAGGGTTTCAAAAGAGGTTGTCTCTCGAAGGCTCGTCCTAGAGGGTCTTGTAATCCTCGAGTCAAAGTATAAAAAAGCACTGCCGCGAGTTAACGTTGGAGCTGCAAGCGCTGAGGTGTTGACTGCTATAGAGTAGATGATGGAGTGAACGAAAACCAACCACGTGGGTCTGAAAAGGTATTTTGAATTTCCCTCGCCAGATGGCGTGGCTTTCGATCTTCTCTGTTTCCATCGGTTAAATTATCCTTGCTCTTTAATTATAATATCGCAAGGGCAATTCTTTATTATTTCATGAAAGGGAACACTGAACTATTGTTATTCCTTTCATGGTAAATGTGTTTAGTCTTCAGGCAGTGTCTCGGTCTGGGAGCCGATGAGCGAAGTATTTAAGTACCATCCAAGGCTTATATGAGCTCAGACGATACTCTTAGTTGGCTTGAACTCTCGGCCCGAGACTAGTTCCATAAGGGAAATAGTTAATTTGTCAAACCCCCTGGTTAACTGACCTAATTCCTAACAATAATGCTAGTCTGCTAAACTTTGTTGTATATTTGGAGCAGCACGGTCATGGTGGTAGGACTAATGTGTCTCATCATGGCAAATGGGATATTATCGTGGCCCGGCGACGTGTCGTTGCAGTGTGAAAGAGCTGATTGTAGTTCACTCATGGAGAAGGGAACGTTGTATGTTTCTGTGTTTAGAGGTGTGAAGCCTAGATGGAGTTTCTCCTGTTCGTCCAAGTGCCGGCGTACATCTGGAGGTCTAGAGTCCCGCTTAGACACAGCAGCAAATACATTGGCTATGGCATCGGCTACTTCGGCGCTCCCTGCTATTATGTTGTTGTTGATGTTAAGTGCAGGTGGTGGGCTCGTGAGAACTTTCCTGCAATTTTGTGTACCCTCTTCCACACCCGTCATTTGCGTCTGTGAGTTGAGAGAGGCTACATAAGTGGCAAATGAGGATCGTCGTCAGTCTTTCAGAGTTCGGCGGGCATGTGCCCGTGCTTTCTTGTAGGCGATGTGGCTCAACTATGTCCTCTGCCTCTTGTAACGATTGAAGGCCCGGCGTCGGCAAGCCACTGCCTGCTTGCACTCGTCAGACGACCATGGCACAGGCCGACGTGATGCATTTCCCGTTGTCTGTGGAATTGTATGTTCTCCTGCCCATTGAATGAGCGCCGTAAAAAAAATTACTTATCGGTAGTGTCGAAATCATCAATTGATGTCTCCGTGTGAGTCATAGTCCGAAAAAGCCCCCAGTCTGCTCGATCTAATTTCCAACGTGGTAATAGAGTTGACGGTTGGAAGGTGGAATGGGTGATGAAGATGGGGTAGTGGTCGCAGCCATGTAGATCCTCTGATATTTCCTACGTGAAGTCCAGGAATGCATCGGGGGAACTGAGTGAGAGGTCGGTAATTGACCGTGTGTCGGTTTGCATGTGGTAGTGTGTTGGATGGCCGGTGTTCAATACGGAGAGGTCTAGGTCTTCAATTATAGATACAACAGTGAATCCTTTTGGGTTGCTGTTGGTATCCTCCCATAGTGTATGGCGACTGTTGATTGATTGATTATTGGGGTGTTATGTCTTGGCGCCCCAACTGCGGGGTCATATGGCGCCGAATATAGAACAAAAGGAGTTGTATTGTAAAACTATGTTAAACCAGTTAAAATTAAAAATGATAAAAAAAACACTGGTAAAACTATATAAAACCGGTTAAAAAATAGACAATAAAAACGTCATGTCCCGGGGAAAGTGCCTTCTCCCCCAGCACCAGAGAGAAAGAGAGAGAGAAACTCCCATATTTGCCCCGACACCGGGGAGGTACCGCTCTTGCAGGTCCCGCAGACTGGGGCACTCGACCAGCAAGTGCCGAACAGTCAGGGGGACCAGTCATCACAGTAGGGCTAGTAAAAAGGGTGAGGGCAGTTGGCGTACCAGTGTCATGAGGTCTTGCTGAATGACTGGTGTACTGGGTGGAAGATACAGGGAGCATATAGTGTAGGTACGTGTTAAATGGATTTGAGAGGCAGCAGCCTGCAATGGAGTGTTAACCCATTACCTCCCACACGTACATATATGTACGTAAAAGTCTAATGTTTTTGAGTGTGTATCAATGTATACGAGATAAATAGATGCCAGAGTCTTTTTTCACAGTGTAGAGCAACACTAGCGCTACTTTTATAGAACATTATCGGGTTCTTGTAGTGAGCGTAACAACCCTTCCTACGTCAGTATAACTTCAGCATTCACCAGCGATGGGCGGATTACACGGTCGCCGCGTTGGATGATATCATAAGAGGTAAGAAACGCGTGTTTTTATTTTCTTACTGTTTCTAAAAGTCAATTTATAGGTGCATCAATATTGCATAATTTAAGAAATGTAATATTTGTTTGTTTTTGTACACTAAATTTACATTTGAAAATAGGTGAGTACATATATGTACGCATGGGGGGTAGCCCGGGCAACAGGTATAAAATGGTATTTTTACCAATAGAACGACGTAAATTGCGTAAAAACATTTAATTAAGAATTTTCATCAATAATTCACGTAAATTTCATGATTTAAATCCATGCTTTAAAATATTTTTATTTACTTCGTGTGGCTTAGTCGACTTTCGTAGTGCAAAACAGTAGAACGACGGAACCGTAGCCTTGCAGCCTCTCCTACAACAATACAGAAAAGCAACTATAACCCTTGCTTTTTGTTTGCAGAGCTACTAGCCTTACTGTCCAGGAAATCATCGCACAATAATATTATTGGAAGAAGATCCAGCTAATCATCCTCATGCCATCTCAAGATACCGGAAGCCTGACTGACGAGGACAGCGAGAATGAAGAGTCCGGTGTAAAAAATACAAATCACCTTGGTAGGGGGATCCTCAACCGGCAGGCAGAATTCGTGACCTTTCACCAGGAGGAGGATTTGACGATGATCAAGCTTCAACTGTTGATGATGTGCGGTTACGTTCTACTATAAGAAAGGAGTAAAAACTGAAAAAGGTGGAAGACTCTACTGAACCTGACGACCCCATGGAGGGGCCTTCCAGTGTCCCCGTGCGCCTATCCTCTGCCAGCAATTCTAGTCCTGAGCGACGCCCACGAGTCAATCATGTGGCTGCCAGTGACTCCAGTGAAAATGAGGACCAGATCATGACCCAGGGAGATATGAGAAAGCTTCCCAGGATCAAGAATGGAGAGAGGATGCAGTCTAAGTCAAAGAATGACCTAGGAGAGAAAGTCCCCCCTTTTTGTGTTTGGTTAGAAATTCCTTATGTGATTTATGTATGTTACTCTCGGACTACCTCCCATGCGTACATATATGTACGTACCGAGAAATCGTATTTCTAATTAAAATAAGGGAAAAAATGGACTTGATTATCAGTAAGGGTCTCAAATTTCGTTCAAAAATTCCAGTCGGATTGATGCTCGGAAAATAATGGGTAAAGTGAGAGCTGAGTGTGCTATGTCGTTGGAGATGAGAAGACACGTACCTCCCGAAGGAGCTTGTGTAGGATCTGCTGGAGAGTATATGGCACTGTAATTGCGTCGGGGAGAATGAGCATATGCTCCTAACATTGTCTCCTGGAGGCAGAGACGCTGTGGCTGATAGTCTTTAATTAGGAGTTGGAGTTCCTCCCAGCTTCCTCTTAGACCGCGGCAGTTCCACTGGAGGATCTTAAATTTTATTCTTGTTTTTTCAAGGAGCCCCCGGAGAGGGACCTCCCTGTTATATCCCCGGGCTTTCATTGGAGGATCGACCCCGGCGCTAGTGTACTCTTTGTCGGTCCAATGGCCGATGTGACAGACCGGGCAACACCTAGCTTTCCCCGGCCTCCCGTTCCTGCCGTTGGCTTACTCACCCTACTCCCCACAATCTTCCGCAACTCTGACGAAGCGGCAAGGTAGGAGGAGATGGGTGGAGCCCCCGGCACATACAGTGCGGAGGCGAGGGACATGGGCTCCGGCAGGTCCGCACCGTGACCATTGGCAGCAGCGGTCACCAGCTGAGGGTCAGCCGGAGCCACTGGTGCAGGGGTGGCGGATGGAGCCGGCACCCGGGATTATTCCAGCGACCCAGAGTCGGGCGCTGGAAAAGGCACTTTAGAAGCGCGTGCGCTTCTGCTAATTGGGCTCACTGCGGCCATCAACAGGCGTAAGGTTAGATAGGGCAGCTTTTTCAGGCAAACCTGAGGTTGTGGGAGCAACAGACTTGAGGGTGGCAGAACGGCGATGGGCGTGGGTATTGAGGGCAGCGGTGTATGTCGATTCCTGGTCTTGACATTTTGTTGAGAGCGAGTTGCTTCGCCTCAGCAAAGGCCACCCTATCCTGGTTGCGTATGGTGAGTACCTCTTTTCCAAACCTGTAGCGCTCACAATCCTTTGATGAGGCTCACCACAGTGGAAACACCGCACAGGTCCAGGGCAGTCGTCACCGTGGTTTTCATGCCACAGGACATAACATTTTTGCAATGCTATTTTTCAACCGCCGACAGGTCTGGGTGACGTGACCGTACGCTTGCCAATGAAAACACCTTCTGGGGTTGCGGACATTGGGTTTCACATTCAGATTCAGCCAAGCCACCTTGACAGTCTTAGGCAATACTAGTCTATTGAAAGTAATTCACCGTGTTGGTGTGGGTGTGAGTACTCCGTCTACTCTTCGTTGAACTCGTCGCACCGATGTCAAATCGTGATGTTTGAGTTCGCGCACCAGGAATTGAGGTAAGGTTGCGGAGCTTTGAGCTCTCTTCAGGTGACGAAACTTCAACCAACAAGCTACCGTCCCCTTGTGGTGTGATCTTGTGCTCACGGCCACAAGCCTTGACTAGATTGCGGTGAACTTAAACAATATCGGTCATTTATCGAGCAGCCATCCACAGACTTGACAACAATGTACTTTTCGTATGAAGCAGGCTCAAATATATCTGGCAGAGTTTATATGTGGGAGACTGGGGAGTTCCCAGGTTATATATATATAAGAACATAAGAACATAAGAACCCAGGAGTCTGCAAGAGGCCGGTAGGCCTGTACGAAGCAGCTCCTTTGACCCTAAGCTCCCGTGTATCTAACCCCACCTAATATCGCTGTCCATGAATTTATCTAGTCTATTTTTGAATGTGACAATTGTATTGGCACTCACCACATGACTGCTAAGCCTATTCCACTCATCCACCACCCTGTTAGTAAACCAATTTTTGCCTATGTCCCTGTTGAATCTGAATTTATCCAGTTTAAACCCGTTACTTTGTGTCCTACCCGGTTCTTTTACCAACAAAACCTTATGAATGTCTCCCTTATTAAAGCCCTTCATCCATTTATAAACCTCGATCATGTCTCCACGCACCCTTCGCCTTTCTAGAGAATGCAAGTTTAACTGTTTGAGTCTTTCCTCGTATGGCAAGTTTCTCAACCCCTGAATCATCTTAGTCATCCTCCTCTGCACCGATTCTAACATTTTGATATCCATTCTATAGTAGGGTGACCAGAACTGAACCGCATAGTCAAGATGAGGTCTAACTAATGCTAAATATAGTTTGAGGAAGACTTCGGGGCTTCTGTTGTTTACGCTCCTTGAAATAAATCCCAGTACCCTATTAGCTCGATTTCTAGCTTGAATGCATTGTGCCCTTGGACGGAGATCAGAGCTCACTAAGACCCCTAAATCCCTCTCGCACCCAGACCTACTTATGAGAGTGTCATTTAAGCAATAGTTATGTGAGGGGTTGTTCCTACCTACACTCAGAATACTGCACTTCCCTACATTGAACTCCATCTGCCATTTATCCGCCCAGTCATATAATCTGTTGAGTTCACCTTGGAGAATACTAGCGTCCTGATCCGACTCAATTACTCTACCGATCTTGGTATCATCTGCAAATTTACTAACATCACTACTAATTCCTGTGTCTAAGTCATTGATATAAATAATAAACAAAAGTGGACCTAATACCGAACCTTGTGGGACCCCACTCGTAACACATCCCCAGTCAGATCTTTTACCATTGATTTGCACTCTTTGCTTTCTATTGCTAAGCCACGCCTTGACCCAGTTCAAAACTTTACCCTCTACTCCGTGAGCCTGTAATTTAAGCAACAGTCGTTGGTGAGGAACTTTGTCAAACGCTTTACTAAAATCAAGATAGATTACATCATAATTTTCATCTCTGTCAACCGCCTCAAATACTTTATTGTAGAAGGACAAGAGATTGGTGAGGCATGACCTACCTTTTGTGAACCCATGCTGCGAGTCGTGAATTAATCTATGTTTCTCTAAATGCTCCCGAATGTTCCTGGCTATTATGGACTCCAGCATCTTCCCTATAACCGATGTTAAGCTAATTGGGCGATAGTTTGAAGCAACTGACCTGGCCCCTTTTTTTTTTAAATCGGCGTCACATTAGCTACTTTCCATAGGCTCGGCACATAGCCAGTATTTACCGACATCTTAAAGATGTCGGTTAGTGGGTCACTGATTATATCACCTAACTCCTTTAATACCCTCGGAAATATCCCGTCAGGACCTGGCGACTTGTTCTTCTTAAGCTTATCTATCTCATCCTGAACTACTTGCCTGGTAATGATTATATCCCTCAATTTATCGCCATCCCCGCCCTCGTACACCTGAACTCTTTCCGGTATAGTCGTTCGATCCTCCTGTGTGAATACTGAAAGGAAGTAGTCGTTCAACAATGTGCTCATATTTTCGTAATTTTCTACTAGCTCCCCTGTGTTTGTTTTCAGCGGTCCAATTTTCTCCCGTGTTTTTGTTCTATACATATGAAAGAAGCCCTAGGATTACTTTTCCTCATATATATATATATATATATATATATATATATATATATATATATATATATATATATATATATATATATATATATATATATATATATATATATATATATATATATGTCTATATATAACCTAATTCCCAACTCGATTTTCAATCAAAGAAAACGAACCTAAGCTCAGCGATGATGCCATCTGGGGAGAGAGAGAGAGAGAGAGAGAGAGAGAGAGAGAGAGAGAGAGAGAGGGGGGGGGACCACCCTCCTCCCGTCCTCCTGCCCTCCTTCTATGCCCCCGCCTCCTCACCCTTCTTCACTCCACTCACCCCATCTCCTCCCCTAGTTACCACCCTCTCCTCTCCTCCCCTTCCTCCATCCTTCACTCATCACGCCTCACACACTCTTGCTTCCTTTCCCCCATCCTCCCCTCTCTTCTTCCCCTACTCCCCCTCCCACCTACCACCACTGCCCACTAAAATAATAACTACAAACATCTCGTCAATTTCGCGTGTGATCGTGTCAGAGAGAGAGAGAGAGAGAGAGAGAGAGAGAGAGAGAGAGAGAGAGAGAGAGAGAGAGATCCTCTGAAAATCAGCGTGGTGCTCAGAGGGAAGAAGGACTGCGAGGGTGGCAGGGACGAGGAGGGGGAAGGAGGTTGGGGTGTGAGAGGGAGGGAGGAAGATACGGAGGTTAGGGTACACTGCCAAATAGATAACACCACAGAAACAGCTGAAATAAAGGCAGGAAGAAAAAAAGAATATTTTTTTTCAGTACAGCTGAGGCTCGTGCTGGTGAACATCCCCCACTCAAAAAAAAAAAAAAGGGTGAGGTTGGCTTAGCCTTCTTTTTCTTCCTCTTCTTCCTCTTGTTCTGCCTCATTTTGTAGAAAGTCGATATAATTTTCTACCAGTTGTCCAAAACCATCAGGAACTTGATAAAAAAAAAGGAAACGGACATATTACTTTTTTTTATTATATCATTATCCTAACAATTTACACAGTAACAAATGTAATTTTCTAGTTACTAATTAGTAACAAACGTATCAAAATAGTACTCAGACAATCACAAATCCTTCATCTGCTGGAGCAGTTGTGGTTACTAGATTGGGTTGAAAAAGAAAAAAAAAATACCACTTTTTACACACACAGACACACACATCTACTATGTTGCATATGTGGATGCTTTTCTATATACATATTTGTATAAAAGGGAGGAAGGAAGGAGAAGCTCACCATGGTCTCACCGTTGATGCCACAAGGCATTAGAGGCCTTTCTTCCTTCCGTCGACACTGTAACAATCAATGAACATAATATTAACCCTTAGAGTACGGGTAGCGATGTATTTCTCTGGATGCTGTGCACGGGGAAAATTTAGAAGGTGTCTCTCTTCTTTGCAATTGTATATTCATCTAGTGCATATGGTGGTGTAATAAAACTAGAGAGAGAGAGAGAGAGAGAGAGAGAGAGAGAGAGAGAGAGAGAGAGAGGTTTATATATTGTACACACACAAGTATTTCACATATACAAAAAAATAATAATAACACCATTTTTTTGCGTCAACAAAAAACGTCATCTTCGGTCGATAGTCAGCTCTCCACTGACTCGAACTCGTCATTACAGGAATGGATCTTGACAGCAGTGTTGCCATACATCTATTACCGTTACGTGTCAAACTATAGTTTGACACCCCTTTCGAGGACAACGAAGTACAGGCCTGAATTGTCCACCTCTGTCACGCTTTCGTTTTTCATGCATGACAGCACCGCATCAATGGCAGGGATATGCTTCTTGTTGTGTCTTCTAGCAGATTGTTATCTTGTAAAAATGCGACTGCGGTTTCCTGTCATGATGACACGGCTATAAAAATCTTTCAGCAACATTTCAATGTAGGGTATCCAGCAGGTGGACGGCACGAGAGGTTGAGGGTTATGGTGGTGTCGTGTAGGTGTAGGTTGAAATAGAATAAATATATATATATATATAAATATATATATATATATAAATATATATATATATATATATATATATATATATATATATATATATATATATATATATAGATATATATATATATATTTGTATATATATATATATATATATATATATATATATATATATATATATATATATATATATATATATATATATATATATATATATATATATATATATATATACCCTCCCCTCCCTCCTTCCTTCGCTCATCAAGCCTCACTCTGGCCTTACTCACTCCCCATCCTCCTCCCTCCCCTCCCCCTTCACTTCCCTCTCTTCCTCCCCTTCTCCTCTTCCCACCTACCACCACTGCCCATGCGTGAGGGTGGAGGACTGGGCCCATACTTATAAAGCAAAGTCTCCGTCTCAGCCTCGTATTCCGAGCCGCAGGAGCGGCTCCGCGTCCTAAGTCGCGTAGTTTCGAGCCGCAGAATCGGCCGTCGGTAAAGTTGGGTGTGGGATGTAATAGGCGCTATGGTTACTGGCTCAGACTCACTTAACGTGGTCCAAGTCACCTTTGACATCAAGAACCAGCTGCAAGGTAAACATGGCAGAGGTGCGGCGTCTCCCAAGGTCTTTCCATCCTAGGCGGGACGTGTTGAACAACTTAAGTGACATAGAACTTGTTAAAAGATACAGACTAAACAGGGAAGGAATTATGTTCGTGACTGACTTAGTGAGAAACGAATTGATGTCCCCAACGTTAAGAAACAAGGCCATCTCTTCAGAGTTGAAAGTAGTTACTACCCTGCGTTACCTTGCCACCGGGAAGATGCAGCAGTGTAGCAGTGACGGCTTGAGCCCTTCACAACAGACCATCAGCAGGATCATCAAGGAAACGGTGTACGCACTCTCAGCCGCTGACGTACTCAGAAGATTCATCAAGTTTCCTCGCACTCAACAAGAAACTGACGTGAAGCAGCGGGAACTTAGACAGATTGCAGGACTCAGTGGTGTAATTGGTACCATAGACGGGACACACGTGAAGATTGTTGCCCCAAAGGAATTTGAGGCAGAATATGTCAACAGGAAAAGACAACACAGCATCAATGTTCAACACAGGCAGTACACGACTCCAGACTGGTGGCTGCAGAACGCTTAACATCAGACCTTGCTATCATTTCCGATTGGGGCAGAAGAAACCTTGTGTCCTTCAATGCCTCAAAAACTCAATTTCTCCACCTATCAACTCAACACAATATTCCAAACACCTTTCCCCTATTCTTCGACAACACAGCTATCACCTTCCTCAACATTAAACATCCTCGGTCTATCCTTAACTCAAAATCTCAACTGGAAACCTCATATCTCCTCTCTTGCTAAGTCAGCTTCCTCGAGGTTGGGCGTTCTGTATCGTCTCCGCCATTTCTTCTCCCCCGCGCAGACGCTATCCATATACAGGGGCCTTGTCCGCCCTCGTATAGAGTATGCATCTCACGTATGGGGGCTCCACTCACACAGCTCTTCTGGACAGAGTGGAGTCTAAGGCTCTTCGTCTCATCAGCTCTCCTCCTCCTACTGATAACCTTCTACCTCTTAAATTCCGCTGCGATGTTGCTTCTCTTTCTATCTTCTATCGATATTTCCACGCTTACTGCTCTTCTGAACTAGCTAACTGCATGCCTCCCCCCCTCCCGCGGCCCCGCTGCACAAGACTTTCTACTCATGCTCATCCCTACACTGTCCAAATCCCTTATGCAAGAGTTAACTAGCATCTTCACTCTTTCATCCCTCACGCTGGTAAACTCTGGAACAACCTTCCTTCATCTGTATTTCCTCCTGCCTACTACTTGAACTCTTTCAAGAGGAGGGTATCAGGACACCTCTCCTCCCGAAATTGATCTTTCTTTCGGCCACCTCTTTTAATTCTTTTTTTGGGAGCAGCGAGTAGCGGGCTTTTTTATTATTGTTTTCTTTTTTGTGTGCCCTTGAGCTCTCTCCTTTGTTGTAAAAAAAAAAAAGTGGTGTTTGACAGCAACTATAAATTCTTGGACATTGTTGCAAAGTGGTCGGGATCAGTTCACGATGCAAGGATCCTTCGCGAGAGTGGATTATTCTCACTCTTTGAGAGGGGTCATGTACCTGCCGGATGCCACCTACTAGGGGACAGTGGCTACCCTAGTCAGAGGTGGTTGTTGACTCCCTACTTGCGTCCTCTGCCTGGCCCACAAACTAACTACAACAGGTAAAGTATTTACAATATACACTGCATGCATGATAAAACTCTAAATTGCTTGATAATGTGCCAGACATGAGCAGAGAGCATAGACCAATGTGATGAGGCAATTCTCCACTTACTTAATACTTATACTATGGAGTGTCATATCTAATGGCGTACATATCACCTAAGGTAAAACAGTAACTCTCCCATGCCGAGCTGGAGTACATCCATTTCGTCACCACTATTTACACCCGTTTCGTCACCACTGTTTTCATCCATTTTGTTACCACGCTTTTCCTCACTGTTTAAGAATTTTCATGACTTTTTTCATGGATAGCTATGTGCCAGCAAAAATAAATAAATAAATAAATAAATAAAAATAGTAAATATTGAAAAAAGCAAAAAGGAATGAAGTAAACAGAAAAACTGGTCAGAGTGTGACAATTGTCTGTATATGAAAATAAAAAAAAATATAATTCTTTTTACATGGCAGTAGAAATAGATGGAAAGGTACATATAATTGCGTTGTTGCAAAACAGTAGCAACAACATAAGTTTAAAAGGTAACAATATAAAAAATATGGTGGGGAGCTACCACAATTTTAGTGAGAACATGTTCAAATCAATTGTTAATCATATATTGGACTCGAAGCTTTTCAGAAATTTAGTAGTGGTGATGGATTTTTCCTTGTATGCATCCACAACTTCCAGAGACGGACTTGTCGGAACGCACACCCAGTTGCCCACTGACCAGACAGTGTTATCAAGCCATGTTTGCCTTATATAATCTGTTGATTTTCTTGTAGGTTTGCATTGCTGTGATTTTTCCTGGAGTTCTTCAAAGGCTGGTTGGATAAGTCGTTTAGGCAGTTGTGATGAAACGGATTTCACATTGGTGACAAATTGGAGTGCTTTGGTGATGATGTTTTTTTTGTTGGCGAACCGGGTATGTGACAAACTGGTGTGGTGACAAAATGGAGTGTAACTGGTAAAGTTGCACTTGTTAATTAATCTCAGCCAGCAGTCCTTATTGTGGTAAAGTTAGTTTTCAGGATAATACAATAATGTATACATTTTATGCATTACAGTGCACACAAGCGGACCAGATGCACCGTGGAGAGGGGCATCGGCTAGTGGAAGCGCCGATTCCACATTCGTCATGGGGAGATAAGGGTTAGGTCCCCTGCATATGTGTGCAGGATCATTGAGGTGTGTGCTCTTCACAACATATGCAAGGACCGTAACATCGGTTTACCTGAGAAAGAGGATCCTGCGGGTGACGAGGCTGGTGAGGGGGCACGGCCTCTACCTGTTGTGCAGATAGCACCTGCTGCTGGACGGAACCAGCGGGATGGTCTGCGCTACAGGGATGGATACGTGAATCTTCACTTCAAGTAAGTGCTGTGGCTACTCATAATTCATTACAATATAATATTTATTTATTTATTTATTTATTATTATTATTTTTTTTTTTTTTAAATCTGTCTCTGGCACAGGTAGGCTATTACTTGACGGTCCTAATGGGCTTGCTGGTTGGCCCGACCCTGTAATGACACAGACTGGTGTTTTATAGTGGCGCCATCAATCACCCTCAGATCATTATTGATCCTTTCCAGGCAAAAAATCTAGAACCCGGGTTGGATGGTAGTCTTCCGGGAAGCTTGTGGGTACTTTTGAGCCACTTGGCGATGACATACAATATTAAGATGAAAGTGCTGGGATCGAGCTCACGACTACCTAAATGACAATGACCGCCTCACCTTCATTTTAACTTTCAAAATAAACTAGTATTAGAATACAACATTAATTTCCCTTTATTTTTCAGTGCTGGTCTTCACCCTGTCCCTGCCCAACCCTAACCATCCCCATGAGGAGGAATGGCAAGCTTCAACACATGTAAGTTGTAAAACCCACCTCATCATAACATTAATCTGCTGGCTATTTCTCCCGACTTACGTCAGAGAGATAAAGAGAACTATGGCCACGTATCATTTTAACACTAGCATTAGAAATTTTATCATTGGTATTATAAAATAATTCCTACAAATTTTCCCTACTTATATGTTCTCTCAATTATGGCAGACACTACTGAGTCCTGCAATTTGCCTGCATTCCTGCTGCTTCAACTCAGGTTCTTGTGGAGTGGTGGAGAAATCGATGAATCTTCTGAGTAAACCAACAGCTGAAAGTGTGTACACCATCTCCTTGATGATCCTTGCTGGTTGTCTGTTGTGACGGGCCCAAGTCATCACTGCTGCACCATTTAATTTTTCTAATGCAATTTGTTTCACAATATTAACCACTTTAAACTCTGGGGGATGGGATGGATGGCTGTTTCTTGACGTTTCGGATGATACAACACATTACACAAAGTCAGTTACAATCACAATTCCTCCCTTATTTTGGCCGTATTATTTTAGTATTTTTTTTCTTCATTGTTAGTTATCAAGTAATTTTTGGAACAACTGCTGGCTGGTACTGTCTTTGTCCTGTTGGCCCTTCAAACCATTGACAAAAGAACCCATTAACCCAATACAGGGCCTGTGTAACATTTACCTTAACACTCTACCTTCCCCATTTTGCCCCAGCATGTACCTGTGTAATAAACATCCTGAAAATAAGTATACACAGCTGCGTCAGCTGCCTACTGACTGCCAAGGCCGGGATTCGAACCAAGGCCTGCGGATGATTAGTTGCTGTTTTGGGTAAGAAAATAATCATATTGCATAACATCAATATTTATTTACTTCAACTTGTGTCATGTCCCCTGTCCTAAGGAATGTGTATAATAGTTCTAGGAGAAACTGGCAGGTGAGAGAGGGGAGGCCAGGGGGGTCAGCCAAGGTCAGCACCGCCCCGCATCTTGCCACACACTCCAACACGTCTCGCTTCCTCTCATAGGTCAGCTATTTACTAACTTAAACTGAATTTATTTAGATAATTTGATAATCCAATAAAGTCATAGTTTCATGATTATTTAGTTTGCATGATAATAACAAAGCTTTTGTATACATACCACAACACTTGACAAATTTGGAATACGACATTGTCAAGTGTCATGGTATTTATACCAAATTTTTGTTATTCTGTTTAGTTAGGATACAAAAAAATCGTATAAATACCATGACACTTGTTGGATTATCCAATTATCTAAATAAATTCATATAAAGGTAGTAAATGGACATATGAGAAGAAGCAAGACGTGATGGAGTGTGTGTGGCAAGATGCGGGGCGGTGCTGACCTTGGGTGACCTCCCAGCCATCACTCTCCCACCCGCCAGTTTCTCCTAGAACTACTATAGCAGGAGTGGAGGGGATGGGTTACATCTTCCATGATTATGTCCACCTGATTCAATGTTCCTTCATGATTAATTTTGTTGATTTAATTTGCTTCTGCACTCAACCTACATACTTATTATCTTTTTATATATGCGTAAATTTTTCAAAATTAAGCTACCACATTTATTCACTCCCATGTTTGTATTTGTGCTACCTTTTAAATCATTGTTAATCATTAGACCCAAATATTGATACTTTCACCCTCTCTACAGATTATGCATCAATTATGATGAGATCAGGTACGCGACGGTTTCTTATTCTACAATCAATAAACATTTCTTTGGGTTATTTACGTTAAGTTCCAGAAAATTTGATTTGCACCAGTCGGTAAAAAGGTGAACTTGGGCCTAAGTACTCATTACATTCATCATTTAATATTTTACCAACAATTGCCGTGTCATCGGCATATTTTATTATTGTGCAGTTCCTAAAAGCACTTCTACAATCGTTTGTGTATAAACTTTTAGCTTATAAACAGACGATTGTTGAAGTGGTTTTACTAATTACACACTAATAAAATATGCTGATGACACGGTAATTGCTGGTAGAATATTAAATGATGAATGTAATGAATTAACCAATCTTTACTGACTGGTGCAAATCAAATTTGAACTTAACGTAAATAACTGATTTTAGAATAAGAAGCCGTCGCGTACCTGATTTCATCATAATTGATGCAGAAGCTGCCAAGCCAAGCTTGTTCCCATTAACCAAGGTTTTTGGTCAGGGCCTTATAATAGGCAGCCTTGGCCTCTTCAATGGCTGTCTTGGCCTCTTCCGTCCGCCGGATTGCTGCTTTGATGGCAAGATCCTGCTCTAAAATAGCCAGCTCAAGCTTCCTCTTCTTTGCAAGATGAAGGGCTTCCTTATCAATAAGAAGGAAGCTTTGAGCTGGGTGTGGAACAGCCTGAGGGTTGGGGAAAGATGCAGCAGTGAAGGTGGTGGCTAGTGTAGGGGATAACTGTATGGGGCCAGACTGCACAGGCACAGGGTCCTCCTCCTCCTCCTCAAATATCCTGCTGGTTAAATTAAAAGCAATGCTTGTTGAAAAAGTATTAATATGTTCAGAATCATAATAAATATTAATGTATACTATCTTTAGTTAATGCTGGCACTACATGCACTGAATTATTAAAGTAAATATCCAGATATAGTACGAAAATTGAATAAAATAAAAAGTCCAAATGTATACTAATGCACAGCAGCAAATTTAACTTCAGGAATTCCTATTGAAACCTTTTATTATAACAACTTTGTTGTGTGACATACACTGAGAGCATATGAAGTCATGCATGGCAAAAAAATGATAAAAACTAATTTTTGAAGTTATTTCCATGGCACCTTACATATACCTTTTGTGGGTCCAATTTGACAAATATATTTTCTTCTGCCAAGTAATCATGCAACATTGCAATTTGATAAACCCTCGCTATAACAAACTAAAAGGGGAGAAGGAGGTGACGCATCCTAACATCCAGTAGTCCGAGTGGTTCAAACTTTTCATATATTACAAACTTTGTTTGCTATACGAGCTTATAGTTATCTTTTGGTGTTCATTATTGTAACTAAAAATGTTTATCCATGACTCCAGATGAAAGGGGATTCACCAAAGGACAAGTATGAAGGTGTTATGCCGGGTCACTAAGGGCCACTAAGGAACCAAACCCCTCACCTGCCAAACTGTATCAGTGAATTCCCACAGACACAAAACTGTACCAGAAAAGTTTGTTGTGTTCCGTAAAAGCGAGGGGTTAATTTATTTCTCAGTATGATGATAAACTAAACAGGTAACCCGAGAAATAGCATCAACAATACGATCCTAAGTGGTGAAGTAGCCCATACCTTTAATCCTCGTAGCTGACCCTATGACATACCGTTTTTCGCAAATATCTTTCAAACGAAGACTCGGATCAGCATGGGGCTTTGGCACAGATTATTTCACACATTCCGTTAATTTTTGACGCTATTGTGCAATGCCAGATGCGGTTAATTATGGCGTTTACTCTTGACTGTGATGGCAAAACCTGCGTGAGCCACTTACACATTCGAACAGGTGAGGCGTGACGTATTTGTGACGTGTATCCACCACCTACCTCCACCCATGGCTCCCCCTACTCCCATCCTTCCCTTTCCCTCCCTCCTAACCTCCTCCTTCTCCCCCGCACTCTCCCCCCCCTATTTTTCCCCCATACCCCCTCCCCCCCCCCTCTCTCTCTCTCTCTCTCTCTCTCTCTCTCTCTCTCTCTCTCTCTCTCTCTCTCTCTCTCTCTCTCTCTCTCTCTCTCTCTCTCTCTCTCTCTCTCTCTCTCACTTGCGATGTACTGTACACGAGATATGAATACATGCACACGTATGACTTGAATTAATGGCAGATAAATATAAATTATATGCCGTCTGCATCAGCATCAACAGTGATGACGAGGATGACCTGTTTGTCGATGGTGATGAATATTAACGTCACATGTGGTCCGTTATTTACATTATTAATCCACCCATCATATACTCGCTGTCTATTTTTGTGTGCTATGACTTATGTTAACATATCTACATGAACCCATATTGTACGGCAGTCTATTCCTAATATCAGAATAAAATATTCATATATTTCTCAAATTTCGTTTCAAGTTTTTACTCTGCAATGAATTCCTGCTTCAATTCCACTCTTATTCCTTTCCGTCTCTTACGCGATTTCCTATAAATGATCAAGCGTCAGCTACGTGCTTCATCCCATCATACGCTCAACGTAACCTGTGGGAAGGAGGGTCATATACTCGTACAACTTTCAATGGTTGTATAATTGCCAAACTAACCTCATACAGCACTTAAGCAACATCCAGTTACGCTGGAACAGGAATCAAGGTCGTGTGCAAAAAAACACCAGACCATACTTAGCATATACTTTCGAGTTATCCGCCATTATAGACAAGTCATATGCGTGCAACGCTTCACGTCGCATATACACCGAGAGAGAGAGAGAGTATGGGGGATAAAGAGGGGGGGGGTGAGAGTGCGGGGGGAGAAGGAGGGTAGGAGGGAAGGAAAGAGAAGTATGGTAGTAGGGGAAGCCAGGGGTGGGGGTAGGTGGTGGATACACGTCACGAATACGTCACGCCTCACCTGTTCGAATGTGTAAGTGGCTAACGCAGGTTTTGCCATCACAGTCAGGAGTAAACGCCATAATTAACCGCATCTGGCATTGCACAATAGCGTAAAAAATTAGCGGAATGTGTGAAACAATCTGTGCCAAAGCCCCATGCTGATCCGAGTCTTCGTTTGAAAGATATTTGCGAAAAACGGTATGTCATAGGGTCTGACATGGATAGTAGCACCATATTGCCGCTCCCCAGGATATCAACGACGAGGCTGTCCAGCTGTACTCTGGCATTTATTTTGAATTCAAGTCTGTCAAGATGCATGTTCATGTTACCATTGAAACTTTTACAGATGCATATTAAATACAGCATAACAATACCAAATACTTGTTCCACCAGTGTTAATCATGGTTGATGAAAAGGGTAGATGATCAAGGACTAAAGTGATCACAACAGTACAATTTCCTTCATTTGTTTTCTAATAATTGATTTAATTTTTTTTTTTTAGGGTTAAGGATCTTTCTTCAGAGGCAATATGTAAGTTACATGCCTTAACAACATCCATTTTCTAAAAAAAAAAAAAAATAGAATTTTGTACAGGAACAAATTTATAGCATTTTCTAGTAAAATGTGGGTGAAATTTATCTACACCCCTCAACGACATGTTCCACCAGAGGCAGGCAGGCAGCCACACCCTTAAATACCACACGTGCCAGACAACTCTACTTTACTTTGTTTACTTTGTTGAATGTCGTCGACTACGGACACAGCTGAGGTGGACCTCCGGTGATTCCCACTGGCTCCTCTCCTCTTGTACCTTGGAGACCATTTCCGGTGCCACTGGGATAATCTGGCGTTGGTGGCTGGTCAGGTACTGTTGACAGCCACTTGTCCAGGTGGTACTTGAAGGTGTCGGGTGTTACTGCAGTTAGGTTTCTTATGCTGGGAGGCACTGCATTGAACAGGCGTGATCCAGTGTGGGTGAAGCTGTAAGGGATGATGGTTTTCACTCTTGATGATGTTATAATAGTTGTAATTATATCACTGTATTATTATTATTATTATTATTATTATTATATATCACCATGGATTAGGAATGCATGTATCAGTGGAATATACCCACTTCAGATAGATCACGCCACCGTCTATAGGAATGTCATCCGTCAGTGTTGTTCGTTCGTTCGTCTTGGTATGTGTAACACGCATTCCGTCAACTTAGAGGTCACCTTGACGTACGTGACCAGTTGTAACTTCATTATTTTCCACGTCTCTAACCTTCACTCCTTCCTGAGAGTCCGACTCATACAGACCTACTGTCTCGGCTCTCTCCAACGCCCCTGTACTTAGGTTATAAGAATATATTCACCTAAACCAGCTGTGGGTGTTTCCCTTCACGCCTTGTTCGTCCCCACCAAGACCCTGTCTGAGCTACACGCAACAAGACCGGCCGCCGTTACATTATTGGTCATCAGCGGTGCCCAACGTGCTCTAGCCGTCGCTACCTCAGCTGTTCTATAGCGCTACAAGCCAAAAGAACTCACCGAACAGGGGACAGGCGTTACGTTACAAAGGAAGGAGTCACAAGCAGCACCTCACCGGAGCAGAGGGGGTCACGACAGCAGCCACGCCGTGGCCCACAGCGGCAACGCTGCCACTGCCAGGAGCATCGCCCAAACTCGAACATCTCCCGGTGACTACAAGCAATTACCACTTCAGGCGCCTACACAAGAGGTTACATACCCAGGCCGCCAAATCTACTAACGCTGCTCCATAACACTCAAAATACGAGGAACACCGCTGCCGTCCTACGTCTGGCAAGGAGTTCGGGGGGCCGCCATCTCGTCCCGCAGGCCAGAGGGACGCCATCAGCCAAGCAGCCTTCATTCAACAATCAACGCACAACCGCCGACATCCCGTGGGTTCTACACGACTCCAGGATCTTGGTACCTTAACCTGGTACCAGCTACGGCCACAAATGTGGCCTTAGCCGTAGCAGCGACGGGCCAATCCTGTGGCATGTCAAAAACCGCCCAGAGGAAATAGTTAACTGGCTGATGACACCTGGCTACCGGGGAGGAAGACCTGGCCAGGACCTTGTAGGTCTGTTTGTGAGGAAGCACCTTTGCGAGCAGACCTGTCAGCAGTGCGTGTCTACAAAATCCAAGCCTTTTGAAGTCAGCTCTAGGAGAGGATGAAACGAGATTGCTATGGTGAGTACAATAAATATATCTCTGATATTACATACTTGTGTGTGTATGTGTTTATATATATATATATATATATATATATATATATATATATATATATATATATATATATATATATATATATATATATATATATATATATATATATATATATATATATATATATCAGAGATAAATAGATAGATACATAGATACATATAGTTCATATACATATAGTAGTAGTAGTAGTAGTAACCGTAGTAGTAGTAATAGTAGTAGTAACCGTAGTAGTAGTAGTAGTAGTAGTAGTAGTAGTAGTAGTAGTGACCGTAGTAGTAGTAGTAGTAGTAGTAGTAGTAGTAACCACAGTAGTAGTAGTAGTAGTAGTAGTAGTAGTAGTAGTAGTACTATCCACAATAGTAGTAGTAGTAGTAGTACTATCCACAATAGTAGTAGTAGTAGTAGTACTATCCACAATAGTAGTAGTAGTAGTAGTAGTAGTAGTAGTACTATCCACAATAGTAGTAGTAGTAGTAGTAGTACTATCCACAATAGTAGTAGTAGTAGTAGTAGTACTATCCACAATAGTAGTAGTAGTAGTAGTAGTAGTACTATCCACAATAGTAGTAGTAGTAGTAGTAGTACTAACCACAATAGTAGTAGTAGTACTATCCACAATAGTAGTAGTAGTAGTAGTACTATCCACAATAGTAGTAGTAGTAGTGGTGGTGCTAACCACAATGGTAGTAGTAGTAGTGGTGCTAACCACAATGGTAGTAGTAGTACTATCCTGATAGTAGTAGTAGTGGTGGTACTATCCACAATAGTAGTAGTGGTAGTGGTGCTATCACAATAGTAGTAGTAGTGGTAGTGGTGCTATCCACAATAGTATTAGTAGTAGTAGTACTAACCACAATAGTAGTAGTAGTAGTAGTACTAACCACATGGTAGTAGTAGTAGTAGTAGTACTATCCACAATAGTAGTAGTAGTAGTAGTACTAACCACAATAGTAGTAGTAGTAGTAGTAGTAGTAGTAGTACTAATCACAATAGTAGTAGTAGTAGTAGTAGTAGTAGTAGTAGTAGTAGTACTTACCACAATAGTAGTAGTAGTAGTAGTAGTAGTAGTAGTAGTACTAATCACAATAGTAGTAGTAGTAGTAGTAGTACTAATCACAATAGTAGTAGTAGTAGTAGTAGTACTAATCACAATAGTAGTAGTAGTAGTAGTAGTACTTACCACAATAGTAGTAGTAGTAGTAGTAGTACTTACCACAATAGTAGTAATAGTAGTAGTAGTACTTATCACAATAGTAGTAGTAGTAGTAATACTTATCACAATAGTAGTAGTAGTTGTAATACTAACCACAATAGTAGTAGTAGTAGTAGTAGTAGTAGTAGTACTAACCACAGTAGTAGTAATAGTAGTAGTACTAACCACAGTAGTAGTAGTAGTAGTAGTAGTACTTACCACAATAGTAGTAGTAGTAACCGTAGTAGTAGTAGTGGTAGTAGTAGTAGTAGTAGTAGAAGTTGTACTCATTTATTGTTGTTATTATAATAATAATAATAATAATAATAATAATAATAATAATAATAATAATAACATTTAGTATTGTTATAATTATATATATCATCATTGTTATTGTCGTTATTATGAGTATTACTATATCGTTATTATAATTATTGTTATTATTATTATTATTATTATTATTATTATTATTATTATTATTATTATTATTATTTGTTTTCTTATAATTCTTATTATTAATTTTATAATAATAATAGTTATATTATTATTATTATTATTATTGTTATTATTATTATTATTATTATTATTATTATTATTATTATCTTCATTATTATTATTACTATTATTATTATAGTAGCAATAGTAATAAAAGTTGGTAGGAATGGCGGTAGTCGAAGTGCTATTATTTTATAATTGTTTTTCTTCTTCTTCTTCTTTTTTTTAATAATAATATTATTATTGTTATTATTATTATTATTATTATTATTATTATTATTATTATTATTATTATTATTATTATTATTATTATTATTATTATTATTATTATTATTATTATTATTATTATTATTGTTATTATTATTATTATTATTATTATTATTATTATTATTATTAGTAGTAGTAGTAGTAGTAGTAGTAGCAGAAGAAGAAGCTGGTCAGGTCACGTCAAGTAGCTAAGAGGCCCACACCTAATTTCCTTCTCCCTTCTGCTCCGCCCTGTCTCTCTACTCCCTCTCCTCCCTCTGTCTCCCATGCTCTTTCCCCCTTCTTTCTCTCTCTCTCTCTCTCTCTCTCTCTCTCTCTCTCTCTCTCTCTCTCTCTCTCTCTCTCTCTCTGCCCCTTTTTGGAATATAATATGCAGTAGCTGTTTTATGAGAGAGAGAGAATACTAGGAAAAGTTGAAATGACTACGGGACCCCGAAGGAAAGCATGTCTATCGGGACATTAGTGGCCACCTGGTGATTTAGAATGGGCAATGGCCTGGGCGGAGCGGTGAGGCTAATTAGGATCTCCCTATAGACAGCCATTCCTCTGCTATTGTATTGTCATTTCCACTTTTCCTTGTTTTATCGCTCCTCCGCCCTCCCGCTCACCTTCTCTCTGTTCCCAGCTCACCTTCCTTCACTCCTCTCACCCCATCTTCCCCATCCATTTTATGTTGGGACGCCCGAAGCCCATATGACGTAATTTACCTAGATTTTCAGAAAGCGTTTCATAAAGTTCCTCACGTTAGACTTATTTCAAAACCACGTTCTCACGGTATTAACGACCATCTATGTGCGTGGATTCATGACTGGCTCACCGACAGAGAACAACATGTAGTTCTTAATGGTGAAGCATCGGATTGGCAACCCGTCACCAGAGGCGTGCCCCAAGGTTCGGTCCTGGGGCCAACACTATTCATAATTTACGTGAACGACTTAGAAACTGATATCTTATCAAAAGTAGCCAAATTCGCCGACGACACCAAATTAGGAGGTACGGTAATGAACAGTCAAAGTTGCGAGAACATTCAATCAGACTTAATAAGACTTGTCGACTGGAGCGAAAAATGGCAAATGAGTTTTAACGTAGATAAATGTAAAGTAATGCACATAGGTGAAAAAAAATCCTAACTTTAAATATCAGATTCAAGGACATGAGCTCAGCAAAGTAAAACAAGAAAAAGATCTTGGTGTCATTATCAGTAACACTCTTAAAATGAGTGATCAGTGTTTTGCAGCGAGTAAAAAAGACAATATGATGTTGGGATTAATCTCAAGAAACTTTGATTATAAATCACCCGAACTTATGAAGAGATTATATTTAGCATTTGTAAGACCACACCTAGAATACGCCGTTCAGTTCTGGTCACCGAACTATATCAAAGATCAAGGTTTGCTAGAAAAGATACAGCGACGAGCAACCAAACAAATTCCAGCGCTCCGAAACTTGCCATATGACGAGCGTTTAAAGCGTTTAGATATGTTTTCCCTAAAAAAGCGAAGGATAAGAGGGGACTTAACTGAAGTGTTCAGAATCCTTAATGGATTCGACAACATTAACCCAGATAGTCTATTTCAGAGAGACACCAACGCAAGAACACGCAGCAACGGTATGAAGTTAAAGGGAAATCGATGTAACACATTGGTGCACAGAAGTTTTTTCAATAACAGAGTCGTCGATCACTGGAATAGACTCCCACCGTCAGTAGTTAGCGCACAGAGTATCAATAGCTTTAAGTCTTCTTTGGATAGGTACTTCAGGGATATAAAATTATACTGACCCTTTTTCGCATGTTTTCAGACAGATTGCAGCAAGACCTCAACCTATATTCATATAATTCTCCCCCACAACCTAGATTGCTAGTAGCGAAAGTCAACAATAGAGTAAAGCAACAATTAATGTCCGCATGACAGGTGGAGTGAGGTGTGGGTGCAGTAAGGTGACAGGTTACTGGTTGCGTGCCTAGTACCGCCGGTAAAACGAGGATCAAGCCTCCACCTGTGCCCCTGAAACTACACCTCACCCATCGTGGGTATTAGGGGGGATTCTGGGGCTGCCCTGTGTAGGCCACTTGTCCTCTTCCTGTCTCCCTGTATTTCTATGTTCTTATGTAATGAAGTCATTTTCCCCCACAGCTTAGGTTACCAGTAGTGTAAGTTAAGGGTAGTAATGTCCTCTTATTTCTCTCTTTACTGTAAAATGTCCACGGCCCTTTCTTCCTTAAAGGTACATGGTGTTCTCTTCTAACTATTTCCTGCCGGCACGTTGCCGGAGGGAGAGGTGGAGTGAGGAGCCTTCATCTGTTCTGTCATATCCTACCACACGTAGATTACTAGTAGTAGCGGTAGTAAACAGACACCCTCGCCATAGACCGATAGGTCTTCTGGTGTCTGTTTTTCCTATGTATACCTATGTATCTCCTCCCCTATTTACCTCCTTCCCTCCCCTCCCCTTCCTCCATTCTTCACTCATCACGCCTCACACACTCTCTGCTTCCTCCCCTCCTCCCCCTCCCACCACCGCCCACTAAAATAGTCGAGGTCCTCCCGAGATGACAGCTCATCTCTAAATGACTAAAGACATAACATACCCATAATAACCCACGGCCTGAAATGAGCCAACAGAGCGGCAGCATCTGAAAAGCGTTGACAATGGATGTTACCATTTTTTCCCCTTCAATAACAACAATCTGTGCATTATGAAAGACTAAATAGTACATTACTACTTCTATGTATGAATAATATTTGTCAGAATAGCCCCAAAATAATAAGTTATCATAATCCACGTAACACTATAATAATATACTACGAACATCTCAATTTCGAGCGTGATCGTGTCAGAGAGAGAGAGAGAGTATTTCATGTGAAATTATTTCAGTCTTGCATCAACATACTTCTGTTTCATTATACGGAACTGTTCTGCTATGATGAACATTGACCCAAGCGCTTTATACCTCCTCCCTCCCACAACAATCCCATGTGTGTGTGTGTGCTCCTGACCGCGCCATCCCATCCCTGCCTCTGTCTCGTTTTTCTCTCTCTCTCTCTCTCGCCAACCACCGTGGTGAGCACACGTCTCCTGCCCTCTCTCTCCTGCTGCCTCATACTCACAGCCAACACGGCTATTTCTTCAACCCTGACTCCAACCTGAGGCACCAGGCACGAGAACACGCTGACGATGCGACAAAGGGCAAGTTCTCACCTGTAATAAAACCTCCAAGAAAACAAGAACAAAGGAGGCTGAAGTTCTGGCCTGCCCACGGGTTGAAACACTGTGTGACGTCATCACAACAAACGGCTGGCTCCTGCCACAGCTGCTACTCTCCACGCTCATCGCCTTCCTGCTACTCCCTGCCACATCCATTAACAAACAAAACAAGATGGTGATGACAACGAGAGGTTGTTGGTGGTAGCGAGTGTTCTAAGTGCTAATCGGTTCACGGATAGAGAAAGTCATATCCGCCAGGGTTACTTTATTGGACAAAACATACACAGCTCATTACGACAAGGACAACACATAGGATAGGTGTTTGTTTGTGTATGCGTTTGTGTGAATGTTGTTTGTGTAGGTTAACATTTAAGTGTTGGTGTATGTGTGCAACAATGTGTAACGATGGACAACACACGGACATAGACGGACAGTCAAAGGTAAACGAGTACAAGGAAAGTTAACGATGAAGACGCGACACGGACTGAGACAAGTACTGGCGATGAACATTTAACATGAAAACACTGATAATCTTAGTCTGTGTTTACAGCGCCCCATTTTCTTATGTCACTGAGGGGAAGGAGCACGGAATTCGAGCGGTGACTGCTACAAGGTAAGCATGGAGCAGCCACCGGGCAGGAATCAGGCACTGCAGGACCTAGTACCAGCCATCCCACCTCACCACCTGTGACACAACTGCAACAAACATCTGATAGTGGACTGCAGCCTACTCTCCAAGACATTCATAACAACATAACTGAAGACATCCAGAATATCTCCGAAGAAGGGAAAAACAATAGTAAGTGCAATAATTAAAGGCATTTCAATTATTCTTACATCAGAAAGACACAAAAATAGATCAGCTGAACAGTGAAGTGACAGAACTAAAGGAAAAAGTTAACACCCTTGAAAACCAGTTAGATGACATAAACCAATATGAAAGAAGACACAATAATCATAGGCGGCCCAGCACTACCTCAGGAACAGCCCCAGGAAAATAGTGCCGAACTGTTATGTAGGACCATCAAAGACAATCTCCACCTGAACATTTCACTCAGACATTAATGTTGCTCATAGAATAGGCTCAAAGAACATACAAAACAGTAAAAGGCCAGTCATTGTCAAACTCCATAGTAGAGAAAAAAAAAAACGAAATAATGAAAGCCTGCATATAAATGAAAGCCTCACTCCCAAACGACGGGCCCTATTCAGAACAATCTGGAACGTTAGAAAACAACAAAGGCAACTGTTCCAACAGTGCTGCACACAAGATGGAAAAATATACGTAAAAATAAAAAGTTCAGAGCAGAAGCACGTCATAACTACCGATGAATCACTGGCCAACTTCCTGGACAAGCACCCCGCACTCAAACACAGCTTGTAACTGCTTCGGTCCTCATCCTAAGCACCCTTCATCATACACACACACACACACACACACACACACACACACACACACACACGTACACACACACACTCACATGGACGCATACAGTGTTACACTCAAAGTGTTTCTCACACACACAACACACACACACACGTACACACTTGTCTACACACACTTGTCTACACACACAGTGTTACATAAACACGTGCACTCACACTACTTCTCTGCAATCACACACACACACACACACACACACACACACACACACACACACACACACACACACACACACACACACATTTACAAGCTTTGATTATTATATATTTTCTAGCATAATGAGTATGTACTATGTTATTACCCGGAAATTTTTGCAAATTTCTTTAAACAAAAATACCATATTTCTTTTTATGCACTATGCTCTGCTGATATTATGTGTCATTGTTTGTTGGTAAAGTCCATTTGCATATAAAATTTATTAAAATGTCTGTATTAATGTCTACATAGTACACACACACACACACACACACACACACACACACACACACACACACACACACACACACACACACACACACACACACACACACACACACACACACACACACACACACTCACCATTTTAACGCTCTTATATTTATTATGTGTTATGTAACTGCAACCAAACTCACACAAACACACCCATACGCACATTCACACACGCACAGGCACACACGCTCATGCACACACACACACACACACACACACACACACACACACACACACACACAATTTCATATGAACACCTTTTAAGAAATGTATTGCCATTATTATTGTTATTATTATGTTGTGTAATCCCTTATGTACCTTTGCCTTATCAATTATACCATCTTTTTGTCATACCTAAAGTGTCAACATCTTCTAGTCTCTCTCTCTCTCTCTCTCTCTCTCTCTCTCTCTCTCTCTCTCTCTCTCTCTCTCTCTCTCTCTCTCTCTCTCTCTCTCTCTCTCTCTCTCTCTCTCTCTCTCTCTCTCGTTCTTATCTCAGCTTTAGTTATTAGTTATTACGTGTAATTTATGGAGAACTTATACAAATCTGTATATGATGATGTAAACCAAAACGAAGATAATATTAATACTTATAACTTTGAATTAAGAACAAAATTTCTGGTCATTGTGATAGCAACCCCTTATCGAGATACTACAACACCGAGGAATATGGTTTAACTGTAAAATCACAAGGAGACAATTATATCAGCATAATACATGTCAATATTTGATCTTTACACAAAAACTTTGATTCACTAAAATCTTTTCTCTGTGTTTTACCCAATCTACCTGATGTAATTGCCTTAACAGAAACATGGTTACAGGAACACACTAAACATATTTATCCAATAGAGGGTTATACTCCTTTTCACTTAGTCAGAACTGATAGAGAGCATGGAGTGATTACTGTCTATGCCAAAAATGCAATAAATGCTGAGGTTCTAGAACAATTTTCCTTCATTAATAGAAACATAGAATTTTTTTCATCCAAACAAAAAATTGGAGACAGTAATTTCATAATTTCATTTATCTACAGACCCCAAAGTAAACATATAGCTGTTGATAAATTCACCCATATTATCAATGACTTACTATCTAATGAAACTTTTAAACATAACAAAACAATTGTACTTGGTGATCTCATCATCAATTTACTTGAACATGTCACTCATCTTCCTACGAGTTTATTTCTCAATGCTATACAAACTCTTAACTACTTTCCACACATATCTCGACCAACTAAATTTCCTGATAGTCCTAACCTTGACCAACCATCACTACTAAACCATATCTGGACTAACTTCACCCCCCCATCCATATCTGGTATTTTCCAGTACTGTATGTCAGATCATCTCCCTGTATTCATAAATATCACCCAACAATCTGCAACAAGCTTCAAACATAAGGTTACTCTTCGAAATTTCAATACACATAACCATAATTTATTTACCAGTGAACTACATAGAATTAATTGGGAAGAAATCCTCATTCTGCCAGATGTAAATGTTAATTTTAACCTTTTCCTTAATACTATCTATGAACTCGACAACAAATGCTTTTCAATAAAAACAAAACATATTACTGCAAAAAGGCTTCAAAATGCATGGCTCACTACTGGCATATTAAACTCAATCAAATATAATTGTAAGCTGTTTAAGATGTATAAACTGGGAATAACTTCACACGACAGATACAAACAATATAGAAATAATTAACCCAAGGTATACGTGCTGCCAAAGTAAACCATTACCGTCAAATATTTATTAACTTTAGAACCAACACTAAGAAAATTTGGCAAACTATTAACGAGATAAAAGGTAATTCATACAATAAAAATACAATTAAAACTTTACAGTATAACAACTCTTTATTAAATAGTCCATCAGATATTTCTGAAGCATTTAGTAATTACTTTTCTAGTATTGCACCTAAACTTGACAGTAATCTCCCACAATCCAATACAAACCCAAATGACTATATAAGAGATAATTACCCACATTCAATAGTATTTCCTATTATCACAGCTTATGATTTACTTGCAGTAATTAAGTCTTTAAATAAGAAGAGTTCTGGTATAAATGACATAGCAGTTCCTGTTATCAAAAGAAATGCTAATCAGTACCTTTGACTATACTCTTTAATCACTCTGTAGCATCGGGAACCTTTCCAACTATGTTAAAAACTGCAAAAATTACTCCTATACATAAAACTGGACCTACTAATGACCCTAAAAATTATCGACCAATTTCTCAACTTACCGTATTTTCAAAGATATTCAAAACTCTTATGAAACTACACCTAACACGTTATTTGGAAAGCAAAAATATTCTCAACCCCTCCCAGTATGGCTTCAGGCGAAACTGTAACACTTTTACTGCACTTAATAAATTTTCTAATGATGTATTGTATGCTCTTGATAACAAACTCTCTGTTCTATCCATCTTTATTGACTTTGCTAAAGCCTTTGACACAGTTAACCACAAAATTCTTCTGAGTAAAATGCACCATTATGGAATTCGTGGCCAAATACTTTCTTGGCTTAAAGATTACTTAACAGACAGACATCAACATATTATTCTTAACGGTGAAAAGTCTTCAACAACAACAGTCACGCTAGGTGTTCCTCAAGGAATGTCTTGGGTCCATTATCAGATATTTTTTTCTGAGTCTAAAACAATATTATTTCCTGATGACATGACAATGTACCTGACAAGCCCAAACTCAAATCAACTTATACACAGTGCTAATAGTGAACTAAAAAAACTCTATGAATGGTGCCTATGTAACAGACTAACTATTAATGCTAGCAAAACTCATTACATGTTATTTACAGCAAAACGCAATTTAAATCTTCCTCGCTTACAAATAAATAATCAAACAATCTCTAAAACTGATAAAATAAAATTTCTTGGTGTTACCTATGATGATTCCTTAACTTTTAAGTATCATATAAATAATCTTACTTTAAAAATCTCAAGGCACATTGCCCTACTCTATCAAGCAAAGGACTTCATGCCACAAGATGTGCTTAAGGCCATTTATTATGCTCACATTCACTGACTATTTACCTACTGCTACCCCATATGGTGCACAACATACTCTACTTATCTAATTCCTTTGAAATAACAACTCAAGAAAATAATAAGCATAATAACAAACAGTAACTATCTGGAACATACAAATCCACTCTTTAAAGAAATAAAAATGTTGAAACTATATAGATGATATTACTAAACCTGCTATAGGTACTTTTATGTATGCAAATAGGAAAAAAAATACAAAACCTTCTTCCATTTCATGACCATAACACCGTCACCGCGATAATCTCAGCATTCTTCATCATCGACTAACAAAATTTAAGCACTCAATTTCTTACTTAGGGCTGTTGTATGGAACTCTCTTCCTCTCCAAGTTCAGGATGCACCCTCCATCACCACATTTAAAAGTAGATTTAAAAATCATATTTTAGCCACCTACTAACCCAATTAACTCTCTATTCATTTAATATGTCTATAATGTCTCTTGTTATAAAGGTAATTACCTTATGTACCATACTAAATAATAGTTTTGTATTAGATTATACATATACTTCTATTTTCTGTGATTATAAATCCTAGCTACCCATAATGTTAAATATACACCTATTGTCTCTTTGTTGATTTGTCACGTTTATTTCTATAACGTTCTCTTGTCATTAGTGCCATTTGTAATATATACTATCATGATACCTAATGTTAAGATATATATAAGATGCATCGTCCTTCACCACATGCTACAACATATACTTAATATGTTTGCCTAAAAAGCTTAGCTTTAAAAAGGCTAACTGCAATTATATATGTAATTTATATATAATATGTAATTTATATACTTTAATGTATTTGTGGTTATGAATAAATGTTCAAATGTTGTTTTTTCTCTCTCTCTCTCTCTCTCTCTCTCTCTCTCTCTCTCTCTCTCTCTCTCTCTCTCTCTCTCTCTCTCTCTCTCTCTCTCTCTCTCTCTCTCTCTCTAAGGGGAGGGGTAGATAACGAATGTGTGGCGCGGTGGGTGTGGTAGCCCAGCCAAGAATTTTTTTTTTTTTTGTTACTCTTTATTTTTACTAGTCATTAGTTGTTTTGGGTTCTCGTGAGTGGGGTGTGGTGAGAGTTGGGTTGGTGGTGAGGATGGGTTTGGTGGTGAGAGTTGGGTTGGTGTTGAGGATGGAGTTGGTTGGGAGCATGGTGTTGGTGGTGAGGGTTTGGTTGTTGGTGGGGATGGGTTCGGTGGTGAGTGTTGGGTTGGTGGTGAGGATGGTGTTGGTTGGGAGCATGGTGTTGGTAGTGAGGGTTGGGTTGTTGGTGGGGATGGGTTTGGTGGTCAGGGTTGGGTTGGTGGTGAGGATGGTGTTGGTTGGGAGCATGGTGTTGGTGGTGAGGGTTGGGTTGTTGGTGGGGATGGGTTTGGTGGTGAGGGTGGTGTTGGCCGCACAAAGGTCAGGTTCCCCTGCTTTATTATATAATAACCATTGAGGCCTGCCCTTCTTCCCTGGTTCATTTTGGTCATCTGCCTCACCAGCCTTTTCAGCTTCGCAGCTGGTGAGGGCTCCTTCGGTCTAAACCACCGGTCCATTTCTGTAAATTGAGGAGATCTACGTTACAATTTATATGCAAAATTAGCGAAATGATATTCCATAAGAATTAGTAAGGCAATCAGTCGGAGACTGATGCGCGCGTGTGAACGTCACACGTATGGTACGTATAAGCCGAGGAGGAGGAGGCAAGGGAGGGAGGGAGGGAGTGTGTGTGTGTGTTGAATGGTGTGTGTGTGTGTGTGTGTGTGTGTGTGTGTTCAGTAATGGACATCTTCCAGTATCTTCCTCCCTCCCTCCCTCCCTCTCACACCCCAACCATCTTCCCCCTCCTCGGCCCTGCCACCCTCGCAGGCCCTCCACCAGAGCACCAGGCTGATTTCATTAGTTTTTTTGTTTCCTCTCTCTCTCTCTCTCTCTCTCTCTCTCTCTCTCTCTCTCTCTCTCTCTCTCTCTCTTATTCATTTATTTCTCTTTTTGTACAGTGGGTGGTGGGAAATATAATCCACCGGGGGAAGTGTCCACCGGAAAAAATTATAAGTTTCCCCCTGGGCGGTAATACCACCGCCCTGGCTTTTTTAGCTCTGCCCTCCTCAAATTCATTTTGATCGCCAGGGTGACAAGTGCCAGTATTTATTTCCCCTCAGTGTCCATGATGAATCTGTAATTCAGAAAATAATCAGAAAAAAATACGTCAGAAACAATCATATCTGCAGAAGGATCAGATGA
The DNA here is from genome assembly GCF_024679095.1 of Eriocheir sinensis. Taxonomy (NCBI): domain Eukaryota; kingdom Metazoa; phylum Arthropoda; class Malacostraca; order Decapoda; family Varunidae; genus Eriocheir; species Eriocheir sinensis. The sequence goes on along the minus strand of NC_066514.1, from coordinate 14,544,490 downwards.
ACCGATAGGTACTCTACATGTGGGGGCAGGAGTCTGGCTGAGTCAGACATGTTCACGCGAGAAATTGACGATCCAATTGTTTCTGGTTATTTTAGTGTTACGAGGCTTATGATAACTTATTATTTGTTAGGCTTTTCTGACAACTATTATTCATACACCCAATTAGTATGGTACTATTTAGTGTTACATAATGCACATATTGTAGTTATTTAAAAAAAAATGCAGTCATCCCTTATGGTGGCACATGTCAGACGTTGCCACTTTGTCTCACTTCAGAGGTCGGGTTACCTATATTGTTTTTAGTCATTTGGAGATGAGCTATCATCACGCCAAGACAACTCCCTCAATCATGCCGCCAGAGACCCTGCAGATTGAGGTGGAGGTTGGAGTTGAAGTCATCCCCTTCCAACAAACAACTATGGTTGAAAATTCAGATGAATACTCTGAATGCCAGGAGACGACTCCAATCGTAATATTACTTGGCTCGGCAGTCTTTTTTTGCCTCATGATGATTATCGTACTTCTGCGAGTCTTGCACATAATAAAAATGTAGGCTAGCCAGGTGACGGTTGCAAGGTGAAATGGGAGATGAAGATGGGGTAGTGGTCGCTGCCATGTACATCCTCTGATATTTCCCATCTGATGTCAAGGTATGCATCGGGGGAACTGAGTGAGAGGTCACTTACTGACCGTGTATCTGCTTGCATATTGTAGTGTGTTGGATGGCCGGTGTTTAATATGCAGATGTCTAGGTCTTCAATTACAGATGCAACAGTGAATCTCCTTGGGTTGGTTATGGTAACTCCCCATAGTGTATGGCGACTGTTGAAGTCGCCAACTATTAGGAATGGTGAGGGCAGTTTGCGTACTAGTCTCAGGAGGTCTTGCTGATAAAAACATAAGAACATAAGAACGTAGGAGTCTGCAAGAAGCCGGTAGGCCTGTACAAAGCAGCTCCTTTGACCCTAAGCTCCCGTGTATCTACCGCACCTAATATCGCTGTCCATGAATTTATCTAATCTATCTTTGAATGTGATAATTGTATTGGCACTCACCACATGACTGCTAAGCCTATTCCACTTATCCACAACCCTGTTAGTAAACCAATTTTTGCCTATGTCCCTGTTGAATCTGAATTTATCCAGTTTAATCCCATTACTTTGTGTCCTACCCGGTTCTCTTACAACAAAACCTTATGAATATCCCCCTTATTAAAGCCCTTCATCCATTTATAAACCTCGATCATGTCTCCACGCACCCTTCGCCTCTCTAGAGAATGCAAGTCTTTCCTCGTATGGCAAGTTTCTCAAACCCTGAATCATCTTAGTCATCCTCCTCTGCACCGATTCTAACATTTTGATATCCATTCTACAGTAAGGTGACCAGAACTGAACCGCATAGTCAAGATGAGGTCTAACTAATGCTAAATATAGTTTGAGGAAGACATCGGCGCTTCTGTTGCTTACGCTCCTTGAAATAAATACCAGTACCCTATTTGCTCGTTTTCTAGCTTGAATGCATTGTGCCCTTGGACGGAGATCAGAGCTCACTAAGACCCCTAAATCTCTCTCGCACCCAGACCTGCTTATGAGAGTGTCATTTAAGCAATAGTTATGAGAGGGGTTGTTCCTACCTACACTTAGAATACTGCACTTCCCTACATTGAACTCCATCTGCCATTTATCCGCCCAGTCATGCAATCTGTTTAGTTCATCCTGGAGAATACTAGCGTCCTGATTCGACTCAATTACTCTACCGATCTTGGTATCATCTGCAAACTTACTGACATCACTACTAATTCATGTATCTTAGTCATTGATATAAATAATAAACAAAAGTGGACCTAATACCGAACCTTGTGGGACCCCGCTCATAACACATCCCCAGTCAGATTTTTTACCATTGACTTGCACTCTTTCCTTCCTATTGCTAAGCCACGCCTTAACCCATTTCAAAACTTTACCCTCTACTCCGTGAGCCTGTAATTTAAGCAACAGTCGTTGGTGAGGAACTTTGTCAAACGCTTTACTAAAATCAAGATAGATTACATCATAATTTTCATCTCTGTCTATCGCCTCAAATACTTTATTGTAGAAGGACAAGAGATTGGTGAGGCATGACCTACCTTTCGTGAATCCATGCTGCGAGTCGTGAATTAAGCTATGTTTCTCTCGATGCTCCCGAATGTTCCTGGCTATTTTGGATTCCAGCATCTTGCCTATAGCCGATGTTAAGCTAATTCTGCGATAGTTTGAAACTGATTGACTGGTGTACTGGGTGGAAGATACAGGGAGCATATAACGTAGGTACGTGATAGTGGATTTGAGCAGTAGACGCCTGCAATGGCGTGTTAAGTGAAAGCGGAGAGTGTGCTGTGTCGTTGGAGATGAGAAGACTCGTACCTCCCGAAGGAGCTTGTGTGGGATCTGCTGGCGAGCCCATGGCACTGATTGTGCGGAGGCTGAGGACACGGGCGCCGGCATGGCAGTCGCTTGCCGACGTCGGGCCATCAACCGCTACAAGAGGCTTAGAACAGGGTTCAACCATATTGCCTACAAGAAAGCACGAGCACAGGCAAGCCGGACACTAAAAGAAGCACGTCGATCCTCATTTGCCAGTTATGTATCCATACTAAACTCACTAACACAAATGACACAAGTGTTGAAGAGAGTACATAAAATTGCAGGAAAGTTTTCCTCAAGCCCACCACCTGCACTTAACATCAACAACAACATACTAGCAGGAAGCGCCGAAGTCGCCGACGCCATAGCCAGTACATTCGCTGCTGTGTCTAAGCGGGACTCTAGACCTCCCGCTGTACGTCGGCATTTGGAAGAACAGGAGAGACGCCAGCTAGACTTTACATCATTGAACACTGAAATAGACAACGTTCCCTTCTCCATGCGGGAGCTACAATCAGCCCTCTTCCACTGCAATGACACGTTGCCGGGCCCAGATAATATCCCATATGCCATGATGAGACACCTCAGTCCTACCATCACGACCCTGCTGCTCCAAATATACAACAAAATTTGGCAGACAAGCATCATACCAAGTGGATGGCGCAAAGCCACTGTACTTCCCATCCGCAAACCTGGGAAGGATGGCTCACAGCCCTTGCACTACCGGCCCATCGCTCTAACATCCTGCCTATGCAAATTCCTTGAGAAGATGGTTAATTTTCGCCTCGTACACCACCTAGAGAGTAATGGCCACCTGTCTCCCTACCGGTCAGGGTTTCGGAAGATGAAATCAACAGTAGACGCCCTTGTTCGCCTTGAGTCAGCTATCTGCCGCTCGTTTACAGAAATAACAGCACATGGTGTGCATGTTCTTTAACTTCGAGAAGGCTTACGATACAACATGGGGATATGGGATACTGAAATACCTCCATGCCTTTGGTCTCCGTGGACAGATGCCAAAGTTTATTAAGGGGTTTCTTGAAGAGAGGACTTTCCAAGTCAGAGAAACTCTTACTCACCACCCTATGAACAGAAGGAAGGAGTTCCACAGGGAAGCGTTCTAAGTGTCACCCTTTTTGCTGTAGCTATAAATGGCATTACAACGTTGCTCCCTGAGGGGGTGCCGTCCTTCCTCTACATCGACGACCTGGCAATCTGGTTCTCGGCGACTCGGATGTCCACCGCAGAGCGAAGACTACAAAACGCCATCCACAGGACATCCACATGGGCGGAGAAACATAGCTTCCGATTCTCACCATCCAAGTCGGTTGCCATGCACCTCTGCTGCCTGAGAGGCCACCATCCAGACCCTGATCTCACCATGTGCGGTTCACGTGTACATGTTGTGGAAGAACACAAGTTCTTGGGGCTTTTGTTCGACAGGCGCCTCACATGCCTTAAAGCCTTAAAAACGAAGTGCATGAGATCGCTCGATCTCTTTCGTGCCCTGTCGTGCACCTCATGGGGCGCTGACCGCACAATACTCCTACGCCTTTACCAGGCACTCATCGGGTCGAGACTGTCCTACGACTGAGAAGTGTACACGTCGGCAATCACCTCCCGCCTCTGCACACTAGACACAGTCCATCATGCAGCAGTTAGACTGTCAACTGGTGCCTTTAAATCAACCCCATATCAAGTCTCTTAGTTGACGCAGGAGTGCCATTCTTAAAACCTTCAGAGAGATGGACTTCTGATTAAGAACTGGTACAGACTACAACGCCAACCTAACAACCCTGCCTACACTGTTGCCATAGACACAACTGTAGATATAGAATACAGAAACAAACCTCTTCTACCTCGCCCCTTTGGTCTCCGTGTCCGGAATGTCATTGGGGACCTCTCACTACCATACTTCCCTATAGCAGTATATCAGGTACCTCCCATCGCACCGTGGGAGCTCCCAAACACACATTTCTGCCGGTAGTTTAACTTTACCAAAGCAAGCATCTCGACATCAACTGCTCGACAGTTGTTTCTGTCCCACAGCTAGTCACGCTACGTCTGTACCAGTATACACGGACGGCTCCAAATCCGATGCTGGCGTTGGATTTGGAGCGGTCTTTCCAGACTTTTCCCGTTCTGGAACTTTGCCTGCTATTGCCTCAATTTTTACCGCAGAACTATTCGCCCTTGTTTTAGCAATTCGCACCGTCACTTTACCTGTTGATACTTTTACTGTCTACTGTGACTCTCAGGCAGCCCTGTCTGCAATAGAAGATTTTAGGAGTATCCACCCTATAGCTCTAGATATTTTTAGCTGGCTAGTTTTAACAAAAAGGCGTGGGCATCAGGTGACCTTCTGTTGGGTACCTGCCCACGTCTCTGTGCGTGGTAATGAGGAGGCCGATGAGGTGGCGCGGGCCGCTGCTTCTCGTCCTCCCTCACAGTGCGCTCTCCCACTTAAGGATTTGCATCCCACCGTGCGGTCCGCACTCAGGGGTGTGTGGCAGCGCAGGTGGGCGGCAGTAGCTGCCACGATGAAAATGGGGGAAGTTATAACCAGGGCTGTGCGTCCCTGGTCGTATTCCCACATAAAAAATCGTAAGAAGGAGACCGTCCTGGCCCGCCTTAGGGTGGGTCATATTCGATACACACATGGCTTCCTCATGTCCCGGGGAGTTCAGCCCTACTGTGACGACTGTTTGGTCCCCCTGACTGATCGGCACTTGCTGGTCGAGTGCCCCAGTCTGGGAGACCTGCGAGAGCGGTACTTCCCCCGGTGTCGAGATGGAGATGGGAGCTTCTCTCTCTCTTTGGTGCTGGGGGAGAAGGCACTCTCCCCGGGACATGACGTGTATGGCTTCTTACAGGAGGCTGGCGTCCTCAACCTCCTGAAGGTTTTATTGACTCCTTAGCGTTGTTTTTATCTTGTATTTTACCTTTAACCGGCTTTATATAGTTATATTAGTTTATTTTTGTAAATTTTTATTTTAATTTTTGAGTGGTTTTGTATAGTTTTTCTATCATGTTTTTATCTTTTTTTAGCGGTTTAATATAGTTTTAAAACATTTTAAATGCACTAGATCCGGCGCCATATGACCCTGCAGTTGTGGCGCCAAGTCACAACGCCCCTAATAATCAATTCTACTAGCTCCCCTGTGTTTGTTTTCAGCGGTCCAATTTTCTCCCGTGTTTTTGTTCTATACATCTGAAAAAGGCCCTCAGGATTACCTTTCGCCTCATTTGCTACTTTGATCTCATAGTCCCTTTTTGCTATCCTGGTATTTTTCTAGATCTAGATAGTTCGACGTACCGGACCCTGAGATGTGTTTCACCATTCTTTATTTTCTGATAAATTCCCTTCTTTAACCCTATCTCGTGTTTTGGTCCACGAGTCATCCACTTAGGGTCATTGTTTTCTTTTCTAAAAGTTTGCTGTGGTATATGCTGTCTTTGCCCCTCTACTATTACTCTAACTAAATTATTGTAAGACATTTCTACCTGGTTCTCCTAGCTCTCCAATCCGCAGTTCTGGCTCCCATGAGTCCCTAAATTATCCCAGTTTACCCCTTCAAGATATCTTCGAAGCCCCTCGTAAATTGCTCTTCTAAAATCTGGCACTAACACTGGGTTTGGTTCGCGGGTTACCGCCCAGTCTAAGCTAAAACAAACCGTTCTGTGGTCACTATTTCCTAACTCTCCGCCCACCTCCAACTCACGTAGTAAATTCCCATTATTAGTTAGGACTAAGTCTAATATGTTATCTCCTCTGGTAGGCTCAGTAACTACCTGCTTAAGGAAATTATCTTGTATAACTTCAAGAAAATCCTCGGCTTCTACATAACTCCTAGAGTTAGTTTTTCTTTCCCTTTGTAAACGTCCACCCAAACTGATTCTGAATCCATGTTAGTTTTGACTGAATTATTAACTAGACATTTAAGTGAGTCTTTAATATATAGCGCAACTCCACCTCCCTTTCTGCCCCTTCTGTCTTTGTGAAACATCTGATAACCCGTTATTTCAAATTCTGACTAAAATTTATATTAGCAGTGTCTATCCATGTCTCAGTGATCGCTATTATGTCAAAATTTTCTGAACAAGCTTCACCCCTTAGTAAGTCTATCTTGTTTCTGAGGCTCCTGCTGTTAGTATAGAAGATTCTTAGCCCGTCCTCTGTTACTCCCCTATAATAACTTCTAAGCTGCCTGGTTATATTATGAGCTAGATGCCCTCTCTCATTACTCCTCCCATTGCTCCCTTTACTTCTCCCCCCCTCGCCTATACTAAACAATCACGTGTTTATTCCAGTACCGCAAAGATTTCACGAAACTAGATAGGCTTGTAGTAATCATGTTGAGCAAGTTTAGGATTTGAGTCTTGTTCAAGTGTAGTCATTGCCTCATCCTGTCTGGGTCCTCACTGCCAAGTTCTCGAGCATTTAACGGTAGCAAGCTGTAACACACTCTCCCTTTGTCTCCGAGCTAACCACTGACGAACCAACAAATGCTACGGTCGCTGATCCAATCAGCGCCCATAATACAGAACACCGTGCTCTGGTTGGTCGCCTCCCATCCATCAGCCAATCGTGTGCCGTGTACAATCACGCGTGGGCAAACTAGCTCAAGTGGAAGCGGCCGTTGCTACGTTTTCCATACGTGTGAGTCTTTGTCTACTCATCTGTTGTACGCTACGTATTTTATTTCAATTTAATATTCTTTTAATATGTTCGTATTAATATTTTCTTATTCTTTTTTATATTGTTTACAATTTCTTTTGGATAGAAACTGCTTATATATATATATATATATATATATATATATATATATATATATATATATATATATATATATATATATATATATATATATATATATATATATATATATATATATATATATATATATATATATATATATATATTAAAATACCTCTATACCGCAAAATCCCGCGATATAGCGAAAAATCAGCGATACGAACCTAAATATTTAACACGCATATTTGTGTTGGCTGCTGGGGGGACGGGGGAGCCGAGTGTGCAGGGGAGGGAAGTGAATCAAGTGTAATTGTTAGTGTTGGTGTGTTGTGGTGACAAGTGAGTGTGTATATGTTTTCTGAATGAGTCTATTGTACCGCAGTCTAAAATCTGTTGAGGGAGGCTGTTCCAGTCACGTATGGTGCGTGGAAAGTATGAGGGCTTGTATGCATCAGTATTAGTGTGATATGTTTGGTATTTATGGATGTGTGTGTTACGAGTACGTTGACTGTTTGCGTTTTGTAAGTATGTGTGTGGATCAATGTCAGTGTGAGTGTTTGTGATCTTGTACATACGTGTAAGAATGTGTGCTTGTCTGCGTATGTGAAGAGGTTCCATGTTTATCTGTTGTTTGATCCGTGTTGTGATTCCAGGCGTTCGAGTGTAATTGTTTGTAATGAACCTAGACGCCTTGGTGTTGAGTTGTTCTAACCTATCAATGTTTCTGTGTGTGTAAGGATCCCACACCGTGGAGCAGTATTCCAGTGTTGGTCTCACAAGTGTGTCATAAGCTATGTGTTTAATGTCAGGTGTGCAGTTATGTAAATTCCTCCTCAGGAACCCCAGTGTTCTGTTGGCTGTGGCACTGATATGGTCTATGTGAGTGATGAATTTCAAGTTAGTTGAGAGATGGATGCCAAGGTACTTGTGTGTATGAACTGATTCTAAATCTGAATTATGGAGAGTGTTGGTGTGATGGATGGGGTTGTGCGCTCTGGTGAATCTTAATAGTTTGCATTTATCTGGTCGGAGGTGCATTTGCCAGGTGCGCTCACACCGCTCGAGGGCGTCCAAGTAGTTTCGTAGTAGTCTGCAGTTGTCAGTAGTCTTTACTGCTCTAAACAGTAAACGATCGTCGGTAAATAGTCTAGTGGAAGAGTTAGGCGTTGACAGTGGAAGATCGTTAATGTACTATCGGATCGACTCATAACCGATCCACTAGTGAGTGAAAAAACGAATATGCTTGACCGATGAGTTTAGTCTCCCGGAGGCACTTAATCCGCAGGAAGCCGGTGGGGAGGGACCCGGGTCACTCCGCCCACCGCCAGGATGGAAGCTGCCCTGGCTGTCCACTCAGACTCTCTCGACCCACGCAGTGACAGATGGTCCACCTATTCCTCATTTCTTAATTTTATTAATTATACTGAATCTGTGAGTTTCACCCTTATTATGAAAAGAGATATACACAATCTATAAAATGATCTTATAAGCAGAGAGAGAGAGAGAGAGAGAGAGAGAGAGAGAGAGAGATTTGATTTGATTTGATAAATTTATTACGCCTCATGGCGACAAACAAAATAGAAGTTCAATATCCACAGATGTCTCGTAGGACACGTTGAGATACACACACACACACACACACACACACACACACACACACACACACACACACACACACACACACACACACACACACACACAAAATATAAGAGACTGAAAGATTCACATTTAATATCCCCCAAAATAAGGAAATCTTATGAGCATTAAGTCCAAATTATCATCCTGAAGTAGATATTTACAAACATTAGTTAAATCCTGTCCTTGCCGTAATAGGTCTTTCACTGTGGGGCAGGCAAGACAATAATGTTGAAGGGTGTTAGCGTTCACTTGGTCACATAGTTTGCATGTAGAATAGTGTGGCATATCCTCGACCTGGGAGATCTGCCACACTGGTCGATAACCCAACCTAATCCTTGCACTCACGACATTGTGTCTACGGACCATGAGGCCATGACGACGATATTTGTGTTTTGTGTCCATGAAGGCGTCGTAATGTCGGATGGATACACTGTCAGCACGCTCAGAGTTCCTGCGATTCACCACACGGGCGTTGACGTCTGACATCAGCGTATTCCTGTAGCACCGTAAGGAGAGCGGGACACGCACTGCAGGAAGGTTAAGGCCACACACAGCCTTAGCGAGACCGTCCACAGTATCATTGGCCGTGAGTCCAACATGAGACGGCACCCACAAAAAGGACACAACCAACGCTCTGTCCCGTGCGGTGGCTAGTCGACGTAGGATATCTTGAACCACGTGATCGTAAGCGGGTCTCGGAGATGAAAGGGCGAGAAGGGCAGACTTGGAGTCGCAGATGATCACCCCACTCAGTCCCCTGTCAGTAAGGAGGGTAACAGCATCCAACAAGCCGTTCAGCTCACAGTAGGTGGAAGACGTCGAATTGGGTAAACGACGGCCAACCCACCGATCTCCCGGCGGCGCCACAGTGGGGGAGAACACAGCACACGCCGCACTCCTGTCCGCCTGCAGTGAGCCATCAACGTAGAGATGGTGTGCAGCAGGAACCGAAGCAGACACACTGGCGATGGCCTCAAGGGACAACTGCTTCTGTAGGAGAGTATGGTCAGTTTTAGATGTACGAGTGAAGGAGATGCGTGGATTAGGTACTCGCCAGGGTGGCAAACCAGGAACAACCTCGACTGCAGGGACATCAATGGCGAGCCTTCGGAGATCAGCACATACCATGCGGACAAGTGTGCGTCCGCCTGGCCGAAGTGGAGGTCGGCGCGTGTTCGGGTCGAGTGCCGCTCGGATGACATGAGTGTAGTGAGGAGCAAGTTGGGGAAGATGCAAACACTTGATGCTGAAGTACGTGACATTCATGTAGATCCTATCAACAAGTGGAGTCAAAGTTAGCTTTGACAGCATATTGACTATTCTGGTCGAAGTTGGGCAACCCAGGATAAACCGCATGACTTTGTTTTGAAAATTTTCAAGTGGTTGCAGTGATGCCCTGGAAAGCTGGCAGAGAGCAGGGGAAAGATAGTCGACAACTGATCGAAGAAACACTATGTAGATGGTCTTGGCTACAGGGATAGAGACTCCTTTCATATTGTTTGCAAGCCACTTGACAGGGATGAAGCGCTGCTCTAGTCTGTCCAGTAGCTCCTTAACGATGGGATGGATACGTTGTTGTGCAGGCATAGCTGGGGTGATGCGCACGGGTGAACCTAAGTAGGTATACTGTGTGCAATGAGGGACAATACTGCCTCCCACGGTGAAGACAGGGAGTGTCTGAGGGTTGCGTGTAGAGAAAATCCTACTCTTCTCAGGGGAAATAACGAGGCCACAAGCAGTTGAGGATGCATAGAATGCATGAAGGAAGTGCTGAAGATCCATGGGTGAGTAGGCGTGGATGCAGATGTCGTCAGCATAACAAGTAATTGCAATGCCAGGGCTGTCAGGAAGGAGAGAAAGAAGGCGATGCATGAGGACGGTGAAGAGAAATGGACTTAGTACGCCACCCTGTGGAGTACCCAAATCGAAGCCTTTAGAGGTACCGCACGCGCCCCTAGAAAGGACCCGAGCAGTTCTGTTGCTGAGGTAGCTACGTATCCATCTCAACAAACTTCCTTTAACACCAAAGGCCACAAGCTGATCAAGTATGACTTCTCTACTCGCAATATCTAAAGCGCTCTTAAGATCGATAAATGCTGCAACACTGGTGGGTGAAAGGCGGGAATAAAGCTCACACAGGCAGTGGTGCGTCCCCCGCTGAGGCAGGAAACCATACAGTCGCGGCGAAAGCTTGTTTTGCAGGCGGAACATCTGACGGTTAAGGAAGAGCCGTTCAAGCACCTTGCTGAAGCACGACGTCAGGGAGATGGGGGGGAATTTATCAGTACCGGGTTTGGGTATGGGCACTATGGTGCTAGAGGTCCACGCCCGAGGTACACAACCCTTCCGAAAACACGAGTTAAAAAGCTGCAGCAGGGGATCGCCAGGAACTTTCTGGAGAAGACGTAGGACAGAGTAAGTGATCCCGTCATCACCAGGTGCTGATGACGTACCTCGAGTCAGGGCACGCTGCAGCTCATCAGACGTGATGGGAACGTCATCCTCCTCATCTGTCCGCAACAGAGCGTCCACCAGGCGGAGAGAACGAAGGCTTGCGTGGGAGGAGAGTGCAGCTTGTAGAGGTGCTGGAAGGTTGCCAGGTCGTGATTGTGCAGACCAGGAGTCAGTAAGGGACTCGGCATATTCCGTTGGACTGTGATGGAGAGCAGTGCAAGGCTTTTTCTTTACAATCTTGTTAATCTTGTGCCACATGGAACCCACGCTGGTGAGATGATTGATGCTGTCAGTAAAGTTGTGCCACGAGTCAGTCTGGGCATGCTGTTGGAGAGTCATCAGCTCGTCTCGAGACGTCTGGTACTGGTGAAGATGGGCAGGGGTTGGGTCTCTCTGAAAAGCAAGGCCGTGCTCCACGCCTTCCTTTCTGCCTGAAGCACACGGTCATCGAGTGGCCCGATACGAACCTCAGGTCGACGGGTGAGATGAGGCCGGGTGACATACCGGGTGTAAAAGTCATGAGTGGACTTCACCAGCGAGGAATACAACTCATCAGGGAAGCTGGTGTTAAATGTAGGAAGCATAGTAGTCATGTAGGAGATGTATGTTGGACAGTATTTTGGAGGTATCTGGATGCGGGTGCGGGCGTGAGAGGGAGGGGGTGTTGCTGGTACGAAGTATTGGAGGCCCACAGCAACGTGGTCGGAGAACAGCACGGGGATGGAGAAACACTTGACACGTGGAGCTACCAGTCCTGACGTAAAGATGTGGTCCAGGGTACCTCCACGGGAGTGGGTGGCGCCGCCAGTATCCCATCGTGTGAGTCGGTATCGTCTGACGAAATCAAGGAGTCGAGGCCCATTCCGGCTCGGAGCTGGAAAAGAGTCACCAAGTTCAGGAAAGCGGGCATTAAAATCACCCATGTACACAATGCCACCAAGTGTTGGAAGGGGCAAGGCCACCAAGTTTATTCTTCCCGGGGCAGAATAGACATTACATAAACGAATCTTGCCGTGTCCCATCGCTACCTCCAGGAGTTGAAAGGTCATGTCTGCTTCAACGGAGGTACGAAGCAGCTGGTGTGGTACTGAGGAGTGTACATATGTGACGAGACCGTTTCGAACTGGGTGGACGTAAGAAACGTAGCCAGTAAGTGAGGGAGCTTGTCTGTCACCAATAAGAGGACCAACAAAGGCCTCCTGAATGAATATGACTGTCGGGGAGTGCTCGTTAACATATCCCTTCAAAGTTGAGAGTCTTGCCAGATCTCTTAAACCGCAGGCGTTCCAGGAGATGACATGAAGCTCAATATTACGTGCGAACTCTACCCTTCGGTACACGGAAGCCAGACGTGGAAGAGATGGTGGGGCGCGCACGAACACGCTGTGCCCCGCCCAGGGGGGAGGAAGGTGTCAACGAATCCATACCCTTCTTCTCTAGGTGGGAAACGATGGCGTCAAACTTCTCGGTGAGTGTGGTGACCGTAGCAATCATTGCCTGCTGCCCTTCAACAAGTGTGGTGAGTGTGGTGTCTGTGAAGACTTGTTTGGCGGCGAGATCAACAAGGCTAGTCTGGAGTGCATCACACCGCTCTGCGAGTGAGTTGCAACGAGTCGTTAGAGCAGCAACAGCCTCACGAAGCTCACGAATCTGTGCTGACTCCGAGGAGACAGAAGCTTCATAATGCGGGGTTTGAGGCAACGAGGCTGGCGGAGGAGGAAGAGGCGAGGCTGCTGGTTGCCTCGCCGAGCTCTTGATACAGCCGTGCTATACATTAACTCCCTGCTTGTTACACCGAGGACACTTCCAGTTGATGTTCGTAGATGCGGGCAGGTCGGGTTGTTCGGTGGCTGCGGTGGCTGAAGGTGAGACAGGAGGCGGCTGAGGAGCGACGCGGTGTGAGCAGGTGCGAGAGTCGTGGTCACTAGCGCACCAAGCACATTTTTCTGACGCACTGCATTAGCGGGAGATGTGTCCGAATTCCCAACATCGGAAACACAATGGACGGTCATCACTAATTCTGCGGATGTCACAGTCGGGGAGGCAGGGGAGGAAACTGAAGGAAAAGCTGGAGGGAGGCGGATCAGTCAAGCTCCAAGAGACAACAATGCGGTTGATAGGTAAACCGTCTTGACGAAAACGTCGGGCAGAGTGAACACCAGGGAGTTCCAGGGCGAGGGAGGGATCAACACCGACAGGGTACCGAGTTATCAAAGAGTTAGGATATTTCCTGGGCCTCTCAGGGGAGTCTTGCACATCAAGAATGACAGAGACAAACTCACCCTTTGCTACTCGCTCCACGATGTCCTAGCGGCACCTTGCAATATAGACGAACCGTGATGTCACAGATGCCATCTTCACCTCGGCGATATCCCGCTCAAGCTGGAATGTTTTATTGACCTCCGCAAGCCAACCAAGCTTAATCTCCACTGGTAAACGCTCCCTAAAAGCAAGCTTCACGTAATCAACACGGGGAGCAAATGCTGGTAGGGGAGGTTTGATAGGAGCAGCAGCTGAGGTGCGTTGAGGAGGCGGCGGCAGCAGAGAAGTGGGTGTGGAGGGTTCACTGTGTTTTGGTGTCTTGGTAGCGGGTAGGTGTGTCTCGCTGTCACTGTCTGTTGTCTCACCCACAGACCGCTTGCCCGGGTTGGCACGGCGGGAGCCGTCAAGTTTGGAAGCAGCTTCAACAGAATCACTTGACACTGACGAGGGTAGAAGTGGCCAGTGTTTCACGCTTGCGTCCTCGTCTTCACTGAGTGCAAGATCCATCTGGACGTCAGCAACAGTGCCGGGACCAGAGTACTCCATGACGGCAACGATGAACTATTGCAAGGGGCAAACAGCCACACGTCTTCACCCAACCGTAGGTTGGGCTAGACGAGAGAGAGAGAGAGAGAGAGAGAGAGAGAGAGAGAGAGAGAGAGAGAGAGAGAGAGAGAGAGAGAGAGAGAGAGAGAGAGAGAGAATTACAACTACTGCTACTACTAATATAACTGCTACTTACTATTACTGCTACTACTAGGTATAACTACTACTGCTACTACTACTACTACATGTGCCGCTTTAGCGTGCGGTATAACCGGCCATTTACACTCCAGCGCGCAATTCATTGTGCAGTGTTGCTCAACTACAGGAACCTTACACTGCAGAACGATAACACAGCAAGTTGAATAGTGCTGAATAAAGTTTTATAATTATCCAGAAGACTTTTCTCGTCAAAATGGCACGTCTATAGACATCATTTACCATCATTGCAGTCATATAGCAGAATGAGTTATGTCAATGTTTTCGGTGATGTAAGGCGGATAGCGATGTGGGTGTTCGTTGATTGTCCTTTTATACAGACTGGCCAGGAGCACTCGGCGACAAAACAACACAAGCTGAGGTCTCCGGAAACAGGTCAGGCGGTCATTACATAGCTTAGACTACGGTGACTGAACAGGACATTAATCAGGTCAGGAGCACTCAGGTAACAATCAGCTCATTATGTGCCTTAGACTACATAGTGGCCCATGGGCCTATACACTACATACGCACGCTGAAGTAGCAACCTTTTACTACCAGGGATTAAATGATTTCGATTGTTAAATGGTTGAAATAAAGTTTATTACAATAGAGTAAATTATATATTTTAATAGATATGGATTGACGAAGAAAAAAAACATTTGTTAATCATATTACATGGTTTTATATTTTGATGACAATAATTGTTACCAGGTGAATGATAAGCTGTACATAATATTTATTACTCTCTCTCTCTCTCTCTCTCTCTCTCTCTCTCTCTCTCTCTCTCTCTCTCGTTCGTGCATTTTGACCTAATAGCTCGTCCAGTCCCCATTTTTTTCATTCACCTCTCTTACCCTTTCAGGCATTGACTCAACGATATTTTGAATGATATGAGGCTTCTGTCGTAGCCCCTCCCATTCCCTCTGTGTTCCATTAACTGCTGGGGTTGCCTTTCCCTGGTTTTATCACAGCTGTTCACGACGTAACCCCAAACATTTTCAATTGGGTTGCAGACGCAACCCCTAGGAGGCCATTCTAGTAAAATTATTTCATCGGAGTAGTTTTGAAACCACTCCCTTACTATCTTGGCCATGTGAATAGGGCATCTATCTTGGACGTAAACAATTGGTCCAGGCCTTAAAGGAAAATTTCTCCTCAAAGATGGCACAAGGAAGTCATCTAAAATTTCAATATACTTGGCGCCTGTGAACCGACCTTCGAATTTTCTTATGTCACCCACACCGTCCATGGATATCCATCCAAAAATGCTGCAAGTGACATGACCGCTCCTCGTTTCTTCATATATGTTTCTCTGGTCATAACTAAAAGGAAGAGCTGATATATCATTAATGAAGTTGCCTGAAAGGATACGTTTACACCAAATGATGAAACTGGTAGCAACGCTTCTTTGTGGCGACTGTGATGAAATCAACAAAGTAAAATATCTGTTGAATGGCCTTGAAGAATAGGAAAACCTTATTAATAACATATTGAACCAAGAAAAAAATATTGCACTTGAGTGAAAACATACCGAGTGTTGTCTCTTTTTCAGACGCGTAGTCTACCATGGTCGGAGGAGCGAAATGTCTTTTCATCTGAAAACACAACCTTGACCAAAAGTCTAGGCCTCTTGTGTTCATGCAGATTGGCAAACTGCAGTCTTGCAGCTCAATGTTCATTTCTTTTCATTTTCTCACAAAATGAATCCCTACAATGGATCTGGCATCATGGTTTGTCATGGAGACATCCAGTTGCAGCCGCTCCCTCAATTTCACAGCGCTGGTAACGGGTTCTCCACCATCCCCCATCGCCACAATCATTGCATCTTGCTCGGGAGTAGTGACACGAGGGCGTGGCTGTTTCGCTGATAATATAAAGCATTTTACAAGTATTGAAAATTAAACAATTCATTGCATCAACTAGTACTTCAAAGAGAGAGAGAGAGAGAGAGAGAGAGAGAGAGAGAGAGAGAGAGAGAGAGAGAGAGACTGTGGATGTGTGTGTGTGTGTGTGTGTGTGTGTGTGTGTGTGTGTGAACAAAACAACTTATACTTACGTAGGTTGGTCAAATGTCCGCTCTCGTCATGACGCTTGAGCCACTTCATGACAGTTGTCTTGGACAAATCCTCGGCGATGGCCCGGTGGCTGTAGCCAAAGTCCCGTAACTTAACTATGTTGGCACGAACAACTAGTGCTGTCTCGTCTGTTCATCGTGAAGACTGAACAGAGACTGACCAGACAATTACCACATTATCACAACTGCTTTCCCACTCACCCCATGGTCTTACACCTGACATTAGTTTGCATAGCCTCTCAAGGGAATATCTAAAACATTAATTTCTCCGAGCCGCCACCTTCGTGTTTACAAATTATCTCCGAATCTGAGAATTTATGAAGAATTTATAGATTTACCCATGTTCCTCCTCCTCCTCCTAGTACTACTACTCTTATTACTACTATTAATAATAATGATAATAATATATTACCAGTATAAATAATAATAATAGTAATAGTGTTATGAATACAATCAGCTGACGCCTAGGGGTTGATTTGTGTTGAAAATATAGCTAACTGTGACATAACATAATTGTAAGTTGGCTGGAGTAGGTAGGAAGACACCTACCGAACGGGCGCAAGCCACTCCCGGTGAGGTATATATATATATATATATATATATATATATATATATATATATATATATATATATATATATATATATATATATATATATATATATATATATATATATATATATATATATATATATATATATATATATATATATATACTCGTATATATATGGTAGGTGAAAAGGGAGCTGAAGCCCTCCAAAGACCCTTCCCATGTCCTCACTAACCGTTTCCCTATTGTCTCACCAACACCGGAGAGTAGTTCAGCATGCTTTCTAAAGACAGATCCTCTCTTTATCCACACCACACTACATTCACACAACATATACACCTTTTCCCAAAATTCAAATTTCAAAATGGCGCACCTACAACAAGCCTCGGAGTCCCCGCCTGGGGGGGGGACCACAAATTCCCCCAGGGAGGACTCCCCTTCTGGCTGCCGACCCGAGAGGTGTCTTGATAACTCCTCGAACCTCTTTCTTCTCAATTTCTGCAACATTCGCGGTCTTCGCTCTAATTTTCATTCCGTGGAACATCATCTCTCCTCCTCTAAACCTCACCTTCTCTTCCTTACCGAAACACAGGTTTCTGAGGCTACTGACAGCAATCTCTACTCTGTTCCCTCCTACTATCTCTATCCTAAATTTCAATCCAAAGCTGGATGTTGCGCCTACGTGCGCAACGACATCACTTGCTCTCGTGCCCACAACCTTGACTCTTCTGAATTTTCTACCATCTGGCTAAGACTTCATTGTCATTCTATTACTAAATACATCTGTGCTGTTTATCTCTCACCTAACTATGTAAAATTCTTTGACTATTTGAATTCTAAATTGGAGCACATCTTGACCCACTCTCCCTTCGCTGAAATCTCCATCCTAGGAGATTTCAATGTTCACCACCAGCTTTGGCTTTCATCCTCTTTCACTGACCATCCTGGTGAACAAGCCCACAACTTTGCTATCCTCAACGACCTAGAGCAGTTGGTCCAGCACCCTACACGTATTCCCGACAGTCTTGGAGACCGGCCCAACATTCTAGACCTCTTCCTTACCTCAAACCCTTCTGCTTATTCTGTCAAACTGTTCTCTCCGTTGGGCTCCTCCGATCACAATCTTATTTCTGCATCCTGTCCTATCGCTCCTGTACACCCTCTGGACCCACCGAAGAGGCGATGCTTCTGGCATTTTGCTTCAGCTCGGTGGGACGACCTGAGGATGTACTTTTCCGATTTCCCGTGGAATGATTATTGCTTCCAGGATAGAGACCCCTCTGTGTGTGCTCAGCACATCACAGAGGTGATTGTCTCTGGAATGGAGGCATACATTCCTCGTTCTTTATCTACTCCTCATGCTAAAAAGCCTTGGTTTAATCACGCTTGTTCTCGTGCTGTCAATGATAGAGAGGCAGCTCACAAAAGGTACCAGAGCCTTCAAACTAATGCTAATTATGAACTTTACATTTCTGCCCGAAATCGTGCCAAATCTATTCTCCGACTAACCAAAAAATCTTTCATTAATAGAAATTGCCAAAACCTTGCTTTTTCTAACTTACCGTGACTTTTGGCATCTAGCCAAAATCATCTCCTCCAACTTCACTTCTTCATCTGTCCCTCCACTCCTCAGTCCTGACGGCAACACTGCCGTCTCATCTATCTCTAAGGCTGAACTCTTCTCTCAAACTTTCTCTAAAAACTCCACTCTGGACGATTCTGGGCATATTCCTCCTACTCATCCCCCCTCTGACTCCCTTATGCCTGTTATAAAGATTCTTCAAAATGATGTTTTCTATGCCCTCTCTGGCCTCAATCCTCAGAAGGCTTATGGACCTGATGGAGTGCCTCCTATTGTCCTTAAAAACTGTGCCTCCGTGCTGTCACCCTGCCTGGTCAAACTCTTTCGCCTCTGCCTGTCAACATCTACCTTTCCTTCTTGCTGGAAGTATGCCTTCATACAGCCTGTACCTAAGAAGGGTGACCGCTCCAATCCCTCAAACTACCGTCCTATAGCTTTACTTTCTTGTCTATCTAAAGCTTTTGAATCAATCCTTAACCGGAAGATTCAAAAGCACCTTTCCACTTCTGACCTTCTATCTGATCGCCAGTATGGGTTCCGCAAGGGGCGTTCTACTGGTGATTTCCTAGCCTTCTTAACTGACTCTTGGTCATCCTCTCTTAGCCGTTTCGGTGAAACCTTTGCTATTGCACTAGACATATCAAGAGCTTTTGATAGGGTCTGGCACAAATCTTTGCTTTCCAAACTACCCTTCTACGGTTTATATCCTTCTCTCTGTACCTTTATCTCCAATTTCCTTTCTGACCGTTCTATTTCTGTTGTGGTAGACGGTCACTGTTCTTTCCCTAAATCTATTAACAGTGGTGTCCCACAGGGTTCTGTCCTATCTCCCACTTTTTTCTGTTGTTCATTGATGATCTTCTTTCCAAAACGAACTGCCCTATCCATTCCTACGCCGATGATTCCACTCTGCATTACTCAACTTCTTTTAATAGAAGACCCACCCTACAGGAACTTAACGACTCAAGGCTGGAGGCTGCAGAACGCTTAGCCTGAGACCTTACTATTATTTCCGATTGGGGCAAGAGGAACCTGGTGTCCTTCAACGCCTCAAAAACACAGTTTCTCCACCTATCCACTCGACACAATCTTCCAAACAACTATCCCCTATTCTTTGGCAACACCCAGCTATCACCTTCCTCAACACTAAACATCCTCGGTCTATCCTTAACTCAAAATCTCAACTGGAAACTTCATATCTCATCTCTTACTAAATCAGCTTCCTCGAGGTTGGGCGTTCTGTACCGTCTCCGCCAGTTCTTCTCCCCCACACAGTTGCTGTCCATATACAGGGCCTTGTCCGCCTTCGTATGGAGTATGCATCTCATGTGTGGGGGGGGCTCCACTCACACAGCTCTTCTGGACAGAGTGGAGGCTAAGGCTCTTCGTCTCATCAACTCTCCTCCTCATACTGATAGTCTTCTACCTCTTAAAGTCCGCCACAATGTTGCCTCTCTTTCTAACTTCTATCGATATTTCCACGCTGACTGCTCTTCTGAACTTGCTAACTGCATGCCTTCCCCCCTCCCGCGGCCCTGCTGCACTCGACTTTCTACTCATGCTCATCCCTATACTGTCCAAACCCCTAATGCAAGACTTAACCAGCATCTTCACTCTTTCATCCCTCACGCTGGTAAACTCTGGAACAATCTTCCTTCATCTGTATTTCCTCCTGCCTACGACTTGAACTCTTTCAAGAGGAGGGTATCAGGACATCTCTCCTCTCTTATTTGACCTTGCTTTCGACCACCTCTTTTGTTTCTTTTTTAGGAGCTGCGAGTAGCGGGCTTTTTTTATTATTGTTTTCTTTTTTGTGTGTGCCCTTGAGATGCCTCCTTTGTTGTAAAAAAAAAAAAAGTGAAAGTAAATGGTAATTTTACTTATTATTAAAACTTACCCTAATAAGACAAATAATTACTTGACATCAGAAGAGAACATATGAGAAAAATAGGCAAGGCTATAATGACAAGAGTAAGTGGTTTGGTTCACTGAGGTGTTTAATTAGAGTTACAATTATCAATGAGGAACAAAGTATGAGAATTACCTTTGAGGAACCAAATATGAATTACAATTGTGGACCGAAATATTGGTTCACTGAGGTGTTTAGTTGAGAGATAGAATTACACATAAGGAACACAAATATATATACACACGTGAGAATGTGTGTGTGTATGTAAGTGTGTGAGTGTGCGTGTGTCAGCCCCCTTGGTGAATCCTGGTTGCTCACAAGTGATGAGTCCTTGCGTCCTCGGAAAGAACTGCTTTTCATTGAGACTGCCGGGGTTAGCAACTGGAGGTATATTGATAACCTCGGCGGGCGAGATGGTCCGCGAAATTTGAGGCTTCGGGACATTCAGCTGAATGGTGGGTGAAGCTTCGATGCGGAGTCACGAGTCCTCGAGTAAGTGAGCTGGTGCTGGTGAGGCTTCGAGGATTCGTGCGTGTTATTGGTGAGGTGATGTTTGATGGCGCGCTTCGAGGCTCGAGTTAGACGAGGGTACCATAACAATAGTAATAATAATAATAATAATAATAATAATAATAATAATAATGATAATAATAATAATAATAATAATAATAATAATAATAATAATAATTACAATAATAATTACAATAATAATTACAATAATGATAATAACAATAATAATAATAACAATAATAATAATAATGATAATAATAATTATAATAATAATAATAATAATAATAATAATAATAATAATAATGTTTGTTGGTTTGGTAATGGTGGTAGTACAGTAGAAGTATTAGTGGTTGTACTGGTGGTAGTAGTAGTGGTGAATAATAAGAAAATTATCATACCATTATTTCACCTAATCTATCTATTCTGTCCTGTCCTACCACACGTAGATTACTAGTAGTAGCGGTAGTAAACAGCCTCTCGAGGAAATCTCAAGAGCATTAATTCCTCCGAGCCACCTCCTTCGTGTTTACAAATTGTCTCTGAATCTCAGAATTTATAAATTTACCTATGTTCCTATTTTCTTCCTCCTCCTCCTCCTCCTCTTTTTCCTCCTCCTCCTCCTCCTCCTCCTCCTACTACTACTACTACTACTACTACTACTACTACTACTACTTCTATTACCAGTATAAATAACAATGATAATATTAATAATAATAAAAAGAATAATAATAATAATAATAATAATAATAATAATAATAATAATAATAATAATAATAATAATAATAATAATAATAATAATAATAATAATAATTATAATAATAATAATAATAATAATAATAATAATAATAATAATAATAATAATAAAGTTAATGAAAAATGAAACAGATAACATTTATAGTCAGAAAAAAATAACGATAATAATCATAATAACATTAATAATTGAATACAAATATTATATTTTTTTATTATTACCTTTTTCATTATTTATTATTCTTGTTATTATTATTATTATTATTATTATTATTATTATTATCATTATTATTATTATTATTATTGTTCTTATTATTGTTATTAACATTATCTTTACTATTTATTATTATTATTAATATTATCATTATTTTTATTATCATTACTAATATTATTGTTTATAATTATACTTACCAAAATTCCTTCATTGATAGAGAATGCCAAAACCTTGCTTTTTCTAATTCTTCCCGTGACTTCTGGCATCTAGCCAAAAATATCTCCTCCAACATCACGTCTTCATCTTTTCCTCCTCTCCTTAGTTCTGACGGCAGCACCGCCGTCTCATCTATCTCTAAGGCTGAAGTCTTCTCTCAAACATTCTCTAAAAACTCCACTCTGGACGAGTCTGGACATATTCTTCCTACTCATCCCCCTCTGACTCCTTTATGCCTGTTATTAATATTCTTAAGAATGACGTTTTCTATGCCCTCTCTCGCCTCAATCCTCAGAAGTTTATGGACATGATGGAGTGCCTTCT